>NW_003852483.1:2708874-2739895 GCF_000181295.1 Otolemur garnettii | reverse complement strand
CCTGTAGTCCCAACTATTCGGAAGCTGAGGAGCCCAGGAGTTTAGGCACAAACCCACATTTGAAGCACAGGGCTTCAGTGAGCTACGATCACGCCATTTCCCTGTAGTCTAGAAGACACAACAAGACTCTCTCTAAAAAAAAAAAAAAAAAAAAAAGCTGTGGAGAAGACAGTGATGATGGTTGCACAAAATGTGGATGCTATGCATATTTTACCACAATTTTAAAAACTTGTTTTTCATCAGAAAAGAAAATTTACAAAATTATATTTGTACAAAGATAAAACAAAGAAGTTCAAAAGGTTGAAGTCTCTCCCCAACACACTCCCCAGACAGTGTCACTGTTGACAACTTGCTATGAGTCAGCTCAGACTTTCACTGCGCTTACCCTGCAATTCACTTGAGCAAAGTAGGAGCATCGCCTGGAGGAATGGCGCAGACAGCAGAGGGGCGCCACGCCCATGTTCTCTCAGGGGCCACGCTGCCCGGTCCCTGTCCAGCCACCCTGCAGACGCCACCCTGCAGACGCACAGCACCACATTCTAAGCCCAAGTTCTCCCACCACCAGCTTTGGTTGCCAAGAAGCCTCACTCCAGTAACATCCAAATGCAATCTGCAACTTCTAGACACACAGCCCAATAAACTCCAAGGACAAACACTGTCTGACTCACAGACCAAACCCTGTGCATTGCAAGCTTTTCAGCAGTAATTAACCTTCAGTTAAACTGTGGTTGAGTTTAGAAATCACTAGCATCTTAATCTAAATAAGCGCATCACACAGATTATCCTGGACAAATACAATGTAAATAGATACTGATGTCTCCACATTCTTAATTCCTTTGTATACATCAGTGAAAACACCCAGTAAACAATCTGCACAAACCTCACTTAAACTGGTTTCTTTCTCTATGTCTAGTTTAGAAGCACTAAACTTACCTGAAGATCCCAACCTGGCTTCAGAACCTGTAAACTATTTTTTTGTTAATGTGTTTACTTTGTTACCTTTTTTCAAGTCTTAGCACTCCAAGAACATCCCAGCAGAGACAAGGGCTGAAACACAGAATATTATCAAGCCACTGCCCCCCAAACCTCTTGTGTCTGACAAACATGTGTCCCTCAAGGAAGAGAAAAAAGCCAGGCACTGCACACTCCTCCTGGCCAAACTTTCAGGACAGGGTGGAGACTTCAGAGTCTGGTCTCCAGTCTGTGACTGGCTGGCCCCTCGAACAGTCCCTACTGTGGAGCCTCCTGGGGAGTCTCAAAAGTGCTTCTGAGAACAGCAGTCCTGACTTTAGAACCTGAGGCTGCCCTGCTGTGTGGCCCCCAGGCCCACACCAGGAGGCTCTCTCCAGCAGGAAACGGTTAAAGTGCAGGATGAAGATCAGAGAGACCGAGCCCCTGGCTATCCAGAAAGATGTGGCTTTCTGAGAAATGATGAGCAGGCTTGCAGAATACCCCAGAGGCCAGGGAGTGGTGGCACGGAGGCCTATGCCCTCCTACACCTGGGAGTGAGGACAGGCCTCTCAGATCTCCAGTTCCCAGTGGCATCGCCCCTGAGCCTCAGCCAACAGGAAATAGGGCACAGGACTCACACCACTGCCAGTCCCTCAACTAGCCCACACTGCCTGCGAGTCCTGTCATGCCCTGGGACAAGCTCCACGCACTCTCAGTCACCACTGGCCACTCATTCACCTCCAACATCACACCTGCTGGAAAAAGAAGAGAAAAGCCCCCACTCCCCACCCTGCAACCCTGGAGCTCCCCTGCCTCTGCACTCATCTTGCACCCACCAGGCAGCGCCTTTCCAGGCAAGGCTGGGCACACCCCAACCACCCAGCTGTGTTTCTTCTCTTTCTCTGCAATTATCTGCCACCAAATTCACAGGATGGCACAAAGGTCTGATAACAGCATCCCGGGCACACAGGAGGCCAAGGTCAGCAGACTCCCAAAGTGGCAGGAAATGAGGACAAAACTACAACTTGCACAAACATTTTTTTCCCAGAAAAAGAAAATATCAGAGAGGCAGAGCTCCAAGGCTTCCTGGTAATAAACCCCTCTAATGTGTCCACATGCTGCCGTGTACTGTTGGGAAAATGAAGCAGTCTGTGCAGGGAGGATGGCAGGATCATCCCAGAGGCGCCTAAGGTACTGCTCATGCCTAAATGTGGGGCCATGTGGACAGTAGCAAAGCAGCCGCCCCAGGAAGCAAAGGAAGCTGAGGTATGAGCTCAGCTGGAACAAGGCCCTGGGAGCTCCTGGTGGCGATCAGAACTTAAGAGACATCAATTTTTGTTTACCCGTACTGTCCTGGTGAGGTCTGGGGACAGGCTTCCCCTTTTCTCACACACTCCAGCAAGCTCAAACACTTCACCTACAGCCTACAGCCCACATAAGGCCCCATGGCACCTGGGAACACTGACACGGCTAATATCATGTGTCAACGTGGTTGGGCCACAGTACCCAGACATCATTCCTGATGCTTCTGTGAAGGTATTTTCTGAATGAGATCAACACAGCAGAGACTTTGAGTAAAGAAGCAGATCCCCATACTGCAGCAGGCCTCATCCAGTCAGCTGCAGACAGACTGACCTCCCAGAGAAGGGAACACTATGGCCAGACTGCCTCAGACTCTTCTCTGGGTCTCCAGTCTGCTGCACCACCCTGCAGATTTTGAGCTTATGCCTCCAGTCACATAAGCCGGTTCCTTACACTAACCCCCGCTTTCTCACCATGCACATATGCACAAACACACACACCCCGTGTTGGTTCTGTTTCTCTGGAGGGCCCTGACCAATATGCTCAATCAGTGACATGGTGAAGTCACCATGCCTGGCTTTCAAGATGCTTCTGCCTTGTGTCCTCCTATCAGCCACTTCAGAGTAGAACCTACCTGACTGTGTTGGGAAGCTCCATGAGCACCCCACACAGGACACCAACAGAAAGTCTGTAAATGATGTGGGCACATGCACAGCATCTGCCCGGGACACTTGGCTGAACTGTCCAGGGACAGCAGAGCTGACACAGCTGACCCCAGAGAAACAGGTTGCAAGACTGTGGCACCGTATCAAATTGTCGCCAGGGCTGTCATTCTACATGAGCCAGAGGCACCAGAGGGGAGTAGGGATGAGTTTTATCTTTTGGCTAAAAATACAGTGAACCCTCTGGAAAATAATTTCAGTAAGCTTCCTATCAAGAAGAGACTCCTAAATCCAGGAAAGCCTTTCAGAATGTACACCTCCGGCTTACTCTGCACTGCTGTTCTGGAACACGCATGCACATGTACACAGGAAGGCACTCACACATGCACATATGCACTCCCCTCATGCATACGCAGGTGCACGAACACATAACACACACACGTGTACATGCACATTGACATACACACAGCTACTAAGAACTCCACCAGTTCCTTTTTTCTGGCCCCGCCATTTATAGGGGTCATTACATGTCCTTTTGACCAATGCCAGAACAAATGTGATGGACATCCAGAAAAGGGTCAAGGTTCAGCAGACTGGAGAGACCCCTCCCCCAAGAGGCTCGGGAGGCACACAGCCCTCACAGAGCGGGGCATGCACGTCTGTGCTGGTGGTGAGCAGATACAGCAAGCTGCACTCCTCTGCATGGCGCAACCACAGCTTGGGAAAACACCACCTCTGGCAACATACTGTGTGTGTCCTTGTGCACGCACACATGTGTGCATATCTGAAAACAGCAGAGAAAAACCTTAGAAAGGCAGGTCATTCATGGCATTTACCCAGCACAAAGAGGAAGTTATTTGTCTTTGCCTTCTCTGTTTTCAGAACGATAAAAATGCCGTTAAAATATAGGAAAAGTTAGTCAGCACATCTTACTTCCTGCTCACACCAAAGATTCAACAAGTCTTTTTGTAGAAACACTCCTTAAAAGCAAAGGCCCTGTCAGCAGAGAGAAAAACTCACATTAGCAAAAAAAGACAGAAAGCACCTTTCCTGTTTCCCCTCTGAATCAACATGAAGTTATTTTACAAAGCAGCGAATTTCCACTGTGCTCTCTCGTTTTACAGCCTCCCACAAATGCGGAGCAGCCGTGGTTTCCATTTTCCTGCTGATAAAGCCCTGCTGAAAGACGTCATGGAGAAGGTGAATGCCCGCCAGTCCGTCCCTGCCCCCAGCACCACGGCCTCCAGTCCAACCGTAGAGCATTTCAAGTGCCTTCCCCGTGCTGTAGGAGATGGAGGAGACAAGTCCTCCCAGGACCTGGGGATGTGACCTTATCTGCAAAACTTAAGAATCTTGAGGTGAGATCTCCCTAGAGTATCTGGGTAGGCCCTAAATACGGTGATAAGTGTAAAAGATACGCACAAACAAGAGAAGATGGAGATACCATGTGTGAACAGAGCCGAGACTGGAGGGATGTGACGACAAGCCAAGGAATGGCAGGAGCCACAGAGGCTGGAGGAGGCAGGGAGGACCCTCCCCAGAGCCTTGGAGGGTAGCATGGCTCTGCAGGTGCCTTGATTCGGACCTCCAGATTTGGGCCTCCAGAAATGGGAGAATAAACTTCTGCTGTTGTAACCCATCCAGTTTGTGATACTTTGTTACAATAGCCACAGGGACTTAGTTAGCCCTGTCCCTATTGCCCCTTAGAGTCTAAGAGGGGGAGTACATTTCCATCAGGATAAGTTTACAGGAAGATGGGAAACAGCACCCCCATACAGAGACCATGAATAAAGTGAAATGAGATACATCATCCTCACCACACCCTTGTCAGGCATCTCCCCGCATTCACACCCCACTCTCCCACCCAGCACCTGCATTCTAGACCATCCCCTCTTACACCCCAAGGCCTTTCTCCTTCCCTGGGTAGACAAGACACCTCTGCTGCTGTTCTGGTCACCCTACTGTGAAGTACAATGCCCTGAACTCAGCAGCCTATAAATCATTACCCACTCAGGATTCTGTGGGTGAGGAGCCCCAGTGGGCACGGCAGGGGTCAGTGCGTCTCTGCTCCAATCTCTGATAGCACCCAAGGCCAGGACACTTAATGGGCAGGGGCTGCAGTCTTTGGAAGGCTTGTGCCCTCACACAGCAGAGCCCTGAGCAGAGGGGACCAGACAATGGGACTGCCCAATGGAGTCCCCGTGGCCCTCTGTGGAGTGTGGGCTTCCTCATGCATGGCTGGTTCCTTCCTTGGCATCTTAGGGCTCCCAGATGTACTTACCCAGAGAACAATGCAGAAGCCACAGTGGATGTCACTTAGCCTTGTGCCCACCACATTCTACTGCTGAAGCAGGCAGGAAGCCACCCAGCTCCAACAGGAAGGGGTGGACACCTCAGAGCTCAGTGGAAGTGATGGCAAGATTTGCCATCATGGCTTAACAATGAAACACAGCTTTTCTCCTGGTCCGCCTTGGTGGACGTCCCTGCATCCCCACCACTAGCACACCCACATGCCCTCACTGGAAATAACGCCCCTAGTCAGCTCTCCTCCAGCCCTTGACCTTATGTCTTTTTTTTGAGATAAAGTCTCACTTTGTCACCCTCCATAGAATGCCATGGCGTCATAGCTCACAGCAACCTCAAACTCCTGGGCTCAAGCGATTCTCTTGCCTCAGCCTCCCTGAGTGCCTACAGGCGCTCACCACAATGCCTAAACTTTTCTAGATGAGGTCTGGCTCTGGCTCAGGCTGGTCTCAAACCTGTGAGCTCAGTCAATCCACTCACCTCGGCCTCCCAGAGTACTAAGATCATGAGTGTGAGCCACCAGGCCCAGCTACTGACCTTGTGTCTTAATCCCAGAGCCTGGGACATGCTGGGCATGTACCACACACTTGCTGAGGAGTGGACAGCAGCAGACTGGGTGACAGGCCCAGGCAGCAGGAGGCAACACGGCAAAGTTGAGAAGCACCCCATTAGCAGCAGGGTAGGGAGCAGGTGGAGGAGGGTGGGACATACAGAGGGCACTGCTGGAGAGACACTTCCCCCACAGGGTGCCAGCAGCAGGGCAGCCAGTTCAGGGGCCCTTTCTTAAAGGAGGAGGGTTGCAGGCAGGGTAGGGCAGGGCTGGAGGTGGGGTGCCACAGGCAAGGTCTGAGATAAGACTAAATCATAGGCCCCACTGCTACAGGCTGAGGCAAGCCCCTGACCCAGAAAGTGGAGCCATAAAAGCTGGAGGGCTCTTGGTGTCCTTAAAGGAGAAGAAAGGACCAAAACAGCCTGGGTGCAAGGATGTTCAGAAGCCTCACGCATAACCACCCCAGACTGGAAGCCCGGCATCCTGCACCTACATATGTGGTGTACACGGGCACACTTAAACCACGCTGGACACACACAAGAGAAGGCCAGGTGGTAAGGCAAGAGAAGAAGGGCCTGGGCCAGCCCCAGCCGAGTGTCACAGACAGGTGCTAAGTGACGCACATGTGGACAAGGTGCAAAATTCAACCTATACAAGTCAAACCAGCCAAAATTAAGCTCTGCTAAGATCAGCAGGGGAGTGGTGACCAGGGTCCCTGGGGCCATGACGTCCTGCACATGGCTCTGGGCATCACACGCTGGCTCTATCTATGAAAAGTCATCGGTAAACTGAGGCTGGGTGCAAGTCGCAGAAAATCCCACAAACATCTCACTGGAGGAGGAAGGCAGAGGTGGGAAGATGTGGGTCTCACTGCAGCTGCTGCTGTCTTACGAAGGACAACCTTCCCTTGGTTCCAATAGGGGAAAGGAAGTAGGGAGAGGGGCCACCACCCAGCTGGGCAAGGGGACCCACTGCAGAGCAGCAGGTGGCCAGGGCAGAGGACAGACTCACCTACCCTAGGAAGAGGGCAGGGAGAACTAACTGGGGACCCTGACTCCAACCAGCTCACACTGGCCATGGCACTCCAGGTGCTCACTGCCCACTGGCTGGCCCTATGTCTTGCTGCCCTCTTGGGACCCATCCATATAGAAAGTGCACCAGCAAAGGCCAGTGAACAGGCCACACCCAGGTCATTCTGCCAGGCAGAGGACTACCAGGAGGCTACAGCCTCAGGCTACAAAATCCACTCTTCAGGTCAGCTCTGACCAGACGGGCCCTTGGAGGTGTCAAATACAAAGAACAACACGAGACACACCAGAAGGGTACAGCACCAGCACCAGAGACAGCTCTGAGTCCCCTCGGAAGCCTGCAAGCCGTCCTCAGCCCCACATGGCAGCAGGCCTGCCAAGCTCCAGAAGATCACTCTGCAGAAAACATTTTCTCTGCAGCAGAAGCTGCCACTTGGCCTCCTCAAGAAACAAAGAATGGTCCCCTGGCCCAGCACATTGGGGAGGATGACACCAGCAGGGACAGACTGGTAGCTCAACAGGGCTTATGAATAGGGCTGTGTTTAGAAGTGTTTTTCCATCTTTAGCAATTACAGCGCAAGTGCTAGAAAAGGCTTCCGAGCAGTCCTGATACCAAGCGTCTCAGCAGAAGTCTCCAGACGACACGGGCACTTATTGTAGAGAAGCTGCCGTGCCTGTGCTCTGTCCCCTTGCTGAGAAGGGGGTGGGCAAGAGCATGTCTGTGTCTTCTGTGCTCCTGCCTCCGACAGCGAGACATCTATGCTAAGCTGTCTCTCTTCTGCAGAAATAAAAGTGCTAATTATAAATGACACCCGCTTCCAACTGACGTGAAACCTGCACCCAATGGCTCATGGGGTCACAGTGCGGTTACTTGAGAATAAATGGGAATCAGTATCTCCCCGAAGGCTTGCTTCCAGGCCCTTCTGTGACTGGTAGCTATTTTAAAAAACACATTCTCCCCACCTCCTGGTTTTGCCAAGCTGGTGAAAAACAAGTCCCGCTCTGACTGCGTGCTCCAACAGAGGGAACGAAAGGACAGCAGGTCCCCACACGGAGAGCCCCTGGCCTCACACAACATCACCAGAAGTGGCTGCTGCTTACAGGCAAGGCCCCAGGGAGCTCAGCAGCTTTGCAGGATTCCACATTTGAAAGCTAAGCCAGTGCCCTCCGTTTTCAAAGACAAGCCAGATATCCAATTCCGCCTGCTCAAGAGCTTTGCTTTGACCCAGTTTCCCTGCCCTTGTTGTTCCCGGGTGTGTGGTCCAACACCGGCCCCGGGGCAGGCACACACTGAGCAGGCACTGTGCTGAAGGCTCCAGGCCTGCCTGGGCCCAAAAGCCCTGCAAGTGAGCCTGACTTGGAGAAAACCAAGGGCTGAGCAAGTCCACGGTCAACAGTCAGCCAACATGGGAAATGAGATAACAGTACATAGCATACGCAAATTGACTTAAGATGTCCAGATTGTCACATTGGGGGTATTTTTCAAACTGGGGGCTGTATACATAGTTATCAATCAAATGCAAGAGAATAAAAAATATCACAGCTCAGCGACTGTGGCTCAAGCAGTTAAGCGCCAGCCACATACACCTGAGCTGACGGGTTCATATCCAGCCTGGGCCCGCCAAACAACAATGATGACTGCAATCAAAAAACAGCTAGGCACTGTGGTGGGCACCTTTAGTCCCAGCTACTTGGGAAGTGGAGGAGGAAGAATCGCTTGAGCCCAGGAGTTGGAGGTTGCGGTGAGCTGTGATGCCACAGCACTCTACCCCGGGTGACAGCTTGAGGCTCTGTCTCAAAAAAAAAAAAAAAAAAAAAATCAGAGGACATTATATACGATTAAGAGTGATTGTGAACAAAGTTTTATGTCAGTAGTATATGCACGTCAGTGTGTGCCTCTGCACAGCCTCCAAATATAAAATGTGTGTGGGTCACGGTCCAAGTCTATAAGCACCCAGGAATAAGACACCTACACAGCCAGGCTTCTTGATTATCACGACGTTTTAACATTCTGATTAAAATGTTTTGGCAATATTATTCATGCACTGAACCTCTCTGAAGCTTGGTTTCAAATACGACGCTGAATCCCACACGCATCCTAGTTCAAATGCTGCCAAGAAGGGCTATTACAGGAGCCATCTCATTTAATAATCCTGCATCCCCTCTGGAACCTCCGAGGACCAAGAGGACCATGCTTAAGAGGAAGGTTCCACAGAGGCTGCGCACACAGGTGCTGGCACAGGAAAGCTTGCTGGCTTTCCCAGGAACCGGAGCCCAGGACAGAACGGCTGCAGCCACTTTCTAACCCCACAGGCCAACCTCCTCTGAATGGTACCCATTCACTCCCGTCCTACCTGCTGCCCTGTGTCTGGGAGAAGGACGTGAGGGCCAGCTAGCTTTACTGTACTCGTGAGCAGAACAAGCCATGAACACCCACCTGCTTCAACAAGGTATACATGAGAAATCCAGGAAATACATGTGAGGATTCTCAGGGTGTACTATTCGTGTGTGTGAGTGTGAGCGTCTGAGTGGTCCTGGAGGTGTGTGCTGGGTGTAGGGTGTATGTATAGTACATAGTGTGTGTGCTGGATGTGTAGCGTGAGGGTATTTGTGTGTACTGTGTGTATTTTTCATCCTTATTCTCTGTATTTCTCTTTTATGATTTCTACAAGAATCACTGCAGAAGCCTTTCGGCTGGAGACACCATCTTCCAGTAATTCACCAAAATGACGAACACAAAGGCAAAGAGGAGAGCTACCTGATGTGTGTTCCCTGGGCCTCTTCAAAAGCATGGCCACATACATGCAGATCTATAAGAGAGGTCATGTCGAAATTCAGGGAATGGGTACCATTCAAAAAGGCACGCCACGCAGATGTCCCATGGCAAAACTAGAGGAGTCTGTGGGGTTTCCCAGCACGCAGTCAGCACTGCTGAAAACAAACAAGTCAAGGGCAAGATTCTTGCGAAGAGGATTAATGTTTGTATTGAGCATATTAAGCACTCTAAGACCCTAGGTAGCATGTGAAGGAAAATGATCAAAAAAAGAAGGAAGCCAAAGAGAAAGGTACTCGGGTTCAACTGAAACCCTAACCTGCTCCACCCAGAGAAGCTCACTCGGTGAGAACCCATGGAAAGGGGACCGAGCTGCCACAACCTGTTCCTTATGAATTCATGGCTTAATAGGCATAAAAAATAAAAGGCTATTCTAAAGAAAAAGAATTACTGCAGAAAATCAGGGAAATGAAAACAAACACCGTGGAGGACACAAACACCACGTCATCAACTAAACACCTGCCTGCCACGGACACAGTCTAGTGCTTCGGGGCAATGTGAGCTTTCCCATGTGCGAAGCTTCATGCCCTGAGTGTTCTATTGATACCTGTCCCCTTCAACAGATTTCCCACTAGTACTTTTAGAGATCTACTAAGTTACCATACCACCTCTCACCTAACCACTTCTGTCAGGAGTGGCTCAGGTTGTATCTGAATTTTCCATTTATAAACACTGAGAAACATCCTCTCCAATAAATGCTTTTTTACATTCATGATTCTTTAAGATAAAATACATGACTGGTTCATTCCCATGTCAATGGCCACAGGGTACCTGCATCTTTAAAAATCTTTAAAACACTCTGATCAAATGCCCCACCCTGAGGTGTATGCTTTAAATACTGTGATCACAACCCCAGAGCTCAAACCACTTCCTGCCTATGTGGCCCCCAGAGTAAGTTTCTTTTTCTCTCTGTCCCTAATGTCTTCAGCTGTAAACAAGAGGGAAGAATTGGCCCAGACTTACTTAGAGGACCATGCTCAGGATTCCATGAGATGAGTGGAAAGCACTTGGTGTATCATTCATGATGAGGCCACCCTGATAACTGCCTCCCCATCTGAATCTTCCCTTTCTAATCCATTACCTAGAAGTGCAAGTCTCTCTTCTAAACATATTGCTTTATTTACTGCTTAAACGCCTGCACAATTTCACTGAGGGAAAGCAGCAAGACTCAAGGCTACAAACTATACAATTCCATTTATGTGACATTCTGGAAAAGGTACAGGGTCAGAAAACAGATCTGTTTTGCCAAGGCCTGGGGACAGGAACTTACTACAAAAAGGCACAAGAGAATTTCAGGTATTATGAAAATTTTCCATCATCTTGATTTGGTGATGGTTGCATGCTGATATGTTTACTACCCAAAATAAGTGACTAAGGCTAAGCTCTCATCAATGGAAATTTATTAAGCTGAAATTTGAGGACACACCTGGGATAAACACAGACCACAGAGAGATCGGAATCTGTGCCTGTTTTTCTGAAGGGGCATTTGGGAACTTCAGTATTTAAGGGGGAGGGATACAGAAAGAAAAAGGAGGAGGGCATGGGCAGTGGGGAAAGGGTTATATTCTTGTGAGGTCCTGGAAATCCACATTTTACCTAAGATGAAGTGAATGTTTGAGAGAAAAAGAGAGTGGGGGGAGTATCAATTAAGTAGCTGTCCTTGGGTAGGCAAAAGAATGATCGATCCTGTCTTGTCTCTGTTCTACACTAGGAAGATAAACTTGTAATCAACGTTATTAGTGTAATTGCACAGACTTTAGTTTTAGGAGACAGACTTAGCCTGGAGATAAAAGTTAAAAATGCTCATGTCCTTCTTTATGGGAAGCCAGCAAGAAACTTCCTTAGGAATGATCTATGGGAGCAGTCCTTGCAAACACCTGAGGCCTGTCACCTTTCCTGGCTGGTGCAGTGTCAGTAACAGCTCACCACTTGAGGGGAAGTTGCATGACTCAGCCTCCCAGACTCCTGGCTTGAGACTCCTCCTTCCCTTTTGCATAAAGAGTTGGGGTGGGGGGTGGGAGTGGGGTTCCTGAGACTTTTATTTCCCTTTACAATGCATTTACACACAATGCATTTAGCAACACTCACAGAAAGATATACTTAACAGGGTAGATTCTACTACATATAAATTATAACTCAATAAATCACATAAATTATTCAGAACTGACTCAAGCAGAAATAGAAAATCTTGGCCAGGCAAAGTGGCTCATATCTGTTTGGGAGGCTGAGGTAGGAGGATCGCTTGAGGCCAGGAGTTTGAGGTTGCAGTGAGCTATGATTGCGCAATTGCATTCCAGCCTAGGAGACAGGTGTATCTCTCCAAAACAAAATCTCAAAAACAACATCTTAATAATCCTATGTTAAAGAATTGAATTCATAAGCAAAAGTCTCCCCTTGAAAAAACCCCCAGCCCCAATAGCTTTAATAGTAAATTCAATCAAACATTTCGGGAGGAAAAAAGTACCAACCCTACACAAACTATTTTAAAATAATCATAAATACTTCCCAAAGCACTGTGTGGGGCCAACATTACTCTTGATATCAAAACCAAAGCTATTACAAGAAAATAATATCCCTCAAGAATATGGTTATAAATATCCTCAAAATTGCAGCACATGAAATCCAGCAATACAGAAAAGGAATAATGTATTATGACCAACTGGGATCTATGCCAGAAATCCAAGGCATAGATTTTGATTTAACATTCAAAAGTTAATCAGTGTAATTCATCATATTCACAAACAAAAAAGGAAAAACTATAGGATCATATCAACAGATACTGAAGAATTTAACATCCATTCATGATAAATCTCAGCAAAGAGAAAACTTCCTCTACTTCATAAAAGGCATCCAACCTAAGATCATGTTTAATTAAAAAAACACTAAATTCTTCCCTCCTAAAATTGAAAACAGGCAAGAGTTTCCACTTTTATCACTTCTGTTAAAAATTGTATGGCTCGGCTCGGCGCCTATAGCTCAACCGGCTAAGGCGCCAGCCACGTACACCCAAGGTGGCGGGTTCGAATCCCCAGCCCGGACCCGCCAAACAACAATGACAGCTGCAACCAAAAAATAGCCGGGGGCTGTGGCGGGCGCCTGTGGTCCCAGCTACTTGGGAGGCAGAGGCAAGAGACTCGCTTGAGCCCAGGAGTTGGAGGTTGCTGTGAGCTGTAATGCCACGGCACTCTACCCAGTGGGACAGCTTGAGGCTCTGTCTCAAAAAAAAAAAAAAAATTGTATGGCTCGGTACCCATAGGACAGTGGTTATGGCGTTGGCCACATACACTGAGGCTGGCAGGTTCGAACCCAGCTGAACAACCATGGCAAGTACAACAACAAAAAAAAAAGAGCTGGGCACTGTGGCGGGTGCCTGTAGTCCCAGCTACTTGGGAGGCTGAGGCAAGAGAATCACTTAGGCCCAAGAGTTTCAGGTTGCTGTGAACTGTGGCACCAGGGCACTCTACCAGGCAATGTAGTAAGGAAAAAAAATTGTACCAAAGGTCCTAGACAGGGAAATAAAAAAAAAAGAAGAAGTAAAAAACATTTTAATTGGAAAGAGGGAAATAAAAAGGTCTTTATTCATAATCATCAGAATTATCTATATGGAAGATCTCAAAGTACCATAAAAAAGCTACTCAAGTAAGTGACTTCAGAGTTCACAGGATAAGCAAAATATATTTTAAACAATCAGGTTTATTTCTGTACACTAGCAATAAGCAACTAGAAAAGAAAAAATGTTTTAAATCTACTTATAATAACATCCAATACAGGACATACTTAGGGATAAATTTGATAAAACGTGTGAGGTCTGCACACTCCAACTATAAAACACTGTTAAAACAAATTAAGAAAAATGAAAACAGATGGAGGAATAATTTCATGTTATGTTCATTAGTCAAGAGACTTCATGCTGTTATGTCAATCTTCTCCCAACGGATCTAAGGAGTTAACACAATTTCCGTCAAAATTTAAGCAGGCATTCTGTAGAAATGGACAAATTGATTTAAAGAGTATATGAAAATACAAACAATCTAGAACTGACAATACAATTTTAAAGTTGAAGTAAAACTGTCACACTGTCTGACTTCAAGAGTGATCACAAAGCAAGTCATCAAGTACTAGGAATGGTCCATCATGGAATAAGCCATAAAGGAACAGAACAGAATCTGAAAAAAGCCAACAGATATGGCCAATTATTTACAAACATGGTGCCAAGATAATTCAATAGAAAGAATAGGCTTTAAAAAAATGCTGGAACAATTGGATAGCCACATGCAACACAACCAACTTCCATCCCTACCTTATTCCATTTAAAAATTAACTCAAAATGGATAACAGATCTAAACAAAGAAGCTACGACTATAACACGTTCAGAAGAAAACATAGGAGAAAATCTTTATGACTATGGGGTAGCCAAGATTTCTTAAATAGGACACAAAAAGCACGAACCACTAAAACAACTGATAAATTGGGTTTGTTCAAAACTAAAAAGTCTGCCCTTTAAATACTATAATTCATAAAATGAAAAGGCAAGCTGTAGATTGAAAGAAAATATTTGCAATACAAACATATGACAAAAGATTGGGTTCCAGAACAAGTAAGGAACTGTTACAACTCAAATATAAGACACATAACCCAACTAAAAGTGAAAAGAAAAAAAAACTGAATGGCTACTTCACTAATATACGCAAATAGGTAATAAGAACAAGAAAAAACTAAAACCTCAATGATAAAGGCAGTGCAACACTGCCACTAGCTAAAATTAAAGAGACTGACAACAGCGAGGCTGGCACGGATGTGAAGCAACTGCAACTCTCACACACGGGTGGCGGGGATGTAAGACGATACAACCACTCTGGAGATCGGTCTGCCAGTGTTTAATGAAGTTACCCAGACTTACCTACAATTCCACTCGTAGGTAGTGACTTGTGAGAAAGGAAAACATAAGTCCACAGGAAGACTTGCCTATGAATGCAGACAGCACTTATTGTTATCATGTTTTGTTGTGGTAAAATACTCCTAAGATAAAGTTTACCATTTTAAAGTGTACAACCCTGTGGCATTTGTACACTCACAGTGCTACGCACCTACCACCACCATCTAGTTCCAGAAAACTTTCACCACCTTGCGAGCCATTCCTCCATTCTCCCCTGGCAACAGCCACGAATGTGCCTTCTGTCTGTAAGGATTTGCCTATTCTAAGCATTTCACAGAAAAGGAGTCATATGACACAGAGTCTTGTGCCTGGCCACCTCCGCTTGGCATAACATTTTCAAGGTTCATCTTCTTTAGTGGTCCCCAACCTTTTTGGCACCAAGGACCAGTTTCACGGAAGACGGTTTGTCCACAGACAGGGCTTGGGGAGGGGGGACATCAGAGTCTCATAAGAAGCATGTGTGAGCAATCTAGACCCCTCACATGCTGTTTACGGTAGAGTTCAAGTTCCTACGAGAATCTGAAGCTATACAGTACAGTTCCTATGAGAATCTGAGGCTGTCCCTGATCTGATAGGAAGCAGAGCTCAGGCGATGAGGCAAAGTATGGTAAATACGGAGGAAGCTTCACCCCCACTTACCTCTTGCCATGTGGCCAGGCTCCTAACAGGCCATGACCACCATCACCACCCAACCACCACCACCACCACCAGTGCCAGGCTGCAGCCCAGGGCTTGGGGGACCACAGGTATGAGTGTCTCATTTCTTTTTATGGCTGAACAATATTCATTGTATGGATATACCGCATTTGGCTTACTCATATATCCAGATGGACACTGGGTTATCTTTTGGCTATTATGAATAGTACTGCTATGAATGAACAGTCAGGGATAAGTTTTTCAGTTCCTGCTTTCAATTCTTTTATGTATACACCTAGGAGTAGAATTGCTGAGTCATATGGTAATTCTATGTTTTACTTTTTTCATGCTGTCTCCCTGGATAGAGTGCTGTGGCATCACAGCTCATAGCAACCTCCAACTCCTGGGCTCAAGCAATTGTCTTGCCTCAGCCTCCCGAGTAGCTGGGACTAAAGGCGCCCCCCCACAATGCCCGGCTATTTTTTCAGTGCAGCCATCATTGTTGTTTGGCGAGCCTGGGCTCAATTTGAACCTGCCAGCTCAGGTGTATGTGGCTGGCGCCTTACCCGCTTGAGCCACAGGCGCTGAGCCTGTGTTTTACTTTTTGAGGAAATCTCTAAACCATTTTCCAAAACAGCTGCACCACTTTCCATTTCCATGAGCAGTGTATGGAGGGTTCCAATTTCTCCAAATCCTCAACATACTGGTTAATTCTCACTGTTTTGATTAAAGCCATGCTGCTAGGGGTGCATAAGATGGTTTTGATCTGTATTTCCCTAATGACTAATGATACTGAGCATCTTCTCACACGCTTGTTGGCCATTTGTACGCCTTCTTTGGTGATATGTTTACTTGTGTTTTAGCTGGTTGTTGGGGCTTTTTCCTGTTGAATTTCAGCTCATTTACTCTTATTCACAATAACGCAGAAAAGGAAACGACCCAAACATCCACCAACAAGAGAATGAATAAACCACGATGCAGCCATACAACGAAATACTATTCAGCAATAAAAAGACAAGTACTGACACATACAGCTACGTGTAAGAATCTCAAAAGCATTATGTAGAGTGAAAGAAGCTGTACACAAAAAGAGTATACAGTCCCCAATTCACAATGATTCAATTTATAATTATTTGACTTTACAGTGGTGTGAGAGCAATACAAATCCAGCATAAACTGAATTCCTAGTACCCACACAACCTTTCTGTTTTTCACAATAGTCAAACTTTGTTATAAGATAGGCTTTGTATGAGATGGCTTTGCCCAACTGAAGGCTAACTAATGTAAGGAGATGTTCTGAGCATGTTAAAAGGAAAGCTGGGCTAAGCTGTGATATTAGGCAAGCAGGTGTTTAAATGCATTTTTGACTTAGGATATTTTCAACTCGACAGTGGGTTTATTGGGATGTGACCCCCCTATGGTAAGTTGAGGAACAACTGTAAAATATAAGCTTCCACTCTGAAACTCTTAAAGAATAAATCTAATCTGTAGTAACCTAGATCAGTGATAGCCAGGGGGCCGGGGGGAGTGCAAAGCTGCAGGAGGGAATTTTGAGCTCCTGGGACTGCTCCAGGGCTAGCGGACAGACAGCACACGCAGCAAATGAACAAAAGTCCTGTCTAGCCCCCTCACAGCTCTCTGCCACCCAGCTCAGTCATTTCCCTTCAGGACGCAAACCCTGAAAACAGGTCCCTCCCAGCCCATCTGCTCAAAAGCACCACCACCCCTTCTCCATGTCTCTTCAAGGAAAAATTCTCAAAAAAGTTATCAGCTCTAGCTGTCCCAAGTTCCCTCCTCCTTCTCTGGGAAACTCCCTCAGCTGCTGCTTCCGGGCCCACCACTGGCAATCTCACGTAGCCTAACTCTAGCTCAAGGCCATCTTCCGTGCTCACCTGTGCAGCCTCACTGATCACCCTCCCCCAAAACACATCCTGCCTGTGGCCTCCACAACACCCCCAGGTCTTTTCCTACCTTGTTCCACACCTTCTTGGTCCCTTGTCCTGGGCTCAGTCCTCAGACCACTATTCTCCATCTACCCAGATGCCCTGAGCGGGGTCCCAACTTCCAGCTTTCAAAATGTCACCTCTATGACAACTGCCAGGTTTAGAGTCTCAGCTGACTGCTCCCACCCCAACCTCTAGACTCCTCCCCAGTGAGGTCCCCCTGACTCTACCACCTTGAGAGCCATGCAGTCCCTCTGGGCCCCCAGACTGTGCCCCTGCTATGCTGTCTCAGAGTGACTGTGCCTCCACTCTCCGGCTGCCTGAGCCAAGAACCTGAAGCCATGGCAGACCCCTGTGTTGCTCCCCCTCCCTGTCCTCGTCAGCTCCACCTTCACAGAAAGCCCAGAATAGGGCTGCCTCACCACCTGAACTGGGTGGCTCACCTCACTCTGCCCACGGCCCTTCTGCCACTGCTCACTTGTGCTGGAACATTCCAGGAGCCACCTGGCTTCAGAACCTTGGTCCGCACCACCTCCAGACACCCCTCCAGCCTGTCACTCCTCCTTCTCACTCCACACCACCACAGCTCCAAGGAGAAAGGCCTTCTAGTCCAGACTTCACTGGTCATCAGGGAACACTTTCTGGGGGAATTAGGGAAACATCACCAAGTAGACAAAGAGTCACAGTCCACTGGCGTGGGGACAGGCAGGGACTGACCCAGTGATGGTTTGTTTTCACATGACTGTTGTCCTCCTTAAACAGATGCACAAAAAAACACCCTTCGGTGGGCTCAGTCCCTGACCACCCCATTGGTCTATGACTTAAAGGAAACCAGTTCTTTCACATCAAAAACCTGGTACATGGGAACATCACCCCCCAGGCCGGAGAAGCCAGCACCATGTTTGGCCCAGAGGCCCAGCTCTTCCTGAACTGGAGCCCTGAGGCCACCTAGCAAGGAGGAAGATATAGGGAGTGTGTCCGATCCTAATAGGAAGGAGGACCAGCACTCACACACTGGACAGTCTGGGCCAGGTGGGTGGCTTCAGCAGCACCATCAGGAGCACACCCCGACACCCTTTCAAGTGCCCCAGCTCAGAGCTGGCCACCACCCTCAATGCAGTGCCAGGCTGTGCTCTCACCACACCGGAATACACAAGTCAACACAACAGCAAACAAAAGCTCCCACACACACGGTGAGAAGGAGAGGGGGCCAAGTGCATGCTTCTTTACTGTCCTTCCACACAAAATCAAAACACAGATCAACAGGCCAAATGCCCAATTCTAGATCAAAGCAAATCATATTCTGCCTGTTCAAGCAACTCTAATATCTGGCAATAGGTCAGGAAAATACAACAGCATAATTCTGGGCAACCCCTACTTTTTGCTGGGCAGACTTCTATGCTGTATGTACCATTTTTATGCTTTTTTGCTATCACAGCTTCAGGTTACTTAACATGTCCTCTTCTAAATGGAAAGAGAAAATAAAGGTACCCTTGAAACCATGGAACAAGCCACAGGGGGGCAGCTTAGCCAGCTGCGGGAGGTGGGGACCTGCTTAGACCAGGCCCTGGAACAGACTTTGCCTTCATTTCTATACTGAGTCTCCCGGTTGGCTCTTCTGTCACTGGATTATACCGTGATTCAATCTTCAGGGTCCTCATCTTGTCTCCTCTGCTGCTGAAGATAGGCTACCGACTTCTGTCTTGTCATGGCCCACATTCAGGGGGTCAATAACTTGATTCACTGATTGCCTCATAAGCCAATTCATTTGTTTATGAGGTTGTATAGGAACATGAATTTCACTAAAATCAAATTCTCTTTAAAATGTCTGAGGATATTCTATTGCTTAATGGAGATCCTTTCTAAAAATTAATGTTATAATTACAAAAATAATTCCTCTGTAACAAAAACAGACCACACAGAAGAGATAGTAGAAGTATAAGTTCCTCTGCTCCTCCCCTCCTCTACCCTTCCTTCCCTTGCTGACACTGGAACTTGTAGGGCTGTGTCCCCACAGCCTGAGGCAGTTCCATAACCATCTGTTGGAATACAAGGTGTGTGTCTATTCAGATGAGTTTTCTTGCGTAAGCACCTACAAAGGTGTGTGCATATAAATGGGACCTTCAACTTAGGAAGGAGTAATGTTTCCATGTAATATATCAGCATGTCTTTTAAAATACACTTTTGCATTGTTTCACGATATAATGGATCCAATGGCATCTTCTGGGTAAAAATGGGACTTCTTAGATTATTCTTAACTTTCAATTATGGAGAATTTCAAAAGTATGCAAAAGTGGCCAGAACAGAATAATGAACCTAGAAACTCTCACCTGGGCCCCAAACTGTCCACTGAGGGGACCCCAAACCTTCCCCACACCCTCCCAGCCTCACACTAATGTGAGGCAGCTCCCATTTATCTTATCACTTCATTTGTGAAAACTCAGTATCCATCATTAAAGGGGAAAAATCATTTTAACATAACACCACTGGTGTGATTAAGGAATTCCTTTTTTTTTTTTTTTTTTTGTTGAGACAGAGCCTCAAACTGTCCCCCTGGGTGGAGTGCCATGGCATCACAGCTCACAGCAAGCTCCAACTCCTGGGCTCAAGCGAGTCTCTTGCCTCAGCCTCCCAAGTAGCTGGGACCACAGGCGCATGCCACAACTCCCAGCTATTTTTTGGTTGCAGCTGTCATTGTTGTTTTTGGCGGGCCCAGGCTGATTCGAACCTGCCACCTTAGGTGTATGTGGCTGGTGCCTTAGCCACTTGAGCCACAGGCGCTGAGCCAAGGAACTCCTCAAAATCATCATTTACTCAACAAACGTCCAACTGTCTCACAAATGACATATTCTAAAAGGACTAACTCTTGCATCTAATGCTAATCTGACTGGGAGCTCTGGGTTAGGCTTTGCTGAAAGCCCACAGTCTCCCAGGGCCACTTAGAAGACACTAGGGTAGGGGTTCAGCCATGGCTTTCATGGGCAGCATCTGACACTTTCAGACCAAATAACAGCACCCTGCCCCACCCCAGACTCAGAAAAGCTCTATAGGAAGGTGGTTGTGGGGTTCTGCACCCTTAGACTGTTGTGAATGTCCTGGAAGTAGCAGCAGGGACTAGGGGCCCTCCGGCACAGCAAGCCCAGATAAATGCAATGCACTCAGGGAGGGTCACAGAAGCTGGAAAGAGACTTAAAGCAGCCATTTGTTTTACCAATGATCACTTTAATTAGTGTGCTGAAATGCCCCACCCCAGCTTCCAGGGAAGACCCGCTCAACCTGACTGAATCAGCAGATATTTCTTCCCAATAAATCTCTACTTACCTTGTGTCACTTCTCCATTGTGGAGTTACGCTAAGTCCCTCACAAACCTCTCCCTGACACATGCAGAGGAGCCTGTCCTGCCAGCCCAGCTCTCAGAGACAGTGGGGACAGCCCTGGGCCATGGAATGCCAAAGGCATGGGCAGCAGAGCTGCGGGAGCTGCACCTGCCAAGCACAGGGCAGACAGGGCCAAAGGGATGACTCTCTCCCCAGGGCCTCTACCACTTCCCTTCTCACCTTCCAGTCTTCTCTGGAATTGTCCAAGTGTAAGAGAGAAATAAATGCCCAGTAGAGAACAAGGGGCAGTCTTTCTCCCAGCAACACCCTTGACAGAGAGCCGATGACACTGTCATTTCTATATTTTTACTCAGCCAGTTTCACCCCCACGGGCACCCTGCATGCCTAGATGGTTAGGAGATCCTTCTCAAAAAAGCCTGAGATCTGGGAACCTGGGCACACAGGGAGCCCCAGTAGCGGGTACTCTGAGCACTTTTCCAAGAGTTCCTTTAACCAAGTAAATTCTTAACATGCAGCAGGGAGGGTGCTGTTAATTGCAAAAGAATCAGGAAGAGAACTCCCTTCCAGAGCCAGCAGAGCCTAGGTAGGCCTAAAATCTGGGGACAATGGGGATACCAGGGGGAAGAAGGGTAGAAGATATGGGTCCCAGCTCCAAGGAGTCAGAAGAGGAATCTGCTGCCACTCTCCTGAACCCATGCATCCCTCCCTCCCCACCAGAAATAAAACCCAAAGGGAGGACTTGGCTAGCTCCTTCCAGAAGCACAGAAGATGGAGAAAACCATTGATCTTTGCAATGCATTATTGATTTCACTGTTGTACTGGCACCAGTGGACATCCCCTCCCTCTTTACTCAGAGGCAGCCATTAGCATGCACTCCCAAGCATCAGCCTAGACACATCTGCCTGGTGTGAGGAAGGCAGCTGCAGATGATAGTCCACTCGGAGTAGACTGTCCACAAGTGGATGATGTCACCAAGGACATCTCCCTGGCCCCAGCCTCCCCCCTCCCCAAGTTAGTGCAGCATGGCCATTGGCCTCGTACTCTAGCCACTCAGGGAGGGGTCTGTGCAAGGCTGCCTGTTCAGCAGAGTGCTGGTTAGGAGGGTGGGCTGGTTAGGAGCTGTAGACAGACAGAGAAGCCGGTCCTGGGGAGGCAGACCCCTGGCTCTTGTGCCAGTTTGAGGACTTGCAACACTGTGCAAGGGAGGGACCCCAGAGCTGCTCTGGTGCCAGAGATGAGTTTTTATTTCTCCATTTGTCTTAAAGTTGTGCGTGTTCCCAGATACTTACCCACAGAAACACACTGCTATGTCCCTCACCCTCCCATCCCATGCTGCCTGGCAGGATTCTCAGAGCAAGCCTGCTTTCTTCTTCTGGCAGACGGTTACCAAGACATGATATGCACAGACACCAACCGTCAAAATGACAATCGGGGCATTATCATCTCTACCAGAATCCCGCCCCTGCACTGGCCAAAGCTGCTGTTTCTGGGACACAGCAAACATTCCCAAATAACCTCGCCTGGGCAGCCACAGACAGGCCCCAAGCCCAGCACATATGAGGTGACAGGCCACAGGTATCACTTCACTCCCTGAAAAGGAAACTTCCACTCATTGGCGCCTGGTGGATTTGAAAAGGCTCAGAACAGCAGGGTGAGAAGCTTGGCCCCAGGCCCCAGGCCCAGCTTGGCCTTCCGGGGGCCTGGCCACTCAGGAGCCTGGGATGTGCTCAACACAGGGTGGTTTTCAAAACAAAAGCAGAACAACTTCATGTGGCAAAAGCTTGGGAATGCCGGGCCCAGCCCTCAGCCCTCCACAACAGGCCTCGTTGTAAGGGAACCGCCCACCTACAGACTTCCATTCACTCACCTACCCCCTCCCCAAAACACTAAGTCACAAAATTAAAAAGGATAACCGCGAACTCAACTCTCCTTTACATGTTTTTACTGGCAAAACCCCCGCAAAGCCAGCCCCTTGTAGCTCACCAGGCGGCGGCAACAGGTGCAGCCCGAGCTAAGGCTTGTGGTTCTCTTGGGCTGTTTCAGAATGATGCAGCCAAAACTCTAACGGAAACCAAGGCCTTCAGCACTCACAGCCAAGGCGACGACCTGACTGCTGAGGCCCGACCTGCCCCACCTGTCTGAGTGCACGGCGCCAGGTCCAGGGCGCAGGGGCCGTGGCCTCTGCGCCCAAAATAGAAGCCCGCGAGGGCCCGGCCGGAGACCAGGCTGGCCTGAGCCTGGCCTGACCTAGCGGGGCCCGACCTAGCGGGGCCTGACCGTGCGGGCCGGGGCTCGGCGGGGCCTGGCCGAGCGCACCGCCCCCTCCCCGGGCCGGGTCTGCCGCGCGCCCAGCGCCCCCGCGTCCAGAGAAGCCACCTGCGCGCAGGGATCGGGAAGGGAACCGGGAAGGAGAGGAGGCAAGGGCAGGGATGGGGAGGAGTCCAGGGCGTCCGAGGAAGGGCCTGGGTAGGTGGCTCCGAGAGGCGTCCCGAGAGAGTCTAGGGAGGGATCGGGGAGGAGTCCAAGGGGTCGGGGGCGGGAAGGGGAAAGGGGTTCCAGAAGGGGACTCCTGGTGGGGTCCGAGAAGGGGCCGGGGGTGCGTAGAAGGGGCTTCGAGGAGAGCCCAGGCCAGCCCCCACCTCCCCCACGAGCACCTGCCGGGCCTCGCTCGCCCTCCCTCCTGCGCCAGCCCAGACGCTTACCTGGAGCGCGCGTCCTGCCGGCAGCGGCGCCCGGCCCAGCGAGCTCCCGCGCCAGGAATGGCGGCAACGGCTAGACGCTGCCGGGCGCGGAGAGGAGGCGGTGGGGAGTCTTGGAGGCGGCGGGGATGCTGCGGCGCGCGAGGGAGCTGAGGCCGACGCTGGGACTTAGGGCGCGGGGCGGGCGCCCAGGCCCCTCCTCCGCTCCCCTCCCTTCTCTCCTCCTCTCCTTCCTCCTCCCCCTCCCGCTCTTCCCTTCCCTGGTCCCTCCCCCTTCTTCCTCCTCCCCCCGCCCCTACTCACCTCCCTCCCCCTCCCCCAACCTCGCTTTCCCTCCCCCCCTTCCCTCACTTTCCTTAATACCCTTCTCCTCCCCCTTGCCTTCTTCTCCCCTCCCACTTTTCCTCCCCCTTCTTTCTCCCCACGTTCTACCTCCCCTCTCAGGCTCCAACAGCCCAGCCTGGAAGCTGCCCCCTGCCCTGGCCTGGTCTCAGCTGGATCAAGCATGGGTTCCAAAAACCAAGATATGCCTTGCCATCCCCTTCCTCACCACCTCCTGAGGGACACACCCCACTCTTTCCATGCCTACCCCAAATCCTCAAGGTTTCCTGCACCCCTAGGCTGTGGGGCCTGCTCTGCTGGGGCCTGACCTGCAGTGTGAGCAAAGCAGGAAGGCTCCCAGGAGAACACTGGCTCTGATTGGGTGAGAACATTCCAAACCAGACCTCTCCCATGTTTCCAGGGCAAGTGAGCAGGCACCTTTTCCAGTCATGGTTTGTCTGCCACGGGATGCGGACATAACAACCCTTTGCTGGACGTTCTTCCATTTACACTCTACATGTCAAAGGGTCTCTGAGTATGGCCTCTGCTGAGACATTATTTGGGACTTACTCATCAGTTAAGGGAGCTGGGGTCCCTCAAAGATGGTATTGCTCCATCCAGGCCACCTCCCTTCTACCCAAGTAGAGTAACTGGCTGGGCCGACAGGCCAGTCCCAAGAAGGGGACACAGTTCCTGATAGAACCAACCAGGACTCCCCCAAATGTGAGGAGCCCTTCACTACATCATGTGACAGCTCCCTGAACTCCAGATTGCCCTTGGGGGCAAGGGGCAGGATCCTGCTGACCACTGCTGCTGAGTGCCAGAGTTTATAAATGAAGCAGTTCCTAAATGACCAAAAGCCCCTGCATCACAAAGTTCTCTATGGGCCTCTGAGAACTGGGGTTAGGCCTAGCAAAGATGAAGATGGCAAAGCTGGTGCCCAGCAAGGTGGGGTGGGGAGCTCATCCCCTCTCCTCCCTTTGCTGCATGGTGGTCATGACCCGCTTGCTGAGGAGTTTGGGCCTGGAATCTGACAGAGAGCAATTGACTCTGGGCTCTGACTCTTCTGAGGTAGCCTAGGGCCTCAGCTGTCCATACTACCCACTATGAGGACAGAGTGGCCATTTGCAAGAGATGCAGAGCCCAGGAGTGGATGGCCAGTAAGCTACAACATGTGCCTCAGTGTTCAGTGCTACGACTATCATAGGAAACGTGCAGAAGATGTCTTTTCCAAGCTCTTTTCCAATTGTTGGAGTCTAAGAATCTAGGTTCCACATCCCGTTTGGATTAATAGTAGCAGAAGAAGATGAGGACTGGGCTGATTTAACAGTGTCCAGTGCCCTGAAAAGAGGTATATACTTAGAATCTATACATGCAAGTATAGATTGAGCAGATGGAGGGACTCGCCCTAGAATATCTGTCTAGAATATCGTGCCTATGGCTGATGTCAAGGCAGACACCAGATGCTGTGGGAGGGAAGTGGACACACTGGATCTTCAGCCTAGAAAATCAATGCTTATAGCACAGGACAGCAGAACCCAAATATTTGCAAAACCGTCCAGGAAAGAAGGATTACCCTGTGGGGTTATGAAGGACAGAATGAGGACAGATGGGTAGAAATTAGATGAGAAAGTGGATTTCTGCCTGCTGTGAGAGCTTTGTGACAGATCTCCTTGCCAATGAGCCCGTGGCCCCTGCAGGAGAATGTCCTTCAGGCTAGCGTCTAGACAGGCCTGGGGCCACCTCAGAAACATGCCAGAGGAGACTTGCAGCAGAAGGGGTACTGGCTGTTAGACCTGCCGTCTCTGAACCTGGTAGAGGGCAGCCCAGGACAGAGCGGAGACTTAGCATAGATCTGGAGCCCACACTTCTGGCATCATGACCTTCAAGAATCCTAAATCTCTCTGGCCTGTTTACTAATTTGTACAAAGGGGATAGGAGAAAATTAAATGAAACCTCCAAAACACGGCTTTTTCTGTTCCTTTCTCTTAAGCATAATTACCCAGGACTGCCAGAGTGGCCTGGTTTCTCCTTTAATTGCTGTTGTTTTTGTTTTACATTTTATTGTGGAACATTTCAAACATCCACATAAGAATAACAAGATGAACCCCAGACTGGCCTCACATCTGACCCGCTCACTTTCCAGCTCCTATATTCATTTCAAGCATATCAAAACATCATATTGACTGATTTGTCTCTGTCTTTCCCCAGAAACGTGGAATGTTTGGAAACCGAGGACATGTTTTGTAAAGATTCCCTACATTTCCCCACCAGAATGCTAATACTTATGTGCAGATGAGCACAGCAACTGAACAGATAATATTTAAATCCCATATGAGACAGAAACTCAACTATGGCAGCTGACCTGGCATAAATAATACTCAGCTTCAGACCTCGCCTGAGCTGATGTGGGGGAGAGACACTGGTTCCTCTGCTTCTGCATCACACTTTGGAGGGAGGGACATATGCATGTGGTGGGCTGGAGGCAATGTCCACATTGTCCCAGTGGAGACTGTGTGAGCAGTGGAGGAAGAAATGGTCTTCAGAAAGAACTGGCCTGTTGTCCTTCACTTGTAGCTGTAGGTGAAAGGTCCAGGCTAAACTTAGAGAAAGGTTGGCACAGTGAATGGAGAAATGGGCCCCCTCTGGAGGGTTGCCGGAGATGGCCTTTGAATAGGACCACAGGGTGCTCTGCAGAGGTGTGGATGGGAAGGCCTGTCCCCTACTGCTGTGCAGTGGCTAGTGCAGGACTGTGCCTGGGCCACCGATCACCACCCCTATCTGGTCATCCCTATCCTGCCCCCAAACCAGGAAAAGGATGCTAAAAGTATAGGCACCCGGGCCTGCTTTCCTAGCCAGCCTCCCCAAAATGAAGGGTCCTCCCTGGGCAGCTCTGCCAGACATCCTCGCTGTCAGAGCCTTTCATCTGGAAGAGGGAAGCCACCAAGGATTCTGAGGGTCCTGGGGGCTTCTGGATAACCCCTCGCATTCTCTTGTGTCCTTACTGTCAAGAGATCCCCACGGGGCATGCAGGGCTCTTTTACTAAAAGCGGCATTTGGAAATTTGGGGTCACACTGGCAGCAGCACGTAAATAAAGGCCTTGCTGAGGCATTACGGTCGTTCTGTGCTCCCTGCACTGTGTTTCCGCCATCAGACCTCTAAGTACTAACTAATATGGTGAAGGGGTGTAATCTAGTCCTCACGCACTCTCTTATTTCCTATGTCACTGAGCCTGCAGCATGGATTGTCAAGCCATCCTTCGTCATACTGGTGGAGGGTAAATATTACAGAGAAAGAGGCCCAGGGGTGTCAGGGGAACAGGGCACTGATGTGCCACCCTCTCTGAACATTGGTCTAACCGGTGCTGCTACCTACTCAAATGACCTGCCCCAGCAATGCCTTTCTGACCTGCTGCCTGCTGCCGGCTGCCAGAGCCACAGGCCCTTCCTGCTCCACTGGCTTATTGACAAACACCCTCACATGGTAAGTGTCTGCCCACACATCGTTTCCTCCCGCACCCACTCTCACACCTGGGCAGAGCTAAGTAAGTGTCCCCCACCCCACTCTGTGGTTATGTTATCACCTTACACATCTCTTCTTTGGAGCCTGCACCAGCTTCCATTACAATTATTTCTTCATGTTTTTCTTTCTTCTCTGCTCTACATTTTGAGCTTCTACGGACTGGAGAAGTCTACGGATGTCTTTTTAAAATAATGCACTTAAATGTATAAAGTCAAATATGGCATTAGAAAGGAAATCAATTATACTGAAATGCAATTACCAAAATATTTTTAAATGTAATCCATTTGCTTCTTTTTTTACACACTGAAATATGCTCCAGCAGCAGGTTTAATACCCAGTAGTTTCAAAGTCCTGCTAAGCTACCCCATATTTTAGGGTCAGTGACAAGTGAGATGTAATGTGAGAATTGCTGCAATTTCTCCTGGGAGCAAGTCCATACATACTACTGGTATGGCTGTGTTTGGTGCCTGCATGGATACTTGAAAGAAATGCTTCATTCCAATTAGGCAGGAGACTCGCTTGAGCCCACGAGTTGGAGGTTGCTGTGAGTGTGATGCCATGGCACTCTACCCAGGGGGATAGCTTGAGGCTCCGTCTCAAAAAAAAAAAAAAAAAGAATTACTATTTTAAAAGAAAAGGACCTTATAACCCCGCATCTTATACATTTGTCTAAAATTGCCCCCAAACAGTTTTATTGCCTTACTGAAGGTAGCAGGACTCTTGGTTGCAAGTGACAGAAACTCAGCTCAAACTATTGGCTCACTTGCATCTGAAGGTGCTGCAGGTAGAGGAGATTCAGGGGCGCAGATGCCGTTGTCAGTCTTCCTCTCCCCTCCTCTTTCTGTCCCTCTTTTCCTCTGATGAGCTGTGGTTCTGTTTGGGTGTTGGTTTCCTTCTGTTCTGCCACAAGGCTACTGACAGCCAAACTCCAAAACAATGACAAAGACTCTTTTGCTCCATGTTGCAAGTCTCATGGAAGGACTTTGATTGCCTCTATTGAGTTTCATACCAATCCCATGGACCCATAATTCTGGACAGGGTTGAGGAATCACAACTGGTCATATCTGGGCCATGTGCTTATGCCTGTGGCAATGGTCCAGAAACTCACAGAGCCGCCAGACTGGGTGAGTAGCAATTCCCTAATGGACAGACGGGTGCTGAGAAGACAAAAATAACACGTGCCTAGGTGAGTTAGAGCCAGAGGGCAAACAGGTAATCACAGTATGTCTCTTTGGGCGCAGGGTCTCAATAAAGAACCACCTACAGTGGTCCAGCCAAGGCAGAAGCTTATTTACTTCTTACGTAACGTTGGCAGAGGTAGACAGATAGACCAAGATTGGTGCGGATGTGCCATCCTCCACCTGGATGTGACTTAAAGCTAGAAAGAGGAAGAGTGTGGTCCATAGATCCCAGAGGCCAGGAAGAACATGATTATTAGATTTAAGAGCAAATCTGGGAAGTGGCATACATTGCTTCTGTTAGTCCCACTGACCAGAGCTTAGTCAGGGGTCCACACATAGCTGCAAGGAGGGTTTGAAACCATAGTTGCCAGCTGAATGACTCCACAACCAGCAAAAAGCCCATTACATTAAGAAAGGGAAATCTAGGTATTAATAAACTATTAGGAAACTGCCATGCACATGGTAGTATAACTGGTGCTATTATACATGTCAATGGAAAACTGCCCACCTACAAGAATGTCTAAAATTGAAAATAACATGTGTTGGCAAGGACACGGAGCAGATAGAATTCTCATACATTGTTGATGGGGTGTGAAACAGCTATTTTGGAAAAATGCAGAGCAGTACTACTACAGCTAAATATAGATATGCCATATAACCCGGCAATTCCTCTTCTGGGTATAATGCACAAAATTAAGTGCAAACGTCCAACAAAAAACATACAAGAATGCTCGTGGCAGCTTCATTTGTTATTACGGCAAACTAGAAGCGATCCAAGTGTCCAGCAGTAATAGTTGACAGAAATGATGAAGAATGAACTTCACACAGCAAAGTGTGCAAAGTGTATGAATTAGACATAATTATGAGGGAAAGAGGTCAGGCAGATGCAAAAAACTTCATACTATGTAATTGTTCCATATGGAGTTCTGGAGCCGGCAAATGAAATGATGGCTGTCAGAGCAGCAGTTACTTTCAGGTAGATTCCGACTTACAAAAGACAGAGTTTGGGTCTGGAAACACTGAGTATTTTAACTGGGCGGCTATGTAAGTAAAAATTCACAGAGTTCTGCATTTCGTATGCAAATGTGTGTAACTTATCCCTCAATCAAAAAATACAAAAATGCAAAGAAGTAGAGGAAAATGTGTATATTAAAAATGGTGGGGTGCTCAACATTCTGCAGAGGCCAGGCCGCCTCTTGACTACTGTATGGCAAACATATCAAAAATCGTACTGGAACATTCCTGATAGGCAGACACTGCCTCTAGGCTGAGTTCTGTCTGGAGGCAGTGTCTGCCTATCTGGAAACTAACTCCAGGTGTCAGTTTCCCCATAGAAACACGCAGGGAAGGCTGTGCTGCCCTTGTTTTACAGAGGAGAAAACAGGATCAGGTCAGTCTAGTTTGTTTGTCACTGGCTGTGCCCTTTCTGAGGATTTTGACCCTGGTGTTTGGACTTCTACCCATGTTTTATGTCTTTTGCATCTTCCAGGATGCAGTAAGAGGCTACCCTCAATGTTGTGTGCACTCGTGTCAGAAGATCTGTACAAACACAGGCAGTGATGCTCACCAGGCTTTGTGGGACCCCCGGCTGACCTGAGAACCACAGGCCAGCCTCTCAGACAGGCCAGGCGGTTCACACCAGCCTCTGTCACCAGGTTCCTTGTTGATGGGAAAGGTGCTTTGATTATTCAGGGGTTCCAGGCTATGAAGAATTGGACGCTTTGAAGAGAAACATCAAGGGCCTCATTAAGATTCTTCTGCCCTTAGGGCTTCCTCTTTTCTCTGGCCATGACCGTCAGGCATCTGGCGACCAGACAGCCTTTATCTCTGGCCTCTCAGCTTTGCCTACTATGTTCCGTGAGTGTCTGCATCTGCTCGCTCCTTCTCCCGGCATCCTTCATCACATTTGATGGGAGGCACTTACTAAACACCGGGTACTCTTGGGCTGTTTTTTTTTTTTTCCCCTGAAACATAAAGGAACTCATAGGCTTTAAATGAAAACACACACCTACAGTCAGCAATAGTTCCTACCCAGTCAGGATTCACTTCTGAAAAGGTATTGCACGGAGGAGCCTATTTGAAAGATTCTGCTCTAAGCAAACTGGATTTGCTAACAGAAGTGTTCAGATCAGGCCATTGTGCAAACATTATCAGACACTTAGAACTGCTGCCCTCCCCACTGCACCCGCGGGCTGAACACAGGCCTCTTCCTCTGGGACCTGGACAGCCCTCTTTAAGGCCAGCACTTCATGCTTGCTTGCAAAACACTCAGCTGTTGCTTTATGCAATAGATAGAGCCAAAATCATTTTGAAAGAGGGATGTTTGCAGAGATTGAGTATTAACCAAAATAAAGTATGATTTTCTATGATTGAGTCAAAATGCAAGAGTATAAACAAGATATTAATTAGAAGGAGATGCTAGTGGAAACCTCCGTTTAAACAGGAAGTGCTCTCCAAAGTTTATCATTTATGTTTTAAAATTATCATGTAAGCATACCAAAAGTAATTTTTAAAAACACCCAGAAGAAAACAGTTTCAGCGCCGTAGCTAAGTAAGTAGGGCGCCAGCCACATACACCGAGGCTGGCTGGTTCGAGCCCAGCCCAGGCCTGCTAAACAACAATGACAACTGCTACCATAAAAAGAAGAGCCGGGTGTTGTGGTGGGTGCCTGTAATCCCAACTCAGGAGGCTGAGGCAAGAGAGTTGTTTAAGCCCAAGAGTTGGAGGTTGCTATGAGCTGTGGTGCCACAGTACTCTACCAAGGGTGACATAGTGAAACTCTTGTCTCAAAAAAAAAAAAAAAAACAAAACAG
>NW_003852483.1:2706548-2708629 GCF_000181295.1 Otolemur garnettii | reverse complement strand
AAAAAAAAAAAAAAAAAAAAAAACCAGAAGAAAACAAAATAAAAAGGGCAAACATTTTTTTTTTTTTGCAATTTTTGGCCGGGGCTGGGTTTGAACCCACCCCCTCCAGCATATGGGGTCAGCGCCCTATCCCTTTGAGCCATAGGTGTTGCCCAAAAAAGGGCAAATATTTGTACCTCATGTGCTTCTGGGACAATCAATTTTAGTGCTTTGAAATTTTTTATTCCAGGACTTCTTCCCCAGAAATATGTGAATATGAATGTAGTCTTTTAAATAGCCTGGTGTCGAGATGGATCACTTGGTTTCTCACCTCTCTCTCTCTTTCTCTCCCCCTCTCTTCCTCCTCCTCCTCCTCCCTCATCACCTTTCTGTTATATAGTGTAAAAGTGGGAGTGTATGATTTAAATTTCTTTCTGCACTCTCAGGGACACCCTTCAATATGCATGCATGCAGTTCCCTTCACTCTTTTTAAAATAACTTCAAACCATTATTAAAGTAACTTCCACAGGACAAAAAAATAACCCAGCAATACAAAAGTACATTTAAAAAAATTATTTCCAGCTCAGTGCCTGTGGCTCAAGTGGCCAAGGCGCCAGCCACATACACCTAAGGTGGCAGGTTCGAATCCAGCCTGGGCCCGCCAAGCAACAATGATGGCTGCAACCAAAAAATAGCCAGGCATTGTGGCGGACACCTGTGGTCCCAGCTACTTGGGAGGTTGAGGCAGGAGACTCACTTGAGCCCAGGCCTTGGACGTTGCTGTGAGCTACGATGCCACAGCACTCTACCCAGGGGGACAGCTTGAGGCTCTGTCTCAAAAAATAAAAAATAAAAATAAAATAAAATAATTATTTCCCACCGTACTTCACACTCCATCCCCCTTAGAAACCATTCTTTGGTTCTGGCAATTACCTCTGTAACTCTAAAATAAGATGCTTATATTTCTATTTCCTGATTAATCAGCATCAGATAGTAGCTAGCAGCTTCTCATGATGAGAAATGAGGATTTAGCACTGACTTGGCCCCACATTCCCGGTTCCCTTCTACATTTTTATGTAGTCATCCCTCAGTATACATAGGAAACTGCTTCCGAGACCCCCAAGTACACCAAAATCCACCCACACTCAGTTGGTCCTGCAGCATATACTTGGCATCTCATCTGGCAAATACTGTGTATTTGATCCCTACTTGGTTGAAAAAAATCCATGGATGAGTGGACTCGTGTAATTGAAATCCAGGTTGTTGAAAGGTCAATTGTACTATCATTGGCTGCCTGAATATTGTCAAATACTAAACCCTTTGGGGTTTATTTTTCCTACTTGCTAAGTGGTTTCATCCCACTCCCCACTGTATAAGTGTTCTCCAGAGAACAGAGCCAATAGGAGACACGTATGAACACCTGTCTGTCCAGAGAGAGAGATTTGTTATGAGGGACTGGCTTATGTGACTGTGGAGGCAGAGCAGTCCCACGATCTGCCTGCCACCAGCTGAGGACCCAGGTGTAAGTAACTTACTTGAGTCTGAATCCCTGAGATCAAGGGAGGCAATGGGGTAAATCCCAGTCCAGGCAGGAGAAAACCAACATCCCAAGTCAAGTAGAAACAAGGGGACAAGTACCCTCCTTTCTCTTTCTGTTCCATTTGGGGATCCTCACTGGAGCAGGTGAAGCCCACCCACACTGGGGAGGGCTGTCTGCTTTATTGAGTCCACCAGTTCAAGTTCTCTTCTCATCCAGAGATGCCCCGGGAGAATGTTTAATCCAGGCACCCTGCAACCCAGTCAAGGGGGCAGGTGGCCCTCAGGCCCCAGCTCCACCTATCCTCTTTCCTCATCTTCTTATCAAGGCATTATTTTTTACATTTTGAATTTTCTATATTGTAATCCCTGATTTCAAAAAAGGAACAACTTAAGGGAATATTTTCATTGTATTAATAGCCACAGCCATCTTTCCCTGCATGATGTGGGGTGTGACAGAACTAGATCCTAGGACGGAAATGATGTCTTAAGTCACTGTCTCTGGGGAGGCGCCTGTGGCTCGGTGAGTAAGGCGCCGGCCCCATATACCGAGGGTGGCGGGTTCA
>NW_003852483.1:2691276-2705318 GCF_000181295.1 Otolemur garnettii | reverse complement strand
CAGGCTGGATTCAAACCCGCCACCTTAGGTGTATGTGGCTGGCGCCTTAGCCACTTGAGCCACAGGCGCCGAGCCCATCTTTTGGAATCTTTTCTTTGTCCCTGGTGTTCTAAAGTTTCATGATATACCTTGAAAATGGGTGTTTTTCCCATCATTCTGAATAATTTCCTTTTCTCTAATTTTTTTTTCTTTCTGTAACTCCTGTCCTTCAGAGGTTGGTCTTCGTGAATTGATTTACTTCTTATTTCTAGCTATTATCAATCTTTTGGTCTTTCATTTTTATTTTCATTTTTGAGAGACAGTCTCACTCAGTCACCCTGGGCTTGAGTGCCATGGTGTCATAGCTCATAGCAACCTGAAATTCTTGGGCTCAAGTGATTCTGTTGCCTCAGCCTCCTGATGGGACTACAGGTGCCCTACATAACGCCCGGCTATTTTTTAGAGACAGGGTCTCGCTCTTGCTCAGGCTGGTCTAGAACTTCTGAGCTCAAGCAATCTGTCCGCCTTGGCCTCCCAGAGTGCTGGGATTACAGGCGTGAGCCACCGAGCCTGGACTTTTGGTCTTTTAGTTCAACTTTTAGATTTCCTCCACTTTCCTCTAATCCTTCTGTTACCATTTTTATTTCTGCTATCTGAATTTTAATTTCCAACAGGTTTTCTTTCTTATTTTTGTTCTCAAAAGTTTCTCTTTTTCATAGTATCTTATTTTTATTTCAGGGAAACAATGTCATCTCTTTCCTCTGAGAATCCTGATTTTAGTTTCTGGGAAATTTTAAAATTCTCTGTGGTTTTCTGTATTTCCTCTGAGGTCCTGGATGGATTGATTTGTTTATTTCTCTCTTTCAGCTGTGAGGCTTCCTTCACAGCAACCTTGGGCTGCTCACGCAAAACCAAGCAGGAGCCACTGGTCACTGATTGGTCATTGCCAACGTCACTGCAGAATGCTTGAGCAGGAACCAAATAATTCTTCAGGACCTTGACATTCTATGTTGATATGTCTTCTCTCCTTGACTGTGCTTTTCCCTGGGAAAGAGCCTGGAGAGGAGAGAGGTGGCAGGGGCGAGGATTAGCCTGGTTGCCCCATTCTAAGGCTGAGCGGGGACCAGGGGTAGAAGGTTTCCTTGTCCGCTGTGAAAGATTTTTCCTTCCAGGCCCCTATTCTTCCCTGTCCATGGCATCTTGGAGGACAGAAAGCAACAGCCCACACCTGGATGCAGTGGATGAGGAAGTCTCTTTGTTGCATAGATTTTTTGCTCCGTTTCCCCTTTTTTTGGTTTCCGCCTCATCTCCACCTTCAGAGGCCTCCAATTCCTGAGACTTTCCTGGGTTCTGCCCAAGATTGTCTTCACGCCTGACTTCTGCCCCGCAGGCTCTTAGCTCTCTCTGCCTGCTAAGTCAGAACCACACAGCCATCTTTTTTTATCTTCCAAGATTTTGAAGATAAAAAAATTTTTGAAATTTTTTAAGTTGCTGTTATCTCTTCTCCCATTCTCCTGATCACTCATCACCCTCCTCCCCACCCCCTACATTTAACTATGGAAATTTCCAAACAGCCAGAATGTTGCAAGAATTAGAGGGGGAGCACTTGGATACCTACCACTAATTCCTCCACTAGCGTGTTGCCACACTTGCCTGATCACACGTCTGTTCATCTGGCCATCTGTGCATCCAGTCGCTAATTTGTCTCATTTTTAAAAGCACATTCTGACTGCAGACATCAGCACACTTGCCCTTAAAGGCTTAATATTTTAAATAGTAGTTGGTTCTTTTTATGGTTTCAATACCTTCTGATATAAGGAAACAAGTCAGAATTTCCATGGCATTCTCTCCTGTTCCTCCAGTTCCTGAGGTTTTCTTCATGGTCGGGTATTTTACCTGTTCAGCTATTTCATTGAGAGTTCTCCCAGCTGTCTAGTAATTCTTGGTTGTCTGTTCATTTTTTTTTTTTGACAGTTATTTGCATTTATTTTATGTTGCATTTACTCCCGTGCCATAAGTTTTTGTTTCTTCAGTTTCTTCTGGGATATTTTTTTCTTCTGTGCTACCTCTTCTTCTGGTTTGGGAACAATCTGTTCCTTTTCAGTAAGGATCATCTCAATGTGGCAGGGGGAGCTCATGTATGGGTTAATGCGACCAGGGGCTCTGTAAGTTCGGCGACGCATCTTGTGTGCTTTGTTCACTTGGATATGCTCAATGACCAGAGAATCTACATCTAAACCCTTAAGTTCAGCATTGTTTTCTGCATTTTTAAGCATATGCAGCAAAAATTCAGCACTCTTTTTGGGCCACCGACCCTGTGTCCAGCCCCACTGTTTGGCCTGGGCACACCTACCAACTCCACCACTGTAACGTCGGAATGGTACACATTGTTTCTTTAAGGTGACATCCTTCAGATACTTGGTGGCTTTTCGTATATGCATACCCTTGATGGCCTGGGCAGTTTCACGTGTGTTCTTTTTTTTTTTTTTTTGAGACAGAGCCTCAAGCTGTCCCCTGGGTAGAGTGCCGTGGCATTACAGCTCACAGCAACCTCCAACTCCTGGGCTCAAGCAAGTCTCCTGCCTCCGCCTCCCAAGTAGCTGGGACCACAGGCGCCCGCCACAACGCCCGGCCACTTTTTGGTTGCAGCCATCATTGTTGTTTGGCGGGTCCGGGCTGGGGATTCGAACCCGCCACCCTAGGTGTACGTGGCTGGCGCCCTAGCCCGTTGAGCTATAGGCGCCGAGCCTTCACGTGTGTTCTTAAAGTGAACACGAAGATTTGAGCCTCTTGACTTGCATGACTTTGTGGGGTTTTCTGGGTCAAGTGAATAGTGAACCATTTTCACAGATCACCTCAGGCCGCTTGTGGAAGAGGAGGCTGTCTATTCATTTTTAAGACCAAAGACCTAAATGGACTAATTGAGGTGTATATCTTGGCCTATGCTGTGGCCTGATAGTGTCCCCCCCACATTTTTTTGTTGAAACTTACTTGCCAATATTATAATATTGATAAGTGTGGGCTTTGAGAGGCAATTAAGTCATGAAGGCCAAGGCCTCATGGATGGGGTCAGGACTTTTATAAAATGGCTTTAAAGGAAGAGTTTCCATCTCTGCGTGTGAGGACACAGCGTTCATCCCTTTTGCCTTTCTGCCATCCCCCGCAGGGGATGCGGCAACACAGCCCTATCTTAGAAGCAAAGACAGCAACCCTCACCAGACAGATCCTGCCAGCTCCTTGATCTTGAACTTCCAGCCTCCAGGATTATGAGAAGGAATTTCTATTATTTATAAGTTACCTAGTCCCACTATTTTGTTATAGACCATTATTCTGGACGTAGACCATTTCTGCTGCTAGTCCCAGGTATACTGTTATAGCAGCAGAAATGGTCTAGGTCCAGGATAATCTCCTCTGCTTTTAAGCTCTTGGGTCTGTTTCCCCATGAGGAATGACTCTTGGATCTAATTGCATGAGGGGCAGCGTGCAAGTTGGGGACAGCGGGCTCCTTGTAGGTGTGTGTGGGAATGGTGGGGAGCTGGCTGTTAGCCTGGGTACCACCGAATTGTGGAATGGATGTGATCTGGTGCACGGTTCTGGAGTCATCTTAGCTAAGCTCCCCCATGTTGTTCAGGACTAGTGTGGACCATGCTATTTGGAAGGAAGAAGTGAAGCACAAAAACATTCCTTTTTTATACTTGGAAGGAGGGGGCCGGCCCACCACATGCTGCTGGTCTGCTGGCTCACCTGGCTGGGGTGGGCAGTGGCCAGGCCTGTTGCTGCTTCAGCAACACCCAGATCCTCCCTCAGCTTCCCTGTCCCTTGGGCCAGGTGTGTAATTCACTATGTGATGAGGTGTCTCCTTCATGCTTCATCGACGTGGGCTCCGTGGATCACATGCTGTGGGCCAGCCCACCGCAAGTCTGATTGTGCACAGCCCCTCACCAGCCTCTCCCCTACCCAAGCTGCCCCTGGGCTTCCAAGACAGCTGTTTGCCACAGCCTGGCATCATGGTGGATGTCGCACCTCGTGGGTCTGTGTCTCTGATGGAGCCCATGCCAGCCCCATGCACCCACCAGAGCAATCCATCTACTTGGCAAGTTTGAAAGCTTTTTATAAATATGGAGACGTCCATATATTTTCTTGTTTTCCAGGTGTTCTTCTTAAGACATAATACAAATGGTCTTATTCCTGTTGTGTTCATAATTAAATACATTAAATGGGCCTAATACTACTTAATGACTGAAAACATTTGCCTGCCAGGGGAAACTGGAGATCTGTTTACTTAGTTATAACCCTCCATCATACTTTAAAAATAAGTCTCAGGCTCAAGCTCATCCGGGTCGAGAGACAGAGGCTCGGTCAGAGATGTTTGCTCCCTGTGCCCTTGGGGGCAGCTCAGCTCCTGAAGCCACAAGCAGCAAAACAAAGGGTTTTCCTGAGAGTCCGCAGAGGGTTTAGATTGGCTCCCTACATCCTTTCATTGACAGGTTACCAGGATGATCATCTTGCGGCACAGCCTTGATAGTGGCTAAAAACATTTTTTATTCCAACTGAGTGTTTACTCTGGGTCATGCACTGGGTTAAGCGCTATTTAAATATTCAAATTTTATCATGCTGTATTGAAAGCATATGAAAACAAATCCAGCAAACACCCTTGTGAGGGACAGAGATTACTAGTGCAGCGGAGCTCCCCACACCCCTGCCGGTCTCCTCCGCCCACTCTCCTGCCAAGACTGCACACATCTGGGTGTTCCTTTAGCTCTCTGTTGCTATGCCGTCGTAACTACACACATATGTGCCCTGAGCCACTCGCCTGCATTATTTTATAGGTTTTCTACTTTACAGAAATGGTTAATACGCCTAGCTCAAAGATGCCTTGGGAACCTCAAGGTTACAAAAACATGCAGCCTTCTAGGTGGTTTTTTTATTTTAGAATTCAATTTCTACACCCTGTTATAATAGTTTTCTTTTTCTCCCATTCTGTGTTTGAGCCTCTTCTGACCTATAGTAAATCTCACTGTTTTGATATTATCTTCTCTGGCTGTGTATGGCTTCTTCTAATTATTGTTCATCAAATCTATTTCTCAGCGTTGTGTCAAAATCAGATGGTTATTTTTTCCATCTGTTGCCACAATCTGTTCAAATCATCACATTCAGTGAACTCGCAGGAAATTGTAGCAGCCAAAAAGAAAAACCAATGTGCTTCAGCCAGACGTCATCTGGACAGGGTTTCAGTATGGAATTCTTCTTATAGAATGTCGAGTTCAGAAAAATTGCTGTTTTCTCTGGGGCTGGTGGTGGGTAACACAAAAGCAACGGTGAGACGCAAACAGGAATTTCATTACTGTTGCCCTATAATACAACAATATTTCATAGTGAACGTCTCCATCTTCAGCCCTTTCCTCTTCAATTACAAAGATTCTTAGCTCAGAGAGAAAATTGAAATCCTTTTCAAAGGCTATAAATGAATTGGAAGGAAAAGTCCTGTTCTCGAAAGCATTTTATGTGAGCAGAGTGGGCTCCTTCCATGCTGGGCTGCTCTTGTTACACAGAAAGCTGCGGTTCCTTCTTCATTAGGTAAAGTGGTTTGCAAAACCCCGGTGTCTTCATCATGTGCTAATGGCATTGGGGATGAGGGACCATTGGCAGCACAAGGTCAGGAGAGTGAATTGAAGCCAGGCAAAAGGTGGCTGTGGCAAAGCCTACTGTATTTTTTATTACAGACATGATAGCATCTCTACTCACTGGAGCAGATACAGAATGCAGTAAAAGATTGCTCTGGAACAATCTCAGTTGAAAGAGAGAAGACAGAAGCCTTATGTCTAAGTGTGTTTTCCAGAAGAGACAAAGCATGGGTCTCCATTGTGGAACTGCTCACTGGGCTCACCCCGGACGCCCCCGTTTCTGTTTGTCCCCCGCTTCGGCCCTGAGGCTGAGAGGATCCCAGGGTACTATCACATGTGGTGTGGTCCCCTTTGTCAATGACAGCTTGAAGTAATTTATTGCTTTCCCTTTCAGAGCAGAAAATGGATTCATTGGTGGTTTGTAAAAGCCACACTTTTTATGGCTAAATTATTCAGGCATTTTACACTTTATTTTCAATGTGCAGTTATCAACTCTGGTTTTCATTTAACTGTGTGATCGGCAGCCAGCCACGTTAGAGCACGTCCCTCTGGCATATCCAGAGGCACCTGCTGCTCATAAAGGGGCTGGATGAGTGACAGCCCACCATGCGATGAAGGGCCACAGCCGCCCTGCAGACAGTTTAGCTGTGTTGTGTGCAGCTTATTTTTATGCTTAGCAAGATGCAAAATCTTGGGTCTGGGAAAACATATCCCCTTCATCTCCTCTTTTCCTTGGCGCAGAGTGGGGCCGAGAAACTCGGCCAGGAGCCATTCGGGGGACTTTCTGCCCAGGCAGCTCAGGGCCCATGGGCCATGAAGTCTCAAGGGCAGAACCAGCTTTGGAGCAGCAAATTTTATGGACCACCTCCCCCTGCGGTGCCTGCCATTCCAGCGTGAGAAACTCGTTTCCTTAGGTATTTAATGGTGTTGGTACTTCTAAGAGTGCCCTCGCTTGAATCCCACTACTTCTTTCATCGGTGGTGGCCAGATCTCAAAAGGACAATGCCAAGGAGCAGGGTGGTGGGGATGCAGTGTCTCAGAAAAAGCAGGGGAAGTGGGTGGCTGGACAGAGGGCAGTGAGCGCCCAAGCCTCGCGTCTCTGGTGTACATTGATTTAGGCCTCTCTTTCCACCCACCAGCCCAGGAGGAACAATGGGATAGCGAGCCTCTGGGGGTAGGCTCAGCACCAACTCCAGGTCTTCCTCTTCTCCTTCACCAGCCTAGGCTGCTCTTGGCTTGTCTGAGCCAAATGCACAAAGAGGCTACGACAGTGCAGGGATGAGAGAGAGGGGTGAGAATATGAGGGAGGGGCGTGGTAGGGGCACAAGGAGTACCCGGGACGAGCTCAGAGTCAGATGTACTATGGGCCTGGGCCCCATCTAGAGCCATCCTCCCTTTGAAACCTTGAGGATTAGAAGCCCAAGTGTTTTGGCCAAGCCTTGGGTAAAAAACAATGCCTCCCGAGGGTTTCTGCTAGAAGGCTTGTGGGTTATCTGGGTATATTTTCAAAACTTGTCAGCCTTTTTTCTTTTAAACAAACAAGAGGTACGTGTACCCCAACATCTAAAACAAGCAAAAGGGCTCAGCACCTGTGGCTCAAGCGGTTAAGGTGCCAGCCACATACACCTAAGATGGCGGGTTCGAATCCAGCCCGGACCCGCCAAACAACAATAATGGCTGCAACCAAAAAATAGCCGGGCGTTGTGGTGGGCGCCTGAGGTCCCAGCTACTTGGGAGGTGGAGGCAGGAGACTCGCTTAAGCCCAGGAGTTGGAGGTTGCTGTGAGCAGTGAAGCCATGGCACTCTACCCAGGGGGAACAGCTTGAGGCTCTGTCTCAAAAAATAAAAAAATAAAACAAGCAAAAGTAGACCATGCCCACAAACTGCCAGTTGGGGGCCTGGAGGCTGTCCCCTTGTTCTGGGGAGGGACACCTGCCCACACACCTCCCAGGGCTGCTCTCTGTGGCTGTGGTGTGCCTATCGCCTCCATAGGGCCACAGATGCGTTGCTATGGTAACAGGTCATCCTCAGGGTGCTGAAGGTTTGTTTGCTGACGTCCATCAGGGCCTCCAGCCTCCACGCCACCGGGGAAAGGATGTAGCACACAACAAACTGCTTGGAGGACAGAGGGATGGATGCTTCTTCTGCATCTGAGATGCCAGCCCCTGGGGAGAAATGTCTTTTTGTCCTAGACAGCACAAATTGCTGCCCTTATCTGACAAAGAGTGTGATTGATGTTTGCGTATCTACTGTGACAAAACGCTAGCCTTCTGGAAAGTGATTGTGACACAGCTTAGAAGATTGCAGGGAAGAGTGGTAACTCCAGGGAGGGTGACAGGTGAGGCCCTGGCACATCTTTCCCCAGGGTGTGGCACAGCTGTACCACTGGGCGACTTATTAGTCAAGATTCTCCAGAGAAACAAAGCCAATAGGACGTGTGATTTGAAATTCTCCCTAAGGTCAAAAGAAATCCAAAGCTTGTAAAACTCATAGACTTGGTAAGTACAATTTTTGTCTAGCTCCAAAGACTGAAAATACAATAAGCCCTGAGCTACCGGAGATCTTATTGTAGCTAGTTGGTCTCCCAGGCCTTGGGTTGCCTTCCATCCTGCCGTGGGCCTCAGGTCCACCTATCTGATGATCCTCACACCACCTTGGATGCAGTCAATGAATCAGCCAGGTCTGTTGAGTAGCTACTGAATAGACATTCATCGGATCATTTATTTTTCTTTGTGTTAGTACTATCTCAAAAAGAAAATGGTAAGGGATAGGGATTTCAGTGGGGGTAATGGGATAAGGGATAGAATCTTGGCTATAATTAACTTTATTAAGCACTTATTCATGTTCTTCGCTTCCCTACTTCCAGAGATAATTGGGATTTGACCTTATTTAGAAATTCCAAACCCAGACCCTGCCTGAAATAGGAAGCCAGTCAAATATCTGGAGGCCTCCCACCCGCAATCACATTCATGAAAGACATCAGCTGTTTCCTACTCAATGGCTTCTCCTCATTTCCTGTCCTGCCCTTGATCTCAGAGAAGGTAGGCTTCACACAGTCCCTTGGTCTAAACCAGCTGTGGTAATCTCCTTTCTTTTGCCATCAGTTGTTCTAGGGGGTGACATGGAGCTATTTTCTGAATATGGAGGAGGGAACTGGAGCATCCTGATACCTTTTCCCCAATGCTTTCTTCCAGCTTGGGATGCTGATGGAATACTTGGAACTCTGGCAGCTACTTTGTAACTAGGAGGTGAAGAACATGTGAACAAATAGCCCTAGTGCTGAGAGTGGAAACTGAAGGGGAGAAGTTACCTGGCTCAGCATTGAGCAATGGGACTAGCTCTGACTTTCCATGTTCAGACCACTTCACTGACACCACTAAGAGTCATGTTGTTGAAGACCCTCTGAGATAGGTGTTCTTTTATATTTGCAGCCAAAGCTACTTTTTAAAACATAATTTTACAAAATTTCAACCTGAGTAGGCATATTTATACAGGCATATTTATTATTTTTCAAACAACCTAAATCCATGTGGTTTTCATTCCTTTCCCTGCTGATCTTGTCTGTCAGCAGACAAGGATGGAGAGGCCAGCTGGAGGGTGTCACCTCCGTGCAGGTCTCAGACAGATAGATTGGAGGTTGAAAGCCACCTGCTAGGCTCTGTCGGCTACGGACAGTTGGGTGGCCAAGGAGAGTCTGGGCTTTGTCTGATAGCCAAGAGCAGAAGGGGAGCTTTTGAGTGGTCAACATCTTGGGACTCAGAAAGAAACCTTCTCCCCAAGGATCCTTGAAACTCCCTGGGCTGGCTGAGATGGTAGATAGTGTGGTGGTTTTAAACATCTGCAAATTCTTTGACAGTCTTTTGGCAGGATGCAGTCTGGACTGCCTCCCCTTGAACCTGTGTGGGCCTTTGTATGAGTTCTGAGGCCATGTCTATTGCCCTTGGGACACTGTTCTGGGAACAAAGGTTAGATTCTGAGGATGCCACCAGAGAAACTATACAAGGGGATTGGAGAGTGAGAGAGACAGAGACAGACAGAGAGAGAGAGAGACAGAACTGGGGGAGAGACAGAGAGACAAGAGAGAGAGTTAGAGACAGAGAAAGAAAGAAAAACAAGAGAGACAGATAGAGACGGAAAGATGGGGGCAGGAGGGAAGAGAGGAGGAACAGAGTGTGGTGGGGGCACGGGCACTATCCCAGATGCTCAGTCTTCCCCAACTGAGGGGCTGCACCCGAGAGAGAAGGGGTCGCTGAGGTGGTCCTGGCCCCAGGCTCAGTCTGGGCTGTGGTTGCCTCAGAGAACACCTAGCTGAGCCAGTTGTGCAGAGTGGACACTCGGTGGCATCAGATTGGCTCTGGGAAGGAAGAAAAATGCAAGTTTTGCTATTCCAAGAAGAAAGATGAAAATTTTGCTATTACAAAATGTCGTGACCTGTCGGGCTCCTATGGCCCTGGTCTCGGTTAGCGTAGGAAGGAACCAGGTGAGAGGTGGATTAGAAGTACAAGCTTGTGGAAGGCAGGCTAGCCCTTACTTTCCAGGTAGCCCTGAGCAACCTCCGCACCAGCCTTTTATTGAGTCAGAACAACAACTGGTGAGGGGAGTAATTAACAATGACTACGTGCTGAGGGCACAGCTCTTCTTCCACAAGGAACTCCTGTGGAGGAATGGCCCGAGTTCCACGCCTCAGCTGCAGATCATCTTGCTCGGATGTCATCTGGCTCTTGGCGTCTCCTACAACAAAATCTTCTGTAAAGTTCTTTGTATATATATATATTTGTAAGGAGGTACTACTTCAATTTTTAAATAAAATTTGAGGCTGGGTATGGTGGCTCAGACCTGTAATCCTAGCACTCTGAGAGGCTGAGGTGGATGGATTGCCTGAGCTCATGGGTTCAAGACCAGCCTGAGCAAGAGTGAGACCCTGTCTCTAAAAATAGCTAGGTTTTATGGTGAATACTTGTAGTCCCAGCTACTTGGGAGGCTGAGGCAAGAGAATCACTTGAGCCCAAGAGTTTGAGGTTGCTGTGAGCTGTGATGTCCTGGCACTCTACCAAGGGTGACAAAGTGAGACGCTGATCTCCCCCCGAAAATAAAAAATTGATAAATGTACATTTTGACTCAATTATTTGAAAATAATTTCATTTTCATCCATCTAGGTCAGGTGTCCTCAAACTATGGCCTGCAGACAAAATGCGGCCTGCCTAGGACATTTATCCGGCCCGCCAGGTGTTTTTGCCCCCGCTGCCTGTCCTGCTTAGCAGCTGACTTGTCCCAGGGCCCACAGTCCGGCCTTCCAACGGTCTGAGGGACAGTGAACTGGCCCCCTGTTTAAAAGGTTTGAGGACCCCTGATCTAGGTCATCCCTCCAGAGAGAATATGAAAGGAAAACAAGTCAGAAAACCCATTTAATGGATTTTACCCTTGTTAAAAGCTCTGAGGACAGGGATTTGAACTTAGTAGGGTCCTGAGGTACCACTATTAACTCTTGATTTTCCAACTTTAAGAAAACCCTTGGGGCGGCACCTGTGACTCAAACTGATAGGGCGCCGGGCGCATATGCCAGATGTGGCGGGTTCAAACCCAGCCCTGGCCAAAAAAAAAATAAAAATAAAAATAAAAAAAATAAAATAAAAAATAAAATAAAAAGAAAACCCTCCATCAACCCCTCACAGCCTCCGGTTTCATTTTCCAACTTCTCGGCCAGTATTCAAGGGCTCCAAGTTGAGTTCAGCTGCCCTGTTGTGGCCCCTCCTGCCTCTCCATTCTCTCTCAGGGCAGCCCCCCAGGGACTCCTTCTCCCAGCGGGGCCCTGGGTCACCCCCAGCGCCTGCCCGGTCTCCATCCCCTCTGTTGGGGATGTTCTCAGCATATCTACTAGTTGAAACTCCACCTACCATCATGATACCCCTGCTGGGAGGCATTTAGGCATTTGCCTGTCAGAGTTTTGTAGGCACAGACACGTGAACTGAGACTCTCTATGAGTCGCTCCCACATAACACACAGGGGTGCAAGGTGCACGTGAGAGCTTTCAAGCTGCACTGTCACAGTGGCAGGATTGACAAAGGCCATCCCCCTGTCTGTCAACAGTGACAAGTACAGCATGACACCATCACACTGAGATACATGAGGCTTTAGAAGAAGGATATATGGGACCTTCTGTAGTTTGGATAGGGTGTGTTCATCCCCACCAAATGTGCTGCCCAGTGTGGTCAAGTCGGAGGTGGGGTATGGTGGGAGGTGTTTGGGTCATGGCATGAATCCCTCATGAATGGCTTGGTGCTGTCTTTGTGGCCGTGAGCAAATCATCACTCTCCGGAGACTGGATTGATTCTTGGAGGAAGGGATTAGTTCCCATGAGAGTGGGTTGTTATAAAACCAGGACTTCCCTGAGTTCAGTTACCCTCACAGGAGCCCACTTCCTCTTTGGCCTCCTGTTCTGTGTTTTGACAAAGCACACAGCAGTCAGCAGAAGGTGGCATGCTTACATAGCCTGCAGAATGGGAGACAATACATCTTTTTTCGGCCAGGGCTGGGTTTGAACCCGCCACCTCTGGCATATGGGGCCGGCGTCCTTCCCTTTTGGGCCACAGGTGCCACCCTACACCTTTTTTCTTCTTAAGTTCCAGCCTCAGATGTTCCTTTATGGCAACACAAAATGGACTGAGACACGTCAAGGCATGGGAAGATGTCTGCATTCGTAATTGATCCATACATAACAGTATTACTGCAACCTTTGCAACTTGAAACAACCCACATTTATTGTCTCACGGTTTCTGTGGGTCAGGAGTCTGGGTACAGCTTAGCTGGACCCTGCACAATCAGATGAGGCTTAGCTGGGGCTACAGCCTTATCTGAGGCTCAACTGAAGGAGGACCTGCTTCCTCACTCCCATGGCTGTTGGCAACATGCAGTTCCCCATGTGCTGTGGGACCGAGGGCCTTTTGGTTTCCTGCTGGCTGTTAGCCAAAGGCTTCCCTGAGCTCCTTGACACAGGGGCCTTCTCCAAGTGGCCACTTGCTTCCTCAAAGCCAGCTAGAGAGTGTGTCTCCTAGCAAGACTGATGCTATAATCTTACATGACATAATCATGTACAATTGCATCACCTCTACTACGTCTTATTGGTTAGAATCAAATCCTAGGGTCTGTCCATATCCCAGGGGAAAGGATTATGCAAGAAAGTGGACATCAGGAGGAGGAGATCACAGGACCACTCAAAAGCCTGTCATCATAATGCCCCCCCAATGCATATATATTATAAAATATATACCAGCTAGTTTACCTTATGTAATACATATATTTTATAATATATATAGGGGGCATTATTTTTATAAATATAAAATATATAGATTTAGATAATATATGTGTGTGTATATATATATTTTATTTATGTATTTATTTATTTTTGCAGGTTTTGGCCGGGGCTGGGTTTGAACCCGCCACCTCTGGCATATGAGGCCGGTGTCCTACTCCTTTGAGCCGGAGGTGCCACCCCTGTTTATTTTTTTTGAGGTAGCTTCAAGCTGTCACCCTGGATAGAGTGCTGTGGTGTCATGGCTCGCAGCAACCTCCAACTCTTGGGCTCAAGCAATCTTCTTGCCTCAGCCTCCCGAGTAGCTGAGACTACAGGCACATCTACTACGATGCCTGGCCAGGTTTTCTACTTTTAGTAGACCTCACTCTTGGTGAGGCTGATCTCGAACTCCCAAACTCAAGCAATCTTCCTGTCTCACCCTCCCAGAGTGTTAGGATTATAGGTGTGAGCCATTGTACCTGGCCAAAACCTGTATGTGAACTTTTAAAATAAAAGATCAATTAAATGATTCAAAAAAAAATTTTTTATGGGGCGCATGTGTGGCTCAGTGAGTAGGGAGCCAGCCCCATATACGGAGGGTGGCGGGTTCAAACCCAGCCTGCCAAACTGCAAAAAATAAAATAAAATAAATTTTTATTATTTTTATTTTTAACTGACACGTAATTGTATACATTTATGAGATAAATGTGATGTTTTGATACAATGTATACATTGTGTTGTGATCAAATCAGGGTAATTAGCATATCCTAGCACCTCAAACCTTTATCGTTTCATTGTGCGGGGAACACTCACAATCCCCTTTTGTAGCTATTCTGAGATGCAGAAGATCTTGTTGGTGACTAAGTAGAACTTCAGAACTAGTCTTCCTTTCGAACTGGAGCTGTGCACCTCTCCCCACAGCAGCCCCCCAGTCCCCGGTAGCCACTTTTCTGCTCTTTCTGTGAGTTCACTGGTTTTCTGCTCCTGTCTATGCAGCGTTTGTTTTTCTGTGCCTGGTTCATTTCACTTAGCATAATGCCCTCCAGCTGCAACTGACAGGGTTGCCTTCCTTTTCCTGGTTGATCCGTATTCCCTTGTGTAGATATACCACATTTTCTTTCTTTCTTTCTTTTTTTTTTTTTTTTTTT
>NW_003852483.1:2683296-2691132 GCF_000181295.1 Otolemur garnettii | reverse complement strand
GTCATTGTTGTTTGGCGGGTCCGGGCTGGGGATTTGAACCCACCACCTTAGGTGTACGTGGCTGGCGCCTTAGCCGGTTGAGCTATAGGCGCCGAGCCACCACATTTTCTTTATCAACATTTTCTCATCTGCTGCTGGGCACTTAGGTTGATTCTATATCATGGTTCTTGTGAACAGTTAAGCCAGTGTTTTTCAGCAGAACATTTGAGATTATTCTTTCAGCTTTATCTCATCCTTTAAAAGTTTTTGTGCATATTTCGTGATGTATATAATACATAGAGCAGTTATATGTATACAATAAGTACACACACTTATATGTATGTTGACAGTTTTTCACTGATGGTGGTGCAGTTCAGAAAATGAGATGCCCATGGGGTGGTCATTCTGTCTCCCAGTGTCAGACTGAAGGGCCAGGTGGACGTTTGTTGTGATACAGGAAGGAGCGGAACATGGTGGACCGAGACTCCTCGAAGAGGGAACTTTCCTGACTCCCATGGAGCTTTTGTGAAAAGGTCTGTTGAGACCCAGAGAGACAGACACCCTATTAGCCTGTTTTGTTTTGTTTTGTTTTTTTAAATATATAAGCAGAATATATAACATTCAAATTTTTTTATTATGCTTTATTACCACTGCCTTTAGGTCCTTTGCATATCATCTCCCATGAAAGCAGGCTCTCCTGGACTGAGTTCAGACAGTCTGGGACAAGGGCTTTGAATCTGGATTCTGTCACGTGAGCCCTGAGAGCTGATTGGCCTCCCTGAGACTAGTTTTTCAGGCTGTAAAGTGGAAAGGACAATGCTGTCTCTCTTCATTGTCATTGTGACGATGCAGGAGGTGCGGGAGGAACTTCCAGCTGAGTGGCAGGGGTCCTGGTCCTCCTGTCTCCTGTCCTGGGTGGAGGGAGTCAACTCCATGGACAAGGAGAAGAACTGAGGTGGCGTGAGGAGACTCGTGACAGTGCTAGTAATGAAGGTTGCCACATAGAATTGCCAATCTTGACCTGGGTTTTCTGTTTGTGCTGGGCACTGTCCACCACCATTAGCTCTCTGGCCTAAAAGGCCCTGGGAGTGTCAGTTAGTGTGAAGTTACTGTGGGACCCGAGTTGCTTTGTTACCCTTTGTTACCCTGGGAGGCGGCTCCTTCCCTCACCACACTGCATGGGGTGTGGATCCCCATGGTGTCGGGAGGACTTTGGTTTAGCGCACAAAGCCTCTCTTGGATCTAGCCACCTCCCGGGCACTTTCCTCGCTCCTGAATTAAGTGATGTTATCTCATCTTCATTCCCAGGGGCACGTGTCAGCCCTGCCTCCAGTGAGGCACATCCCATGTGTGCTACAGTTTTCAGCCTGGCTAGTTAGCAGGAGGCATTGCTGCTGGTCAGGGGGTTGAGGGTTTATCTAGCAAGACACCCTAAGGCCAGTCTCCCTAGACTCTCCAGTTGCCACAGTGATAGAAGAGTGGTGATACTACTGTGGCTGACAAGTCACAGAGTCTGATGCTATCATGGGAACAACATGCTTAGGGCGTTGTCTTCTGATTCAGTGAGCATCTGTGGCTGGGAACCTGGAAGAGAAGGCCATTGTGGGGGTGGGCGGGATGCCCCTGGGCCCATGCAGATAGCTTTGCCTCCGAGCTGAGCCAGCCAGACCCAGATCTCTCCTGCTGTGTGTAATGGGATGACAGTGACACTGCTTGGTGGCAGATTGTGATGATTAGAGATGAGGTTTATGTTATTACGGGTGTAATAGGTCACCCAGGAGCAGCAGCCGTTGTTTTAATGAAAAATCCACACAGCTTATGATGCCAAAGAGATCGAAAAACAGCCTCAGAGGGCAGAGCAGGCCTCGGAAATGATTCAATCCAGAGCCTCTTAACAGCTACCTTTGGAGCTCCTTATAAAAAATGCTTTCTACTAGTTAACTGGGTCTCTTCCCTGCTATTCTGGATGCCATATTTTTGTCTCTAGCTCTCTTCTTTAATGGTTTCAGGAACTTGATTTCTAATTTTCATTAGGTGATTGTCTTATGGTTAATAAACTAATGTTTATCTGTTGTGGTTTAATGATTTGAAAAGTAATATTTATCAAGTAGAAAATGAGAAATTCATAAAGAAATAATCATACTCTCTCACAGTTTCTATGCGAAAGTTGGGTGCTGGATCCCAGATCTTGGCACAACCACCCAGGACACGACCAGCTGTGTTTCCTGCTCATATAGGAAGAGGCCCCGCCCAGCATTGGTGTATGGGGCACAGCAGGGCCTGGATCTCCCAAGAACTGGACATCTGATGTGAGGTGGGGCTTGATTAGTCTGATTGACAGAACAGCAAGGCAAAGATTTGAGGTGAGAGATTCCTGGAATCCCAGGGTGCAAGCTCTTTGTGGATGTTTCCCATTGAAGGGTTGATGGGTCTTTCAGGAAGTTCCTGTCATAAATAATTAAGCTGTGTGCTTGGGCCAGAGTGCCCTGGAAGGGTGGAGTGACGCTAATGAGGCCAGCAGTGGGTGAGCCAAGCTCTGCTAATGTAGATGGGAGTGTATGTGTGTGTGTGTGTGTGTGCGCGCGTGTGTGAGCGCACACACATGTGCATGTGTGGTGAGTACAGATGGTTCTGATTCTCACATATATGAACGTATGTTAACATAATAATTTTGCACCTGTTAGCTCAGGTTATAATTCATGATAATGTAAATGACAGCGCTAGAAATAACACTGGGGAGTGAAAGCATTCATTGCCTTCTTCACGCTCTGCTCCTGCTGAAACAACTCCAGGGTATAGGTGTGTATCTTTATGTGTACAGCTGTGTGTGAGGCTGTGTGTATGTATGTGTGGGGCTGTGTGTGTGTGTAGGACCCTGCGTGTTTTATTGGCGTTATGGGTAGAAATAAGCGCAGAGTGCTTAATCAAGATAGTGAGTTTTACTTTCCTTTTTAGATAAAAATTACCATCTTTGCTTTGTTGGACAAATGGAAGTGTGATAAGTGTCCCGATTTCTGTCAAATTATTATGGTATTGTTGACAGCTGTGTTTCTCATGTGGCACATTTTTGCTGCTGGGGACCTGCTGGGCCTTATGGCCACAGCCTACCTTGCCCTGGGGTAGAAAATATGCTCTTGGTGCCCCCTGGCAGGGAGAGGCCTGCGAGTCCCTAGGAAGTCCCTCATTCTCTAGCGCCATGGACAGCCACGCATGCTGGGGGCTCGCTAATACATGTGACATGGGTCAGAAGAGACACCAGTTGTCCCTTAGCATAAGAGAAAGGGAGCTCTTTTTTTTTTTCTATTTTTTTATTTTTTTTTTGAGACGGAGCCTCAAGCTATCCCCCTGGGTAGAGTGCCATGGCCTCACAGCTCACAGCAACCTCCAACTCCTGGGCTCAAGCGAGTCTCCTGCCTCAGCCTCCCAAGTAGCTGGGACTATAGGCGCCCGCCACAGCGCCGGCCATTTTTTGGTTGCAGCCATCATTGTTGTTTGGCGGGCCCGGGCTGGGGATTCGAACCCGCCACCTTAGGTGTATGTGGCTGGCGCCTTAGCCGATTGAGCCACAGGCGCCAAGCTGAGAAAGGGAGCTCTTGAAGGAGGCTCCTCTCTTCTGGGGCTGAGGCGTTTGTAAGCCTCCAAGAACCCGAGGGCAGAGGCAGGCTTCTGAGGTCTGAGATGCAAGGAGGGGTGAGAGAAAGTGGAGGAGAGGGTGGGAGGGGGCTCCGAGAGATGTCCCTCAGCCCCTAAGAGAGCCTTGATGAGTGTGCTTCTTCTAGGGAGAAGGAGCTTGGTGTGCAGAGGGATCCATATATAATTTTTGAGACACCACTGTTTATCCAATCGTTTGGTGTTACGATTTCAGAAGGCATGGGAAATCAGAAGCAAAACAAAGCCCTCTACTCAGCGGTCTGGGTAGAGTGGTGAGGGCGTGATGTGATTTCATCAGATAGAGGGCTACTTTAAAAGACGGGCCTCAGAGTGAACAGCCAGGAAAAGAAGAGGACATCCCAGAATTTGGGATTAGCTAAATACATTTTGGCACATCCACATCAAGTGGTTTTAAAACCACAAGCATGTGAAAAAACATTGAAGAATAAGACCTAATGGCATCAAAAAGTGTCCATGGCATGTGTAATAATATGCGGAAATGCAGAAGGTGAAACACACATACACACCCCTCGAATATGTGAGTGTGTTATGTGTAGAAGAAGGATAGAGGGAGGTGGGCGCAGTGCTAGAAATGGGGAGGTGTGCACGGTGGCAACACAAGCGTGTGTGTTTTTTTTCGGACAGAGTCTCACTTTGTCACCTTCCGTAGAGTGCTGTGGAGTCAACATAGCTTATAGCAACCTCAAACCCTTGGGCTCAAGTGATTCTCTTACCTTAGCCTCCCGAATAGCTGGGACTACAGGGGCCTGCCACAACACCTGGCTATTTTTAGAGACAGGGTCTCGCTCTTGCTCAGGCTGGTCTTGAACTCCTGAGCTCAAGTGATCCACCTGCCTTAGCCTCCCAGAGTGCTAGGATTATGGGTGTGAGCCACTGCGCCCGGGCTTCACAAGTGGTTTTCTTTTCTTTCTCTCCTTTTTCTTTCATTTGTGCTTCTTTTATCTACCTTTTGCTTTTTTATGATATATACATATGCATATAACACATGCACATATATGTGTGTACATAAATGTTTTTAAAAAGGTAAACAATTTAAGAGGTGTAAGAAACTTGTATATATGCTGACTTACGCAGCTGAGTCCTAGGGCAGTATCTGCTATTTCAGTTTGTAAAATGGTTCTCTGAAATGTAGTAACTGTCCTTACTGCAGTGCAGGGCATGTTTCAAAGACTTGAGCTGCCTGGTCGTGCTGCCCTGCACGGGAGAGCTCTTCACAGGCTGGTGGTCATTTCCAAGTCCAGCTGCCTAATGGGCTGGTGAAGGCCGTGCTGGCTGTGCCCTGAACCTACCACCCCGCTGGCTTCAAGGGGCTTAAGGAGTCTCAGCAGAGAAAGTGGTGAGTGGCCAGGCAGGCTTTCAATGTGGGGAGGATGGCCACTGTGGCTTGGCGTCTGGAGCTGTTACTGGTGAGGTCCCAAAGTGGGAAAATGCTGTGTAAGGACACTGCTTTGCTGGTAGCAGGACAAGCCAGTGTAGAGTGCTGACTCACGGTCCCGTGCTCAGAGCTAAAGAGAGCCCCAGGTACTACTGTTGCTGAGACAGTGCTGTTGGGTTATGCCTGATAACAAATTCCTCCAGGCTCTTACCCCGGGCATCCTTTTTATCGCTGGTTTATCATGTTGAGAGGAAAGAAACACCGTGCCTGCTCTGTTGCAAGTGCACAGGTATGCTCCTATGCTCCAGTGTCCTGGAGCAGCCACCTGCGGAATAAGATAAGATGGTGTCCCAAGACAAACAGCGTTGCCCCTGCCATTGCCGTCCTCATCCCTGGGGGTTGGGGGGCGGTAATGATGTGCTTCATGGACAGAGCTGGACGTTGGTCACCTTTTCAAACCCTGGCTGCTTCCTGTTTCCCATCTGTAAACAGCAATGCTGCTGTATTTGCTGCACCCAGGGATCGGGCACTATGTGGGCCTATGTCCCTTGAGGTCCCCTCTGGCTGGCCAGGGCCATTACTAGTGTAGTCTCTCCAGCTCGTGATTGGTGGTCCCTTCCACATTCTAAAGGGTGAGGGCAGCATCCCAGGAAGGGGCCCTCCGGGCTGGGGTGAGCCTGAGGGATGGGCAGAGCCTGAGGGATGGGCAGAGCCTGAGCTCAGAGCATCTTCTTGGTCAGAGATGGCTGAGTCAGCTGGTGGGGATGATTTGGGGTTCAGTTCTTCAGTTCACCAAGTGGGGGGCTCCCTTGTGTGTCTGTGGGGAGCCCTGGCCCTGGTTTTTGAGGAGTGTGGTGAGTGAGGGCGAGGTATTCCCTGAGTGGGGAGGGATGATGTGGGGGCTACTTGTCTGTAGGTAACCAGTGGCAGAGGGAGGGGCTCTGTGGCAACCCAGAGATTTCCTCAGCAGGGCCTCTGACTGCTGAGGCTGGAGGGGCCTGTGAGCACAGGAGACTTTCATCCGGAGAAGAAAGTCAGGGGGGCAGGGTGGGCAGCAACTGCCTGTTCTAGTCACTTTCCTACCTCCTCATCCTGGTCGCCTCCCTCCCTCCTTCCCTGGCTGCCTGTTCTTATGCTCATAGACTGAAGGGGTGGGTGTTCTGGGGATGAGCTCGCAGGACAGCGTGTGGGGAGGGCCCCAGGGAAGTGCGGTGCCAGCCTGCAGTCTGTGCAGCCGTTGGATCTGAGTTGCTCACTTAGAGGGGCCCCTACTGCCCTCTCGGTGAACCAGAAAGAATGATGTCTTGAAGGAAGGGCAGTACCACACAGCGCCCGCCCAGCTTGGGGCCTGGCTCACAGTTCCTCTCCTTCCTCCTTGCTCTGACACGGGCCACTGCAACCCCTCCCCACTATGTTTCCTTTAAAGCACAGCACCGTGCAGCCAGGGTGTGCACACACATTTGCTCTCCTGCATGTGTCCTGGGTGTGCTCTGTGTGTGTTTGTGCATGTGTGAATATGTGAGCCTAGATCCCTGTGTGCCTGCTTGTATGTGTACATATGTGTGCATGCCTATGTATGCATGCTTTCAGGTGCGTTTGTGTGTGTATTGGAAGAGCTTAAGTCATTCTCCCTCTCCTGGGAAACCATAACCCTTGTGCCCTCACTGCAGCCCTGGTTTAACACCTGGCGGGATGTCCCCTACCCCAGCCCTACCCACGAGGGCCACTTTCCCTGGGGCCATGGTGGTCTTCCCAGGACACAGACAGCTCGGCCCACCTGCTCCTGGGCATCCTGCATTTGGTGTTTGCCTCCCTGACTTGATTTGTTTTTTGTTTTTTTTTTTTAAACTTATGTTTATTTTCACCAAGGTAATGGATACACTGAGCAGAAAAACTCCAATAGAACTGGAGTCCTGGAAGGAGAACACTCAGGTCCCTGGCCCACTGCTGTGGTCCACTTTCTCACAACACCCTCAGGGCAACAGAGAGTGACTGCTAGCTTCATGTGACCTGTGGTGGATTCTGTCCCTGGGGCCATGGTGACGCCTCTGTGTGACTCTCCCACCCAACCCCCTGCTGTGAGAGTCACCCAGGTGCTCATGTTCATGACCAAGTTCATCCCTTCTTACTGCTGCACAGGATTCCACTGTGTATGGTGTATGCCACCTGCATAATATAAATGTCAAATAAATAAGCATATAATATATCCATGTGTTATACAATATGTAATGTAATGACATAGCTATGTAATATATAGTATGTCAGTATAAGGTATATATGTATATGCCATTTATTATTTATTGTGCATGATTTCTTCACATGGCTAATACATAATTAATGATGCATTATTTATCTAATATATTATTTTGCTTAATGATTTATTTATTAATTAATTTATTATCATTTTTTTAATGTGCAAAAGCAATTTACTGGCAGATAATAGCCTTTGTGATAAATGGTGGTATAGCAATTAGACATCCATGGCCAAAAAAATAAACCTCACATTATACACAAAAATTGATTCAAATAGATTATGGACTTAACTGTTAAGCATACAACTATAAATCTTAGGAAAGTAATAGGAAAAAGACTTCAGGTCTAGTCAAAGAGTTCTTAGACTTGCCACCAAAAGCAGGACTCTTGCAGAGAAAACTGATAAACAGGATATCATCAAAATGAAAAATGTTTACCTGTGAAAGAAAGACAGTATTAAGAGGATGAAAAGGCAAGTTACAGATTGGGGGAAAATACTTACAAAGCGTATATCTGACAAAGGTTTAGTATTTAGACTATGTGAAGAACTTTCAAAA
>NW_003852483.1:2680740-2683220 GCF_000181295.1 Otolemur garnettii | reverse complement strand
CTCCTGCCTCTGCCTCCCAAGTAGCTGGGACCACAGGCGCCCGCCACAACGCCCGGCTATTTTTTTTGGTTGCAGCCGTCATTGTTGTTTGGCGGTCTAGGCTGGGGCTTCGAACCCGCCACCTTAGGTGTACGTGGCTGGCGCCCCAGCCCGTTGAGCTATAGGTGCTGAGCCATGTTTTTATTTTTTTAAATGCCTATGAATCTACAATAATCACAAAATGAAAAGTTTAATTATAAAAAAAACCAGCAATGACACCCTAGAGAGGCTTAATTTTTATAGAAATTCCTACTCTATGTGGGCTTTGTTTTAATCTATCTGGTGTTACTATAACAATATACCTAAAGGTGGTAATTTTTTTTTTTATTAACAACAAGGGTCTATTTGGCTTATGATTCTGCTGACTGTAAAGTCCAAGAGAATGGTGGTGATGTCTCCTTGGCTTTTGGGGAAGCCTTCTGTGCAGCATCATAATACATCAGAGCTCAATACACATAAAAGGGGACCAAACAGGAGGAGGGGGCTCGCTTTATAACAACCCGCTCTCATGGGAACTAATCCACTCTAATGAGAATGAGAACTCAATTCAGCACTGTTTGCAGACATTGATCTATTCATGAGGGGTCTTCTATCAGGACCCAAACACCTTTCACTGGGCCTCACTTTCCAACACTGCTGTGCTGGCAGTTAAATAAACTTCAACATAAATTTTGGTGGACGCAAACCACATCCAGAGCATAGCAGGCTCTAACTTATTTTTGTGATCTGGCTCTCAGAGGTAGAGGATTTTTTATTTTATTTTGATTTTTCTTGAGAAATCATAACTTTTTTTTTTTTTTTTTTGAGACAGAGCCTCAAGCTGTCTCCCTGGGTAGAGTGCGTGGCATTGCAGCTCATAGCAACCTCCAACTCCTGGGCTCAAGCGAGTCTCCTGCCTCCGCCTCCCAAGTAGCTGGGACCAAAGGCGCCCACCACAATGCCCGGCTATTTTTTTCAGTTGCAGCCATTGTTGTTTGGCGGGCCGGGCTGGATTCGAACCCGCCACCTTAGGTGTATGTGGCTGGCACCTTAGCCACTTGAGTCACAGGCGCTGAGCTGAAATCACAAATCTTTAATTTTTCAATTAGAAAAAGCATATGTATACATATATGTCTATATGTACATACATATATATGAATCGTCTTACTTTAGAAAAACATATGCACATTTCACAATTCCGGAGACTCAGTCTAGAAAGACCATTTTCTGCACAGTGCCTGTGGCTCAAAGGAGTAGGGCACTGGCCCCATATGCCGGAAGTGGCGGGGTTCAAACCCAGCCCTGGCCAAAAATGGCAAAAAATAAAAAGAAAGACCATTTTCTTTTCTTTTTTTAATGTTTACCATTATTTTCTTTTCTAAAGTTCAATATACAAATATCCCTCGTATACCATTAACAATTAGAGACTTAAAGTTAACATGACAACACAAAATATGAAATATATAGAAATAATTCTTCACAAATACATAGTATTTCTACATGGAAAACTTCTAGCTATTATTGAAAATATAAAGACACATGTTTATATATATTGCAAAATTGTTATTAATAATTTTTTTATTTGTTAGATATTCCTTCTGTTATAACTCAAGTTATTGTCTTTCTAGGGATATCAATATACCATATAGCAAATTCAGTTTGCTCTGGGGGTTCAAAAGGATTGTAGCAAACAGCTGGCCCACTGGGGGTCACATATCTTATATTGGGTGTTATTATATATGCAAGTACCTTCAGGCTTTCCTGAATATTCATAAGAGTAAACCATTAACACAATTTTGACAGTTTGTCTGGTTAGGGTAAGATAGTGGGGATGCTCTGGGTGTCATTGGACCGTCCACTCCTCAGCACTGGCTGGGTTCACATTTGAGTGATGTATCCAGGCAGGGATGTCATTCACCTTCACTGCTGTTGGTGGGAACAGGATCACCAAGTAGGGGCCTTTTCACCATGGTTTCAGTGGGCTCAGGCTCCAATCTTTAATCCACACATGGTTACCTGGAGAGTGGGGATGGACTAGGGGTGATAAACTAACAGGATATCTATCATTCACCTATTCTGAAATCTTTTTTTTTCATTGTTTTTCCCAGTGACATTAGTTGGTTAGTAAGTTAGTAAATTTGTTTTTTCCGGTACTTTCAGGGTCCATGGTAAATTTCTTAAAATGGGAGGGGTCCTGTGATATAGTATTTTATAGGGTGAGTAACCTATTCTTTTTCTTTTTTTTTTGGTTTTTGAACCAGGTCACACTGATTGCAATTGTTAGGTAAAGTCCCTCTTATAATTATGTCCTGCCCCCCAGAAGTATGTCACATACCGTGACCCCCCAGCCCCATCCCTCCTTCCTTCTCTCTACTCTCCGCTCCCCCACCCCCACCATGTACTAGGTCATTAATTGTCCTCATATTAGAATTGAGTACATAGGATTCTTTTTTTTTTTTTTT
>NW_003852483.1:2652960-2680535 GCF_000181295.1 Otolemur garnettii | reverse complement strand
CGTGGCTGGCGCCTCAGCCGGTTGAGCTATAGGCGCCGAGCCAGTACATAGGATTCTTGTTTCTTTCTTCTTTTTTTAAATATTTTCCTTTTTTTTTTGTAGAGACATAGTCTCACTTTTTTTTTTTTTTTTGCAGGACAAAACAGTAGAATTTAATCTTCAAACTTGATAGATTTAGAAGCGTTTCTGTCAATATAAAAGATTTCGTCTGCAGCATTAGAGAAGCCAAGGCCAGCTCCTCGGCTGTACTTCCAGCTCATGGCCTGGTCGTAGTCCCGTTGCAGGTTCTGCTGCAGAGTGTCAGCTGCCTTCCTGTTGAGGGCCATGTTGGGCCTTCCAGCCATGCTAGGGGGCTGGCTGAATGAAGGGGACAGATTTTTAAAGCCACCCATAAGTTTGAGAAATTTCAGTTTCTGGTCCTCATTTTCAAAACCAGCAGTATCCCACTGGCCAAACTGGGTTCCCGTCACTTGCTGGTTTCAGACGTTTCCATTTTGCCCGACTCACGGTCAGTCTCTTCTCGCAAGGCCTTCGCCTCCCCTGGTCAGTGTGCTCCTCGTCCACGTTCCCTTTCTTTTCCGTCACCACCTCCAGGTCTGGGTCTGGATCCTCCTCCCAAGGGTCTCCTGCTACCCGCTGTCTTTCTTCCTCTTCTTCTTCTTCCCTTTCAGAGCCACCTCCTCCATGACTGGCTGCTCTACCTTCTTCTTGGATTTCATTTTTTCCTTTGCTGGTGCCTCGGGGCCATCTCCTAGGGGATGTATTCTGGAGCATCAATTTTAACTGGCCTCATTCGACTTCCTTTCCCAGGACTGCTCTCCGTGGACCCGGAGAGCCTGGAGTGCCCTAGGAGGGTGTCTCCCTCCTGGCGGATCTTTTTCTCTCCTTCCTTTCCCGCTCGGTTCCCTGGCACTCCCCTGCTTCCGTTTCTGCCCTGCGGCTGCCTGCTCCTTACCCTCCCCCACACTGAGCAGGTGTACCCGGCCCCAGCATCGCAGAACCAGGGTGGACTGAAAAGGCTGTGGGGTCCTGGGCCTTTTTATCTTTCTTGTGTCTTTTGACCTTCTTGCCAACTCTGGTCACCACCTCCTCATTCTGTCTGGGGTCTGGAGAGGTCTTTGCCCCCAACCCATGGGACACAGTTGGAGGTAATGAGGACTTCCTCTTCTTTTTCTTCTCCCCACAGAGAAATTCCGAGTGGCCGAGCACCTGCTTCCTGGGGCTGGGTGACTTCTCTGTCTGTGTGGCATGACACGTGGTCTCAGGTTCTAGTTGCTCCTCACAAGGGGTGCTATAGCCCTTCTTTTTTTTTTATTTTGAGACAGAGCCTCAAGCTGTCCCCCTGGGTAGAGTGCCATGGCATCACGCTCACAGCAACCTCCAACTCCTGGGCTCAAGCGAGTCTCCTGCCTCAGCCTCCCAAGTAGCTGGGATAACAGGTGCCCGCCACAACGCCTGGCCATTTTTTGGTGGCAGCCATCATTGTTGTTTGGTGGGTCCGGGCTGGGGATTCGAACCTGCCACCTTAGGTGTATGTGGCTGGTGCCTTAGCCTCTTGAGCCACAGGCGCCGAGCCTAGCCCTTCTTTTTTTTCTTTTTCTTCAGTAGAGGCATCTCAGGTGTTTCCCCTTGGACCACAATCTTAGAGGTGGATGTGGTTCTATAGGAGAAACATTGGCAAAACAATTGTTACTGTTTAAAACTGAGTATTGAGTCTCTGGTTCTTTGATCACCTTCTTCTTCTTCTCTTTCTTCTCTGGCAGCCCAAGGCCCAGGTCTACTTTTTGGGTCTTGGTGATCATTCCAGCAGGCCAAACCTCCCCACCTCCACGTGAGAGCCCGCTCTGCTATAACCTGGAAGTCTGACATAGTCTCACTTTATCACCCTTGGTAGAGTGCCGTGGTGTCACACAGCTCACAGCAACCTCCAGCTCCTGGGCTTAGGCAATTCTTTTGCCTCAGCCTCCCAAGTAGATGGGACTACAGGTGCCCATGACAACGCCCAACTATTTTTTTGTTGCAGTTTGGCTGGGGCTGGCTTTGAGGCCCACCACCCTTGGAATATGGGGCCGGCACCCTGCCCACTGAGCCACAGGAGCCGCCCACATGTTTCTTCCTTCTTGTGATGCCTTACTAAGAATAATGTGTTCCACTTCCATCCAGGTTAATACAAAAGATGTAAAGTCTCCATCTCTTTTAATGGCTGAATAGTATTCCACGGTATACATATACTACAGCTTGTTAATCCATTCCTAGGTTGGTCGGCATTTAGGCTGTTTCCACATTTTGGCAATTGTAAATTGAGCTACGATAAACAGTCTAGTGAAAATGTCCTTATGGTAAGAGGATTCCTTTTCTTTTGAGCAGATGCCCAGCAATCAGATTGCAGGATCAAATGGGAGATCTAGTTTGAGTTCTTTGAGGGTTCTCTGTACTTGCTTCCGCAAAGGTTGTATTAGTTTGCAGTCCCACCAGCCGTGTAAAAGTGTTCCCTTCTCTCCACAACCACGCCAGCATCTGCAGTTTTGAGATATTGTGATGTGGGCCATTCTCACTGGGGTTAGATGATATCTCAGGATGGTTTTAATTTGTATTTCTGTAATAATTAGGGACAATGAAAAATGTTAATGAATATTTATATGTGTTTTATCCATTCCACTGTTGCTGGATATTTGAATTGTTTCAGTTTGTTAGTTGGTATAGTCTTACACAGTCTTTTGGGGGAATATGACCACATTTTTATGAGGTATACACCTGGGAGTGGAACAGGTGGGTCATAACGTGTGTGTATATGCTCACCTTTAGTAGATCTGCCCAAAGGGGTTTCCAGAGTGGTTGTACCAACTTACATTTCTGTCAGGAGCATAAGAGAATTCAGTTGCTCTAAATCCTTACCAACAGTCGGCGTTATCAGTCTTTTTTATTTTAGTCATCTGGTAGGTGAGTGGTTATATTGCATTGTGTTTTTATTTTGCACCATGTATTTTATTTTACATCTCCATAATTGTTAATGAAAAAGAGCATATTTTCATTTGCTTTCTGGTCATTGAGCCATCCCATTTATGTAGTGCTTCCTGTATTCACCAGGGTTCTCCAGAGAAACGGAACCAAGAAGATACACACACACACACACACACACACATAGGTATATATAGATACAAAGAGATGTATTATGGGGAGTTGGCTCATGGGATTATGGAGGCTGAGAAGTCCCATAATGTATTACCTCCAAGCTGGAGACCTAGGAAGGCCCATATATAGTTGGAAAGCTTGAGAGCTCAGATTGCAGTCTGAACCTGAAGGACTGAGACCCTGGAGCCTTGAGGGCTGAAGACTAGTGATATCCCAGCTCATATAGTCAAGAAGAGTGAATTCAACCCCCCTCCACCTTTTTCTTCTATTCAGGACTTCAACAGATTAGAACCTGGCCTCCCACACTGGGGAGGTCCACCAATTCAAATGCTAATGTCTCGTGGACACACTCTCTCTCTCTCTCTCACACACACACACACACACACGCGCACACACACACAGGAAATAATGTTTAGTCAGAGATCTGGGCACCCAGGGCCCAGTCAAGTTGCCATATAAAATTAATCATCACACTAATCAAAATTTTATTTTACCCATTTTCTGTTGGGTTGTCTGTATATTTGGATACAAATCCTTTGTTGGGCATACATAGGTGTATACCTTTCAGTGCTTTATGTTTACTTTAGGAGTGTTTGGGGGAGGTGGCCAGTGATTATCCTACAACTTTTAGCTGGAAGTCTGTCCTAACCCTTTCAGATTTTGAAAGCCACTTCCTTTCAGTCCTTTTTGGTGATTTTAGGGGTAATTGGGGAGGTGGCCAATGATTATCCTACGACATTTAGCTGGCAGTCTGTCCTAACCCTCTAGATTTTGAAAGCCACTTTTCACACCTGCCAACCTTGACAAAGCAGAAGGGAGAGGCCAGAGCTCCCATGTTTGGGTAGAGTTGCCTTTCCTCTTTTATGGGAGGGTAGGAAGTCATTCTTCGTCTTCATCTCTTATTGTGCAGAGGGTGACTGCTGCCTTTGGCCCTGGAACTCATTTCCCCAGATATCTGAAGACCTCCTTCTCACACAGTAGTTCTGTTGGAAGCCAGAGTTGCTCCAGGTGGTGTGAATGTGGTGGTGGGGGAGAAGGGGAGTACAGGACAAGCACAGTGCCCTTACTGTGCAAGGACATACGGCCAGGGTCGGTTATTTACATACTAAAAACAAACAGTTCATTTCAAAGGATCACTGATTTGCTGCTTGTTTTTTTATACAGCTCAGGGTACGGATGCTATTGGTGCTCCACCCAGAATCCCCAAGATCCCCCTGACTTCTGCAGCTACAGCAAGTGGATGGCATTTCACTTCCAGCGCCTGCAGCTCTCTTCTTTGTTGAGAGTTTTTCCTGCCCCTGAGAGATGTCACCTGTAGGCTGGTGTGACTATGATAGAAGATAGAAGGGGAGGGGATTTTGTGACACATCTCATCCCTCACAAGGGCAATTCTGTGGTGTTCTCCATGTGGCTCCACAGGGCATCTGTGCTGGGCCTGAGGCCAGCTGCGCACAGTGACCTACCTGTGGATGTCCTTGGTATCTGTCCACCTTTCCCCCGGCCTCACTTGTGCCTCCTGGAATTATCTGCCAAAAAACCTATCACTGTCTACCTAGGCCTAAGGGCCTGCTTTTGGAGATACCTAGACAGAGACACCTGCCTCATTCCAGGAAGGATTTAAGGCAATTCACAAATACATGTCACATATAATTTGTCATGAGGTGATAGAGAGAAAACTCTGGATTTGCGTTCTCCCAATTATAGCTACAGATGGCCATTGCTCCTCCAGTGTCTGCAAATGTGTGAAGGCATGTGTGAATAGAATTTTTCAAAATTCAGCTGAAAAGCTCTTTCAATATGAAGATGTGGACAGAAGACTTTATTGCCCATTCTGATGTGTGCTCCCCCCGTGTGTTTGAGGAGGGAGATACATGGACACAAATCCATCCAAGTGAAAAGACAATTCTGTTGTTGGTGTGAACCTTGAGGGCCCTAGATGTAGGGCAGCGCAGGACCATGCTCCCTGAACTGTGCGAAAGCCACTTTCTCCTTCCTGAAAGCACAACTGGGGATGCTCATGGAGCCCATGAGGGCCCTGACATTGTGGGTGGGTCAGGCTCCCAGCACACCTGGGCACATCAGCATATTGACTGAGACGGGAGAAAGAACAGGCAGGAGCATCCCGCATCAATGTAGGAGGGGCCCCCACAGCCAGCAGGGCCAGAGCTTGCCTCATACCTATTCCCCACTTGCCCCTACTTGAGGCCTACATAGGTCGTCCAAACCCCAAGTATTTGCATTCTGACCATGGCCTCAGGCCACGCCCAGGTGAGTCTGTGCCCTGGAGAACACCTCTAGCATGGTTACTTAAGGAGATTTTGCAGGTTACATCCTGTCCCAATGAAATGTCCTAGTGATTAACAGTTTTTCTTGAATAATTAATGAATGAAAAAAATGAATGAACTAATGAATAAATACATTTGGGCTATAAGCCCCGATTCTATGGATTTACTAATTTATGTTTACATTTACTAATTAAACGTACTTACTATTTTATATTTACTAATTAAACTTTATTATCTTTATATTTAAAACATTGGGACTTTCCAACAATGTTAGACTAGGTAATTCAAGATAAGTAGAAGAGCTGGAGAAAATATTTTTAAAGTTTGTTAGAAATCATTAGAGAGCTAGTTTGGAAGTGGAGGCGTTCCAAGACAGAGGCGCAAGAGCAGACTGGAATTCACAGACATGGGCCTGATGTTTGGATCACTTTGCCATGGAGGTGGCTGAGCAGTCTATTAGTGCGTCTGACATCTTGGTAGGATGTGGGGAGGCAGCTGGGGCGCCGGAGTCTGGGGGCTGCCCATGGTGATCTTCTGTATTTTGGAACCCCGACAGGCTTTACTCTTGGGGTAACAGTGAGCCAGGGGCAAAGACAAAATGAAACAAAAGAAAAAAGCAAACAAAAGCCCACTTTTTTATTTTTATTTTTTTTTTGAGATAGAGCCTCAAGCTGTCCTCCTGGATAGAGTGCTGTGGCATCAAAGCTCACAGCAACCTCCAACTCCTGGGCTTAAGCGAGTCTCCTGCCTCAGCCTCCCAAGTAGCTGGGACCACAGGCGCCCACCACAATGCCCGGCTATTTTTTGGTTGCAGCTGTCATTGTTGTTTGGCTGGTCCAGGCTGGATTTGAACCCGCCACCTTAAGTGTATGTGGCTGGCGCCTTAGCCACTTGAGCCACAGGCACCGGGCCCCAAAGCCCACTTTAAACAGACTGTAGCCCGGTGTTGAGACATCTAGGGCCTCAGAAATTCTCAATTTTTGAAGATAAAGTATTTCCAGATTGCTAATTGTCCAGGAGCCTCATAGAAGTCACAGAAATCTTTTAGGCCTCAAATTATTTGTACAAATAATTTCAAACACAGTGTCTGGCAAACAAATTTAATCAGGCACAGGAAGGGGCAAGAGAATATTAATAAGAACAAGCAGAAACAACCCACAATAGAAATAAAATATGCATCCTTAACTTCAACTGAGTGCTGCGCCATCCCACACAAAATCTAAGAGATTAATCCAGTATGATTCCACTTAACCATTTCTCCTGCTGTCTCTGGGACTACTACCATTACATATTCAACCACTGCCAACTTTGGTAGGGGAGTTATTTTATTTTTCGTTTCTTCACTTTCCCTTTCTCCTGTTTTATTTTTCTTTCTCCCTTTTTTAACCTTCCTTTTCTTTTTCTCTTATCCTTTTCTCCCACTCTGTTCTTCTCCATCTTAATATGTCAGTTTACTCATTTTCTTTCCTATAATCTTAGTCGATCATGTCTCCACAGTGATTGCCGTAGCAAGATGTCATTGGCCAGGCAAATTCCCAAGCATTTTCATGGAATATCAGCTCTCAGATTATTTATCCCTGGACAGATTGTTGCTTATTTGTTTTAACTGCCCTTCAGTATATTTCTTATCTGATTGTCTAAACCAGATTTTGGTATTCTGAAGTATGATTTTGCTGTCTATTTAGATAATGCTTCCTTGGGTGTCATTTCAGTTATCATTGATGGGGCAGTTTCTTTTTCGATGTCTATATGCTTTTTTTTTTTTTTTTTGCAGTTTTTGGCCGGGGCTGGGTTTGAACCCGCCACCTTTGGCATATGGGACGGGCACCCTACTCCTTTGAGCCATAGGTGCTGCCCCCTTGACGTCTATATTCTTGTTAAAACATCAGTCTTAGAATAAATAGATCAGATTCACTTTAAGCAGAATCTTATAACTTGCACATTCCTTCTCTCGTCTGAACTTGACAACCATGCAGTGAGACAGTGATATCACTCTCATTTTACAGACGAGGAAGTTGCGGTTTGCTCATGCGAGGGGACTGTGCACAGGCTGCCCCGCTGCTTGGTGGGGGAGTGGGGTGAAAAGCTGAGTCTCTGGGCCCCTTGGTTGATAAGAAAGATAAGTCCAAGTTTCAGTGAATCAAAGTGCGATCCATGCTGTCACTGTAACTGGCCCACCAGAACAAGGATAGTTCCCACCCAGGACAAGCATTTGCAAACAAAATAAAACAACTTTGCACAAAAGACTCTCAAGGCCTGTAGTTTTATTTTTTGAGACAGAGTCTCAAGCTGTTGCCCTGGGTAGAGTGTCGTGGCATTACAGCTCCCAGCAACCTCCAACTCCTGGGCTTAAGCGATTCTCTTGGCTCTGCCTACCAAGTAGCTGGGACTCCAGGCGCCTGCCACAACGCCCAGCTATTTTTTTTTTTATTGCAACTGTCATTGTTGTTTGGTGGGCCTGGGCTGGATTCAAACCCACCAGCTCAGGTGTACGTGGCTGGCGCCTTAGTCGCTTGAGCCACAAGTGCCAAGCCAAGGCCTGTAGTTTTAGAGCAAACTTGTCCAGTTCTTTTGTGAAGCCAGGACTACTGTTGTACTGGTACTTGTTTCCCTATTGCCAGTGAGGGAAACTGATTTGCAGGGTATACTGATTTCTGGTGTAAGGACTCCCATGGTGGCCAACATTAGGTTACCAAGGTCATGTCCCTGAACACTCCTGGAGGAAGGAAGAGACGCCCAGTATTTTTATCCTGCAGATGTAAGAGATGCAAATATTATCAAGAGCACAAATATTAGTAAAATAAGTAGAAGGCAACGAGTTTTGAGTATTTATTGTCTTTGTTCTTAATACAATACATTTAATTCTAAGTTTATATAATTTAACTTTTTAAAATAATGGCTGTATTCAATAAACAGCCTGTGAGGTTCCTAAAAAACCAACAACTGGCTCTTGTAAGCCAGCCTGTGCTGACTGGCTCCAGCATACAGAAGAGAAAGGACTAGGTCACAAAAGTCTTCACTGATCCAGTTGGTTAGAGCTTGTAATTTGGATAGTTTCTGCTGTAACACAATAGGTAGAACTATAAAAATTGGTGTGTGTGCCGGGCAAGGGCTCAGGGGGAACTGCTCAGGAAGGTACACCCAAGGGGCATGTCCTGTTCTTGAGGTACTGAGCTGCAGGCAGTAATTGCAACTTCTGCAGGCTTCAGCCTGGGAGACCAAGACCAGCCCTTTCCTTAGGGGAGTGAAATCATGCCCCTTGGGAGAAAATGTGAATACAGATACTAGAAATCAGAATCAGAATAGTGATCATGAAAAGCCAATTAAAATGCATGGTATTGACACTTCTGTAAATATTTACTTTGCATGTACTGATTGTATTTGTAACCATTATCAGGTTGCCTAGAAGTGTTTTACCTGCTGTTTAAGCTGTTCAAAACATTCAAGAACAGGGTAGCACCTGTGGTTCAGTGGGTCGACAGCCCCATATACCGAAGGTGGAGGGTTCAAACCCGACCCCAGCCAAACTGCAAAGAAAAATAGCCAGGCATTGTGGTGGGTGCCTGTAGTCTCAGCTACTCGGGAGGCTGAGGCAAAAGAATCACCTAAGCCCAGGAGTTGGAGTTTGCTGTGAGCTGTGACACCACAGCAGCCACAGCACCCTACCAAGGGTGACAAAGTGAGACTCTATCTCTAAAAAAAAAAAAAAAAAAATGAAATTCAAGAACAACTGACATATTAGTTTTGTATTTTTAATGAGATGTTTAGAGAAGGGTGTGAGTTTGCAATTAATGTCCCCAATTTTAGGGACATCTGGTTGAATTTGGGACGTTTCTGATTTACCAGCTGCAGCTGCAGCTCCCACTCTGCTTCCCAGACCAGCAGTGGCAGCATCACCTGCAAACTCAGTTCCACCCCAGACCTGCTGAGTCACTGGGGGAAGGGGCCCAGGAAATGAGTTCTAATGAGCTGCCATGGGTTTTCCAAGTGTGCCCACGTTTGAGAACCTGAGGCTTCCCAGGGGAATGTTAGTCACTTAAAGGAAGTGAACTGGGTGGTAGACACAGCGCCAGAGTCCCGGATGTTTCTCTCTATGCACAAAGCTTTTGGACCTTACGACATCTACCGACATTCATCTAGAGCCTTCCACTGAACCTCTGTTCTCCTCTAGCCCATTGGGTACTCTTCTCTGTTTTAAAGTCCAAGATGAAACAAACAAATGCTGCTGCTCTTTCCTCTGTAGGTTTGGGAAATGGGGCTTCGGGCTGTCACCTGCCCTGGGAGGGGTTGTTCCAAGTTTCCCTCCCCTTGTTCTAAGCAAATCACCAACTCCTTACGCTTCTTTACCACCTTTTCCAAGGTGGAAAACAGATACGAGACTAAGTCACTGAGTTAGCTTGTGTGTGAGCGTGTGCACATGGTGTCAATGTGTGTGCTGTGTGGTGTGTGTACGAATGTGTGTGGGGTGCGTGTTGTGGTGTGTGTGTTTGTGTGTGGTATGTGTATACTGTGTGTGTGATGTATGTGAAGCATGTGGTGTGTGATTTGTGGTATATGTGTATGGTACATGGTATAGTGTGTTTGTGTATGTGGTGTGTGTGGTGTATGGTGTAAATTTGTGCATGATGTGTGGTGTGCTTGGTGTGTGCTGTGGGTGGCGTATGGGATGTGATATGGTATTGTTTGTGTGTGTGGTCTGCATGTGAAGGGGTGTGTGTGGTACACATGCATGTGCAGTGTGAGCACTGTGTGTTGTATGTTTGGTGTGGTGCGTGTATAAGGTATGTGTGGTGTATATGTGGTGTGTGGTGTGAATGTTATATGTGTGCTTTGTGGTGTATGTGTGTGGTATGTCATATAGTATGCTTATGTATGTGGTGTGGTGTTGTGTGGTGTGTATGGTGTATATGTAGTGTGCGTGTGAGATGTGCATGGTATCCGTGTATGTAAGGTGTGAGCATTGCGTGTGTGTGTGGTGTGTATATGGTATGTGTGGATTATGTGATGTATGTGTATTGTGTCGTATGTGTGTGCTGACTGGTATGTGGTGTGGTATCGTGTATATGTGTATGTGGTATGTATGGGGTGTGTGCTATGTGTATATATTTGGTGTGAGCATTCTGTGCTTTGTGTGTGATGTAGTGCATGTGTATGGTGTCTATATGTGTGTGATGTGTGCTGTGTGTGACACGAGTGTGGGGTGTGAGTGTCGGTGTGCATGTGTTGTGTGGTGTATGGCGTGTGATGTGTGTTGTGTGTGGTATGCAGTGTGTGTTTGTGTGTGTGGTGTACTGCATGCTGTGTGTAGGGTGTGAGTGTGGCATGCGTGTCTGTGTTGAATCCCCAGCTCACTGAGGAGTGGAAGCTGAGGGTGCTGTTGGGAGGGGAGAGATTTCAGGGAGGAAAAGTGGCAGGGAGGTCTTAGGGTGTCCTGAAGAGAGCCCTGGGGGGTGAGGCCTTCTCTGAGGAGAATAGCGGCTGGTTGGCAACAGAAATGGTTTCTTTCTCCCAGGGTGCTGGCCTTGGAGCAGCGAAGGGGTGCTGGGGAAGGGGCGCTGCCTGTGTGAGTCCCCGGGGAGTGCGGCCAGGGGAGGGAGGTTGAATTTTACAGCTCTGCTGATCCATAGTTGGGGCCCTAGTTAAGGAGATGCAGAGAAGACAGAGAGAGGAGCTTTCCTGACAGACTTTCCTGCCAGTCTGGCTGCGTTTCTCAGGCCTCGTGCCTTCCTCACATCTCTCCACACACACTGGCTCGCTTCCCCCTCTTTCCCTGTTTTTAGACAGACAGAACATGTTAACAAATTCAAGCTAAAGCAAAATCCTGTAAGTGCTTGCAACCCTCCTCTTGCAGGGAGACAGCTTTCTCATAGCGGTGGTTTCTGCTCATAGTTCTGGTGGGCAGAGCCCCTCCCTCCTGGGGGGAGGTGGCCTGGCTGAGTCAGAGCTATTCTCAGCCCTGCATTTGGTGTAGTGGGAACCTCTAAGCCACCACCAACCCCATCTTCTCATGGGGCTGGGTGGGAACAGATGTTTGGGCGTGAAATGTGTGAGAGCCGAGGAAGGCAGGCTGGGGAAGTGAGCGTGGTCTCTGGGCTGGGTTGGTTGCACCGGAGGACTTTCTTCTGGCTATTGCCAATGTTGGCATTATTCTTACTGATTTTTATATAGAAATGTCAAAGACACGAACCCTGCCACCCTGTCACATTTGTAGCAAAAGTGTTTGGTCTGTCCTTTACCTTCTAACTTTGATTTTTTTTTTTTGTATACGGGTAAATGTAAACCTTTTCTGTAGTCAAATGTCTTATCTTTTCCTTCATGGTTTTTTCCCCATTCCTTTGATACTTAAAGAGCCTTTTCCTGGCATTGGAATTAGTTACCTATTAACCAGTTTTTCTTCATCTGATAGTTTTTATGGTTTGGCTAATATACAACTGAGTTTATTTCGGTCTGTGCAATGTGAGTCAGAATTTAAGCTGCTTTCTTTCCCTAAATAGTCAATATCCCCGCCACGATTCGCTGAATAATCTATTCCTTATTTCTTTTTGTGTTCTGCTTCTTTTTTCAAAAACAGCTTTAGTGAGTTATCATTTACAGACCATAAATGCACCCATTTAATGTGTACAGTTCAATAAACGTTAGTAAATACACGAAGCTATGCGACCATCAACACAATCCGGTTTTAGAACATTTCCATCAGCCCCCAAACTCACCTTGTGACCATTTGCTGTCAGTTCTCAGCACCCCCTCCAGCCCTGGCACCTCGCCCCAGGCGATCGCTGGCTGCTTTGCTTTCTGTCTCTACAGATTTGCTTTCTCTAGACATTTCCTATCGATGCACGAGGTGTTCTTTTGCAACTTGTTTCTTTCACTTAGATGTTTTTTGGGGTCCATCCGTGTTGTAGCCTGTGTCAGTGGTTTTATTCCTTTTATTTATTTATTTTTTAGAGACAGAGTCTCACTTTATTGCCCTCGGTAGAGTGCTGTGGTGTCACAGCTCACAGCAACCTTCAACTCCTGGACTTTGGGGATTCTCTTGTCTCAGCCTCCCAAATAGACTACAGGTGCCTGCCACAACGCCCGGCTATTTTTTTGTTGCAGTTCAGCCGGGACTGGGTTTGACCCGCCACCCTCTGTATGTGGGGCCAGCGCCCTACTCACTGAGCCACAGGCACCACCCTTTTATTCCTTTTTTTATTAAATAATATTCTGTTGAATGGATAGGACAGATTTTATTTATCCATTCATCAGTTGATGGTCATGTTGGCTGTTTCCACCTTTTGGCTATTATGAATAATATTACAAATAATGTTACTATGAGCGTATATGTAAAGTCCTGGTATAGATGAATATCTTTATTTGCCTAGGATGGATTAGTGGGAGCAAAATTCCTAGCTTGTATGATAAGTTTGTATTTAACTTTTTAAAGAAACTACCAAACTGTTTTCCACTATTTTACTGCTTTGCACGATTTTACTTTCCCATCAGCAATGTATGACAATGTATGAAGGTCCCAGCTACTCAACATCCTCACCAACTCTTGCCATTACGTGTCTTAAAAAAAAAACCTACATCTGTTTCTCTTTTATATTTTAAATTGTAAGAGAGGCCAGTCCTTCTCAGGGTTCTGCTTTAAAAGGAACTATGATTTCAGTTCCTTTCTGTGGCATGGGAAGTCTAAACACTGATTTCCCTACTTAATGCACTCTTAATCTCAGGTCTGAATAACATCCCCTAAAACATATTTCCCCTAAAATATAAAGAGAAATTAAATATTTATTTTCTATCCCCTGCTCAATGCCTGAAAAATAATTTGAACTCAGAGCTAAGTAGATCTTGGCTTCGTTCTTTGAGCCTCATGGTTGCTTAATTCTTTGGTCTTTGGAGATGATGAAACATCAGGGAAGTGTCTGCTGAGTCCTTGCAGCTCATTACTCTCGAAGGTGGCAAAGTCCTCCGGACATGGAGGGCTGAGCAAGTCTTTTCTCCGTGTTATTCATTCAGTGTTTTTTGTTCACTACTTTCCTCGACAACCTTTACGTCTGCTTTGGAGCTACTTCCAGGGATGGGACTTTTGGCTGTTGTCAGATCAGTCCCCAGAAAGCTGGTCTGGATGCAGAGATGCAGCACATCTGGCTGGCCAGGCCCAGCTCTTTTGCTCCCGCTTGGCATCCTTTGGCTTACCTGGTCACAGTGTCCTTGAACACGCTGGGTTTTTCCACTGTGCAGAATGGAATTTTACATCCGATGCTGTTTCACCTCCACCGAGTATTTTGCCACCTGACTGGAAGAATTAGACATGAGGGCAAGGAACTCCCTTGCTCAGATGACTGTCTCGGTCACTGTTTCTTGCTGAGCCGTCTGTCCAGGACGCTTGGTTGTCTCGAGAGCCATACAGGGCAGGGTGGCGCAGTCAGGAGAAGGCAGGTTTAACTTCACACACAGAGGTTCATTCCTGTCAAGTCCTTGAGGAGACTGGAGAGATAACATGTTCTTTTCCTGGAGCTCCTCGGAAAGGGTTTGGGGACTGCAGGGAAGAATTTTGCAGCACACATACAATCTTTACTTTTAAAAATACAGCTCATTTATCAGTGCCATCCATTTCAGAAATGAATCCATGTAATCTGTCCTAGTGGGTTTTAAAATGATTAAATATCTATATAGGTATTTTTACTTTCTTCTGTTGTGAAGTATGATACACATTCATAGCAGCTCAGAAAATGTGTAAGCTATAGCTTAATTAATTATTATAAATCAGACCTCCAGATAAACACCACTCAGTTCAAGAAAGGGCACATGGCCAGCCTCATGGAGTTCCTTTGGGGCTCACACATTGCCTGCCGCTGGGGCTCTTCATCCTCCCAGGGCCTCATCCAGCTATTATAACCAGCTCCCTCTCAGCACCATCCTCTATCATTTAGTTTTATCCATTTTGCTTTCTTAATGATCTCTTTGATGTACAGAGTTCTTTTTTATTGAGACAGAGTTTCACTCTGTTGCCTTTGGTAGAATGCCGTGGCATCATAGCTCACAGAAACCTCAAACTCTTTGGCTTAAGCGATTCTCTTGCCTCAGCCTCCCAAGGAGCTGGGACTACAGGCACCTGCCACAATGCCTGGCTATTTTTAGAGACAGGGTTTTGCTCTTGCTCAGGCTGGTCTTGAACCCGTGAGTTCAGGCAATCCGCCCACCTTGGTCTCCCAGAGTGTTACGATTACAGGCATCAGCCACCGCACTCAGCCTATGAGCAGAGTTCTTAATTTCAATGTAGTAAAGGTTTCTCAGTACTTTCTCTGATGGTTAGTATTTTTATGTCCAGTTTAAGAAGTCTTTGCCAACCCCACAGTCTCAAGGATATCCTAGCTTAACTTCTGATAGATTCTCAGTGCACCTGCCATTGTGATAGGCAGAGGTCAAGGGGCATGTCTGCCAGCGACGTCTCTGTGGGTCTCATTGGAAAGACCCCTCCAGTCTGCAGAACCATCTTCCTGTAATCAAGGCTCATGTGAGTGACATGGCATTCTGGGCTTTCAAGTCTGTTCTGTTGGTCAACTTTATTTATCCTTTTGCTAATGTCACATTGGCTTAATACTTGCGCCTTTATCACAAGTCTTGATATCCAGTGGAATAAATCCTCCAACCCTCCACAGTGCCCTGGCTCTTCATTTTCATGAATTTTAGAATTAAGTTGTCAGTTAACAGGTTTCGCACATATACACACATGTCGGAAATTTAACTGGAATCACAACAAATTTATAGATTAATTTCTAGAGGATTGACATCTTTGTAATTCTGACTTATTCAATCTATAGACATGATAGATCTCTCCACTTTTTTAGGTCTCTTTTGTATTTCTTAATGTTGTTTTTATAATTAGGTATTTAGGTTCTTTCACATCTCCTGTCAAATTTATTCCCAGGTGTTTGATATTTTCGGTGTAATCATAAATGATGTATTTAACAATGACTTTGTTTGTTGCTAGTATACAGATATCTCACTGATTTTTGAATTTTGGCCTTTATCCAGCAAACTTGCTACACCCACTTTTTAATTCTAACAGTTTTCCTGTGGATCCTTTTGGATTTTCATCCCGGACAATCACACTATTCATGAGATTGTTTTAGCTCTTCCTTTGTGACCCTTGTACGCTTTATTCCTTTTTTTGCCTTTCTTTGGCCATGACCTTCCACACAATGCTGACCAGCAGTGCTGAGAATGGTGTCTGTCTTTTTCCCAATCCTGGAGGGAAACTTTCACCATTTACCTTTAACCTTTGACCAGAAGAAGGACTTGTTCTATTCTTAGTTTTCTAAATTTTTGAAAAACATCATGAATAGACAAAATTTTATCAATACTTTCCTACATTTATTGAGATGATTTTATATGATGAAAAAATCCTGTATCTTGTTAATGTGGCAATATATTTTGGTTTTTGGATCTTTAACAACTTCGCATTCTTGGAATAAGTTGGATTTCGTTATGACGTGTTATCCTTGCTTTATAATCTACTGGATTCATGTTGCTAATGTGTTGTTTGGGATTTTTGTGTCTTTATTTATAGGTGAGATCAAGTTCAGGGATCATGGTCATGCAGCCTTGTAAACTGAGTTGGGAACAGTTTCCTCTTTAACATTTTTTATTAGAATTTCTTTCTGAAGCTTGGTAGAATTTGCCAGTGAAACTAACTGGGTAGGGAGTTTTCTTTGTGAGAAGGTTTTGAATTATGGATTTCATTTCAATTCTTTCTTTCTTTCCTTTTTTTTTTGAGGAAGAGTCTCACTCTTGGTAGAGTGATGTGGAGTCACAGCTCACTGCAACCTCAAACTCTTGGGCTTAAGCGATTCTCTTGCCTCAGCCTCCCAAGTAGCTGGGACTATAGGCGCCCGCCACAACGCTCAGGTATTTTTTGTTGCAGTTGCCATTGTTGTTTAGCTGGCCCAGGCTGGGCTCAAAGCCGCCAGCTTCGGTGTACGGGGCTGGTGCCATAACCACTGTGCTACGGGCCGAGCCATGGATTTCATTTCTTTAAAAGATTTAGGGTTTCTCCCATGTTCTACTTTTCTGTGCATTAGTTTTGGTAGACTTGTTTTTTCCTAGGTCTGTGCCTGTCATCTATGTAATTTCAAATTCATTGTCATAGAGAGCCACTGAGATCCTTTCATTAACTTCCCAGTGGCTATGGGCTAGAGGCACCTTCTGCTGAGGAAGAGGGGGTGGGGAGCTGCTTCAGGGACAGCTCCCCACGTCCTGGTTCTGCAGGGCCAGCTGGAGAATCTTCCTGATGCACATGGGCAACAGGGTCTTAGGCTGTGCCCAGATAAAAAGGGAAGTTTCATTACCTCTGCTGTACTTTAGCAGCAGGATGATGCAGAGAAGGGGGTTGCACAAAGGCTGCATCCTCTCCACCTGAAGTAGCAGGGAGGTAAGGAGGACAGAGCCTTCAGCAGCCAGCAGAGGGCTACAAGCCCCGGGCTCACTTGATTCTCCTCTCCAGTCCATCACTAAGTCTCGCTCCTAAACTGTGTCCTGAACCCATCCATCCCCCCTGCTGCATCCTGCCATCCCCATCTTTGCTTTGATGTTACAGGAGGCCCCCAAATCCAGTCTTTAGAGAAGCCGAGGAATCCGCCAGAAACCTGTGTCAAATCACACCATTCTCTTATCAAAACCCCTCCAACTGCCTCCACGGCCTCTCAAGGTGCTGAAAATGGATCTATCTGCACTGGCCTACGTCTCCCCTGGCCTCCTTGCGTCCTGGACAGGCCCTGCTTATCCCAGAGACCTCTTCCCCTGCCTCTAATGCTTGAGCTCCAGGGAGTTGCCCCTGGGGACTATCCTGCCCTCTTGACAATGTCCTGCTCCTTCATAAGTTCCTGTCTCCCTCCAGTCACTACCCCATGTTCCCTTGTTTGTTTGTAGTGTGTCAGCTGAGTGAGTGGGCCCCGTCTGTCTCTGCCATCTCTGCATCCCAGGCCCTGGAGAGGTCCCTGTCGCGCACACTGGGTCAGTGGTCAGTGAGGAGGCAAGTGAGCTTTCCCCAGTGGAAAGACAGACCCTGCACAGGTGGGATGAATGCCGGTGCATTTTTCCATGACCTCTCTGGCTGGGCATTACCAACCTCTTTATTTTGAGGTCAGATGTGTCTAGCTCAGTGGCTCTGGGGCCTCCAGGGCTGCCATGGGGTTTTATAGAAACCCTGGGGTTGGCAATTTGGGGAAGGGCCTCTGTCCCCTCCTCCAGGCTGCTGCTGCGGCCAGCTCCCTGCTGGTTGGGCTGGCGTGGGGGGTGCACACCCCGGGGCATGTTGCTGCTGCTCATCAGACCTCGCCCCACCCCTGCCTCCCCCAACTATAGCACCTTCGCCCTTCCTCCCCAGCTACTGCTGCTCCTCCCTCCCAGCATGGGTTTGCATCTTTACAAAACAGCTGGCAGCCTGGTGGCACTGCCTCAGCGTCCTCTGGAAGAACCCTAACACCATGTTGCAGGTTGTGGGAGGATTAAATAAGAAAATACACTTGAAGTGCTTGGTGTGTGGGGCCCAAGATGTGCTCAGAGAGTATTGATTACAAAGAAACGAGACAGAGCCAAGGAAACAACTGTGCAGACAGACGGGATTAGGACAAGTCGCCCTGGAGGGATGTTGAGGTGGGTCAGAGGTGGCCTGGGGTTGGTGGGCTAATGGTGTTCTGGAAGGATGGATGAGATTTGAATAAAGGACTGAGGGCAGATGGTTCCAGGCCCAGGGGTCAGTCTGGCATCCCCACCCCAGGAAGGCCAGTGGGGAGACAGGAGGACGTGGGGTGTAGTCCAAGTATAGAAAGGGCACAAGGGCCAGACAAGGTGGCTCACACCTGTAATCCTAGTGCTCTGGAAGGCCAAGGAAGGTGGATTGCCTGAGCTCACAGGTTTTTTTTTTTTTTAAGAGACAGAGTCTCACTTTGTTTTCCTCAGTAGAGTACTCAGCAATCTCCAACTCCTGGGCTTAGATGATTCTCTTGCCTCAGCCTCCTGAGTAGCTGGGACTACAGGCACTTGCCACAATGCCCGGCTATTTTTTTGTTGCAGTTTGGCTGGGGCCGGATTTGAACTTGCTACCTTTGGTATATGGAGCCAGTGCCCTAGCCACTGAGTCCCAGGCGCCTTCCTGAGCTCACAGTCTTAAGACCAGCCTGAGCCAAAGTGAGACCTTGTCTCTAAAAATAGTCAGGTGGGCACCTGTAAGTCCCAGCTACTAGGGAGGCTGAGGCAAGAGAATTGCTTGAGCCCAAGAGTTTGAGGTTGCTGTGAGCTATGATGCCATAGCACTCTATGGAGGGTGATAAAGTGAGACTCTGTCTCAAAAAAAGAAAAAAGAAAAAGAATGGGCATCTGGTCCAGCGTGAGGCCTTTTGATTGTACGTGGAGGTGCGTCCCCCCAGATCAGACCCCTGTTGCGATGATGTGTCCTCCCATCATTGAGCTGGGCTGCTCGTGGGCTGCAAGGGCACCAGGGCATGTGCTGTTTCCAGTTTGGGGCTATTGTGAATAAAGGTGCCTGAACTTTCTCTGCAAGTCTCTGTGTGTGTGTGTGCATGTGTGAATGTTTTCACTTTTCTTGGGTAAAGACCTGGGAGTGGGATTGCTCAATTAGACAACGAGAGAGGTTTATTTGTACAAGAAAGTGCCAGAATGTTTTCTGAGAGCGGTGACCATTTCCTGTGTATAAAAGTTCTTTGTGCACTTTGCAAACCCACCAACGTTTTGTGTTGCTGGTCATTTACATCTTGTCCATGCTAATGGGTGTGTTGTGGTGTTTTGATGTGGTTTAAATGTGCATTTTCCTGTTGAGAAACTACCATTTGAATCTTTTGTCCATTTGAAAGCACTGATGTCTATCAGAGTTGTACAATTCCTTTTTATGCTCTTGATTCCTGTCCTTTGTTACATAGGTTGAGCCTCATTATTTGTGGATTCCATTTTTCCAAATTGCCTACTAGATAAATTTATTTGTAAGCCCCCAAATCAATTTGCTAGGCACTTTTGTGTTTATTGGTGGACATGCCAGAGCCATAAAAATGTGAGTGATCTGACGTGTCCATGCTCCTAGCACAGCCCGGGGAAGGTGGTGCTCCGCCCTCTTGTTTCAGCTGTCCTGAGGAAAGCAAGTGTCCTTTTCATGGTCTGTTTAATGCCACATCTTTCACATTTTTGTGAACTTTGTTGGAATTTTACGGTTTTTAACGGCCGAAGCACAGCACAGTGCTGATGTGCTGTCTGGTGTCCCTGAGTGTAAGAAGGCTGTGAGCTGCCCTGTGGACAGAGCATGCGTGCTGGACACGCTTCCTTCAGATAGGAGCTACTAGCTGTGAGCTCAGCGTGAATGACTCAGCAGTGGATTCATAAGGTGTCTTTAAACGGAAACACACACGAGACAAACCGGATGAAACCGTTATCACCAGACGCTCACAGGAACCTATTTCCCCTAAGAACGTGGTCCAGTGTTCACTGAATGGGTATTTGAGCCACTTTATGGAACATATCTTCCAGAAATAATGAGGCTCAACTGTGCACGTGTTGCAAATGTGTTTTCCCTGCAGGCAGCCGCCTGCTCACTTTCATAGTGATGTCTTTTGATGAACAGTAATTTTACATTTTGAGGAAGGTTAATTTGCCAATTTTTTCTTTTGTGGTTTTAGCTTTTTCCTGTCTAAGAAGAGCCCGTCTATACCAAAATACTGAAGGAAGTCTAAGGTCTCTATTAGAAGTTTTACAGCTTTAATTTTTATTTTGGATCCATAATCCTTCTGATACTCATCCCTGTGTATGTGTGAGGCAGGGGTTAAAATTCACGTTTTCCTATGGCTATCTGTTCACACTGGAGCGACTCCCTGACGTCAGATCATTTCACCTGGATGTGGTTCATTATGTGTTTCTGTCTTAGTCAATTGGCCTGGGGTAACGAAATGGGACAGACCACGCGGGACTCTGCCACACTTATGAGCAACTGCTCCCCATTGCCGGCGGCCCTCTGGATGGACCTCCTCTCCCTCCCTGACAGAGCTGATAGCACAACCTACATCTCACACTGCCCATTTTCAACAGGGTGGTTAGCGGCCCACTTCCCAAAGAATTGGGCTCTGCAAACGAGAATGAAATGTTAAGTCTGGCAGTTAGTTATACACGAGCAGGTGGGTGGCAGGCGCAGGTTATTTGGCTATTCTTGACTGACTTGAGTCAGGTGGGCCTGAGCCATCACACTGAGTTGTCATGGGAATGAAGCTAATCGGGACCTTGCAGGTGAGTTGCCTTGAGATAGAGGCTAATCAATATCCTAGGGACTTTCTGACATGGACAGACAGATGTGGTCATACTGATTTGGGTTGTTTTGGGAACAGCCTGATTAGGACCCTAGGGAGGGGCTCCCAAGAAAGAACAGATAGATGATGTATCAAGGGGGTCCCCAAGACTGACCAGGTGTTTGGTCTACCATAGAGGGTCTCCAAAGACTGAGTGACCAAAAAAAAGACAGAGAGACCACAAAGAGATACAATCGAGGTTTCGACAGTGGGTCTTTGGGATACATACACAGTTGAGGTAACAGTGTCCCTGAATAAACTACGCTCATTAACATAGTAAAAATCTATACCCACCAATGCCACGGAAGTTTACAAATACCATGGCAATGCCCTGGAAATTGCCTAATAAATCTTAAACAAACCTCATAGATCTGAGATCTGAAAATAAGAGTGGAGAATGTAAGAGGAGAAACAGCCTCACCACCCCCTAGATGTAAAAGTTACATGATAATCTAACTAGTATCAGTCAGTCACGTTACCTGGTCTTTCCCGGGTTCCAACACCATGAAGGCCATCACCACCCTGGATGAAGAAAATCACCACATGTGCAGCCTGGGAAAATCACAAACACTGAGCACTTCAGCTAGAGATCAGAGGCCTGGTGATGGATAGCTGAAGATAGTAACTTTTGGGAGGAGATAGAACTCTGTGACACTCTCTCAAAGTAAGCCAGGCTTTGAGAGTTTCTCCCTGTCTCCCTGGAATTCTGAACCTTAGTACTAAAGGGCAACTTTAACGCATGGGAGTGTTTGGCTCTTGTTCCTGGTTCTGCTGCCCCTGTTATGATATGATTCACTACTAAGCTACAATGATGCTATCATCATAAGTGCTTTGAAAGATGAGTACAGGGAGTCAGGAGATTGTTCTGCAAGGGGATCTGACCTCACTGGGAAGCAGGGAAATCTCTGAGCCAGTTAAGTTCTGAATTCTAAAAGGAAAATCTGGACAAGGCATGTGGAAGGCGTAGGAGGGGCAGAGGTAGGACTCCTGGAGGAGGGAATGGTATGTGCAAAGGCCCTGAGGTGGAAGGGATTCTGGGACAGTAGGACTGGAATGACTAATGGGTGGTGAGTGAGGGGGACATTGTGGGAGGTGAGGCTGGGAAGACTGATATGCCTTGAGGGTCATTTGAAGGTCCTGCTTTATTTCTAGATTCAGCGTTGCCCAACAGGACTTTCTGCACTGAGAGAGAAGCTCTATAGCATTCAGTACGTAGCCATCAGTCCTTGAAATACACCTAGCATGACAGAGGAAGTGAATTTTAATTTTTAATTAAATAAAATCTCAATAGCACATATAACTTGTGGCTGCCTAACTGGGCTGCATAGCATTAGAGCAATGTCATAGCGCAGAGCAGGCTGAGGACAACACCAGCTCTGTGCTTGTTAGGTCACCTGTTACTCACTCCAGCTCCCGTGTAGACACTATAAGGACTGGAGGAAGCATCACTGCGCTGGGGGTAAATAATGGTTTCTTGACTTCAGTGTGCAGAGCCAGAGGAGAGCGCCAGATGGATTCAGGAGCCACTTGGGAGTCATGGTCTCTGACTGCCAGCAGGGAGTGTGACGGTGAGGAAGATGTGGTAGGCTGTCCCCTTCCCCCTGCAGGACGGGTGCTCCATGCTCAGGTGGAGCCACTGTCCAGGTGTGCGGCTTCCAGGGAAAGGGCTGGGCTGGCCAGATGTCTAAGGAAGTTTGGGGAGACTCAGCTGTGACGCATCAGCATGAAGATGCAACATTAAAAAGAGGTGCCCAGTAAAACCCAAACTTCCTGTCTGTTTTCTGGGTTCCGGTGCACTGGCAATGTGCTCACCTAGCTGTAAATCAGGAGGATGGGATCTATTTGATGCTCTGAAAACGAAGTCAGAACCAAAACTCTTGACTTGCTAATGCACACATTTCCACATGTTGAACAGGACACGTAAGTGTCACTGCAGGGTGGTGTTTCTGAAACTCATCCACATCGGGTGTGTCCGTGATCCCCGCTTCCTGGTGATAGACATTTGGGCTGTTTCCATGTTTTTGATTGCTATAAATAAATAAATGTTTTTTTAAAGTGAATAACATAAGTTTTAAAAAATAAAAGTACTTAATATTTTCTGAAAAAAAGTAAATTCTGTTTGTTGTAGTACACAGAAAAAATATAGAAAAGTATAAAAAGCAGAAACTTGATAGTCCCATCATCCAATTTTAATCTACTGGGATATTTTGTGGTAGTTCCTCCCAAATTATTCGAAGCATGTCTATACATATTAAATTTCAAATGTCAAAATTGGGATCATACTGCAAAGGCACTTTTGATTCCTACTTTTGTAAAGAACAAGGGTATTTTCCTAGTTCTCAAACTTTTGGGGGGAATGTTTTTAGCCATAACTTCTTTCATCTAAAGGTCTCAGAGCTGGTTGTAATTTTAGTTGCCTGAAGGGCTTCTTGATGGCCACAACCCTTGCGGGTCCAAATGCTTGATGCTGGAATCAGCATCATTTTCTGTTTTGTGGTGTGGGGATGCCCAAGTCCCTCATTCCTGAGTCTAGGTCCATCATTCAAGCATTTGTTGAGCCCTGCCCTCTCTGATGCAGGGGCCACAGGGCTGGATTTAGGGAGCTCAGAGCCCATCTCCAGGAACCGGGCCTTCGAGGGCCAGGGCTGGAGTTGTGCCTTCCTCCCAGCCCAGCTCCCAGCACTGGCCGCCACACTGTGGCCATGAGGAAGCGGCTCCATTAACTCTCCTGGAAGGACTTCCTCTCCCTGGGCTCTCTGGCCTCCTTCTTTCCAGGTGACATTCAATATCTTCAAGACCCTTAAGCTGGTCAGCCTTGAATGTTTCCCTTCCAACTGTGGGACTCTGGAGACTTAAAGAGAAATTTAAAAAAGACTTTGAAAACCAGATGCAGGCTTTGAAAAAGACTGGGTATGACTTGGGCGTCATAGTTACAGAATTCCTTAAGACCACAGTTATCACCTTAATAAATTGTCTTTTCCACTTCATTAAGCCCTATTTTATTCCCTGGAAAGGAGGCCAGGCTAAGGATTAACCACACCATGGTCTGCCCACAATATTTAAGTTCCAGATTAACTTACTCATACTTTTGATGGTCTCTTCTGGGACCATTTCTTTCCTCTGTAATTATTTGCATAAGGGTTGCCATAATAATCAACATTTTTAAAAAGAAGGAAAATGCTAGTTATAAAGCTAAACAGAACAGTCAGGGACTCTGCCACCTCTCCAGTGAAATCTTGTTTATTACTGACAGTGTTACATTATTCACGGGCCTGCTGCCTTGATTCCAATATACTGTATGTAATCAGGTTCTTATTTTTCCAAAAAGTGAATAATTTCATTATTAGAAGAAGTATTATGCAGAGGGTACCAAAAATGTATACACATCTCAAGAAAAAAACTGTGTTAAAATTGTAATATTCGATATATACTGATAACAGGAGATGAATACAGGTCACGCTGACCGCCTCTGACAACTGCAGAAGTCAAATGTAACTTGAGTATTACACATTTAATATAGTTGTTTCCTTTCTTAAAATGTGTATATACTTTTCTTTTTTTAAATTAAATCATAGCTGTGTACATTAATGCAACCATGGGGTGCAATGTGCTGGTTTTATTTACCATGTGAAATATTTTTTTTTTTTTTTGAGACGGAGCCTCAAGCTGTCCCCCTGGGTAGAGTGCTGTGGCATCACAGCTCACAGCAACCTCCAACTCCTGGGCTCAAGCGAGTCTCCTGCCTCAGCCTCCCAAGTAGCTGGGACTACAGGCGCCCGCCACAACGCCTGGCTATTTTTTGGTTGCAGCCGTCATTGTTGTTTGGCAGGCCCGGGCTGGGGATTCGAACCTGCCGCCTTAGGTGTATGTGGCTGGCGCCTTAGCCGCTTGAGCCACAGGCGCCGAGCCACCATTTGAAATATTTTCATCAAAAATGTGTATATGCTTTTTGGCACCCATTGTATATTTGTTGTCCAACTTGCCTTCTGATGCTGCTCAGTCCTGAGTCAATTTACGTTTGTCACTTTATATCTTTTTTGTTTTTGGTCACATTATATCTTGATGTAGAAAGAGATGCTAAGGACAAGGATTGAAGATGACACGATGTGACAATTAGGGTACCGGTGTGATGAGACAGCAGTATCCTGAGAGCAGGACCACTGCCCATATCCCAGCCCCTTCACACATCTTTGCACACGCACATACACACACAGGCGCACGGAGCCTGAATGGGCTGATATATGACATCAGCCTAAGGCCTGAGGGTTAGGAAGGGGATGATTTTTCTACTGTGAACAAAATGACTTAACATCAGGTCACTCCATGTGCCCCTGGGATGGACTGACCAGCATGAGGCCAGAGATCTTGGCTGTCTGACCCCACTTAGTGCCAGTACTTGAAATGTGCAGCAAAAATATTAGATAGAAAATTGTCAATACCTAACCCCTCCTTGCCTCACAATGGTTCATCTGGTCACCTTGACGTTTGTTGAGCAGGGAATGAAGGAATGAGCATGTTGGTCTTTGATCTGGTCAACACGGGCCTATCCCTGAACATGCCCCTCCACTGGAGCCCTTACATTTCTGGTGCTGGAGACGTCCCCAGATTGAAGGGAATGTCCTTATGAAATGACCAGCATTGCTGAGAAGCCTCTAGCAGAACACGTCCAGTCTGCCCCAGGCAGCCGCGGCACCAGGGCTCTGTCCCCACACAGCACCTCCAGGGTGATTGATCACACAGGGAACACCAGCTTCTGGGAGGTGGGGTGTCTAGGAGGCCTGGGGAAGAGAGAGTGGTAGGGGCCAAACACCTACAGCCAGCTGTTCACAGAGGGCAAAGAAAGCTGTGGGCAGGGGGAGCCCCCAGCAATGGGCAGGGACCAGTCACCAGCCAGCCTCTGGTGGCTGATGGCTAATCAGTTGGTCTGAGGTCCTTGTTACATCCAGCTGATCTATGCTTGTGATATCACAAAGCTCTTCAGTAGTAATTTTCTGTTTCACAAGGTTAGCATAAGGCAATTATGTTTGGAGTCCGCTGAGCAAGATTTGTCTGGAGGCTGGGATGGAGCCCTACACGGGAGGAGGCAACATAGGAGGACTGGACCAAATATCAACCTTTCCCTCACTGAGAGGAGAGCCTGGCAATGTGCAGCCAGATTCCACCACTGGTCATACCTACAATGTGGGTCGGTCTACCGGGGCTGGAGAATTGGGGTTTCTGGGGGTGACCTCTTACTGCACACCTTGCTCCAAGAGCCAGTTGGTCCTTCCTTCTTGGGTGGCTTCTGGCCCACCTCTCGGAGCCCATGAGCCCTAAAGCAGGGATGCCCCATGGCAAAGGTCCTCAGAAGCTTTTTCTTTAATCCTCCATATAAGAATTTTGAAAAATCATATCCTTTGTTGCATATTATAAAATCAACAACTATAAAATTTTATCATAAGCTTAAATAGTTATAAAGAATGTAATTTCTATTATAGAGTAGATCTTATGATGTCACTCTCATCAGCTGCCTTTTAAAAATCCATCAAACTTATAGTCAGGAATTTTATATCATTAATATTCTTCTTAAACTCATCTATACGTATAGATATATATAGATGAGTTTATATATTCTATCCTCTCTCTTCTCTCTATCTCTATATCTATATCTACATTTAGATATAGAGATAGAGAGACAGAGTCTCAATTTGTCACCCCCGAAAGAGTGCCATGGGGTCATAGCTCACAGCAACCTCAAACTCTTTCACTCAAGTGATTCTCTTGCCTGAGCCTCCCAAGTACCTAAATCTACAGGTGCCCATCACAACACCTGGCTATTTTTAGAGATGAGGTCTCCCTCTGTCTCTGACTGGTCTTGAACCTGTGACCTTAGGCAATCCACCCACCCTTGCCTCCCAAAGTGCTAGGATTACAGGTGTGAGCCACCGTGTCTGGCCTTGAACTCATATTTGTATCTTGATTTTCCTACAAAATTGTGTCCTCTTGTATTTTGCTTTTAATTCTTTTTTTTGAGACAAGGTCTCACCCTGTCACCCTGGGGTTGAGTGCTGTGGCATCAAAACTCACAGCAACCTCAGACTCTAGGCTCAAGTGATTCTCTTGCCTCAGCCTCCCAAGTAGCTGGGAATACAGAAGTCTGCCACAACGTCTGGCTAGTTTTTCTATGTGTAGAGATGGGGTCTCATTCTTGCTCAGGTCTCTATCTCCTGAGCTTAAGTAATCTACCCAGCCTTTGCCTCCCAGAGTGCTAGGTTTATAGACATGAGCCACCATGCCTGGCCTGTTTTTAATTCTCGGAAGCTATATTGGGTTGAATTACATCTCCCCAAAGGATATGTCCAAGTCTTAGACCCTGAAACCTGTGAATGTGACCTTATTTGTAAATAGGGACTTTGCAGGTCTAATTAAGTTAAGGATCTCAAGTGGGAGATCTTGGTTAGGTGGACTGTAATTCCAAAAATTGGTGTCTTTATAAGAGAAGAGAGAGGGAGATTTGAGAAGCAGGCGTACACACTGAGGGAAGGCAGTGGCAGAGAAGGGAGTGATGTGGCCACAGGCCACAGATGCCGGGGCCACCAGGAGCTGGAGGAGGCAGGAAGGATCCTCCCCTAGAGCCTCCGGTGGAAGTGTGGGCTGCTGGCAGTTTAACGTCAGACTTTGGCCTGCAGTACTGTGAGGAAATACATTTCTGTTGCTTTAAGCCACAGATTTTGTGGTAATTTGGTATGGCTGTCTCTTTCTTCTCGTACAGGAACATAGGCAGTAATTCAACATAAATAGACCAAAATTCCTCATCAGTGTAAGTTCTTTTTTTTTTTTTTTTTTT
>NW_003852483.1:2649487-2652851 GCF_000181295.1 Otolemur garnettii | reverse complement strand
CGCCTGCCACAACGCCCGGCTATTTTTTGGTTGCAGCCGTCATTGTTGTTTTGGCGGGTCCGGGCTGGGGATTCGAACCCGCCACCCTAGGTGTATGTGGCTGGCGCCTTAGCCGGTTGAGCTATAGGCGCCGAGCCCCAGTGTAAGTTCTAATGTTAAATATATGTATCTTTCTTCTGGATTGAGCTGGTAGTACCATCATTAGAGTAAAACATTAAAGCATGTCTCACAAATGTGGATAATTTTAAACACAAAAGGTAGTAAACATTTATTGGCAATTAATTCCTTTTGAGCTAGGTGGTACTTTTGTTCTTCAATTATTATACTTCAGATATCAGTGGCAGAATCACTCTTATTGCTGAGGTACGGCAGAGTTTGCCATCGCTGGTAAACTCTTTTTTCTTTTTTATTGCAGTTTGGCTAGGGCTGGGCTTGAACCCGCCACCACCGGTATATGGGGCTGGAGCCCTACTCCTTGAGCCACAGGCGCCACCCTGGTAAACTCATTTTGGAGATGTCTCTCTCTCCACCTCCTTCTCCCTTTCTGTCTTTAATTCTATACTGTGAGAGAAACTTTGTTCACAAAAATAACAAAGTATGGATGGAAGTTTGTATTCTTTCTATGACGTGCCAAATAAACATATATAGGGGCCTACCATACAAGACATTTTTTATATTTTATTTTTTTATTAATTTTTGAAAGTGACAGAGTCTCACTTTCATGCTGGGTAGAGTGCCATGGTGTCATAGCTCCCAGCTACCTCAAACTCCTGGGCTCAAGTGATCCTCTTGCCTCAGCCTCCCACGTAGCTGGGCCTACAGGTGCCAGCCACAATGCCTGGCTGTTTTTAGAGACAAAAATAATTTAACAATCTACCTACCCATACCTCTATAAGTCTTCAAGTTTTTCAGAACAAAGAGCTTGGAAGCAGCTGAGTGGAAAAAGAATTTTATACCTCGAATAGACATTTACTTTCTTTTAGCATTTAGTTCCTTTCTCAGGTTTCAATCCCCTCTCTTATCTCTCTCCTCAAACTTACCTTATATTCTGTATCTAGTGATGCTGGGATCTGCGGTTTGGGGGAGTCAGATCCTGCCTTCGCCGTCTGCGGACTCCCTTCTGTGGGCTCGCTGCCCGACTGCTTTGTGACTTTGGATTGTGAGCTCGGATTTGGCTTTACTTCTGGGCAGACCCTGGGGCGGGGACTGAGGCGCCTCAACTGAGGCGCCTCCTTCCAGAAGGTTATAGGTTTGCTTCTGTCATGTTCCCCGGTGCCGTCAAACCAGGGACTGTCAGATCTCGCCTTGAGGTTTCCTGGGTCCTGTGGATAGTGCACATGCAAAGGCCAAACCTGTGTTGACACTGGGGACTGAAAATTTCACGGGAGAATATTTTCCCCCCTGAACAGGCCAGGAGAGACAGGCTTTCTTGCTGTCACCCTTGAGCGGTGGGTGGATTTTTCTACCATCTTCTGCCATTGAGTGTAGCCTTTCTAGGGTTCTGGGCTTTCTAATGCTCCAACATCTGCAGGCCAACCCCCTTGCTCTGTTCCCACAGGGCCATTAAAACTCGGTCCTCCCCTGAACTATAAGTTCTTTACCCTTCCTTGGGCCAGAGAAGTGCCTTGTCCCCAGTTTAGGCTCCCAGCATGTCGACCACTCTCACCAGAGGACCTCAGCGGGCCAGTCTGACTCTTTCTCAGAAGTTTGCATCTTGAGCTGAGATACACAAAAATGGAGAGGGGTGAGGAGTGAGCCATCCTGTAGAAAGTTCTGAAGCACTAGCTGAGCTGATGGGGCCCTTCTTGGCGACAGTCCCAAGCTTCTGAGGGCCTGGCTGCCCAGCTATCTCATTACTATGGTCTATGGAATAGACACCCCACATTTTTTGTTTGTTCTAAGTTCACAAGATTCAATTTCTCTAGCTTGCCAACCCACACAAATCCCACACAGAAAAGCAGAAGGATGCATAGATTTATACATAAATCCAACAGTAGATGAATACTTTTTTAAAATAAACTGCACTCTGTATAAAAATTTATGTGTCCAGTGATGAAATCAGTAGTGTAACTCATTCAGCAAAACATTCTGAGAATATTTCAGTGAGTTAATAAAGTTTTCAGATGATTGGCACCATCTGTGGTTTGCTCCAGGTAATCAGGAAATGGGGCCCACGTCTGAACCCTAATTGAGAGTAGGAAGCTTCTTGCAGCCTTCTCCTGACTGTGACATCAACAAATGGTCATCACACTGTGACAGCTTTGCTTACGAGATGGAACTTTGCTCGGATTCTGAGTGTACTGCACGAGCTGCAGTGGATTCAACAAAGCTCAGTTGCTCAGAGACGGCCAATCAAATCAATGAAAATTGGTTATTGGAATGAAATGTTTATGACATTAGCTTAAGTTTTTAAATTCTTATTCATATTCAACCCACAATCTGTCATTTGGCCACATTTTATGATTCAGTAACTTGAGAGAATTTTTCATTTAATGTATTTTCCACTTTTGTTTCATACAACACAGATGTTTTCGTAAAATTTATTCAGATGACCTGATTGTTTTTCTCTCGGCCTTGATATTTCACTTCGCTTTGTTTCAGTTGGAATATCATAGTCCTTCAGTACTGTGGTAGATTCTGTGCTGTTCTCATGAGGGTCTTCACTTTGCTTCTTATGGTGTGTCTGGTCACTTTTACCATTCCTTAGATTAATGTTTTATTAACTCTAACAATTGAAATTTTATCCCCTTCCCTTCCCTTCCCTTCTCTTCTCTTCTCTTGACAGTCTCACTCTGTCACCCTGGTAGAGCACCATGGTGTCATAGCTCACAGCAACCTTGAACTCTTGGGCTCAAGTGATACTCCTGCCTCAGTCTCGAGTGGGACTACAGGTGCCCACTACAACACCTGGCTTGTTTTTAGAGATGGGGGTCTCACTTTTACTCAGGCTGTTCTTAAGCTCCTGAGCTCAAGCAATCCACCTGCCTCAGCCTCCCAGAGTGTTAGGATTACTTGTGTGAGCCACTGTGCCCACCTTGAAATTTTCTTCAAGTAAAGCCAAATCTCTAGAAAAGTTTGGATTTTCCAATGTTTACTGACTCCCAGTTCAGAGTTGCCACTGGGGCGAGTCTGTAAAGCCCAGCTAGCTCCCAAAGTGCCTCTGCAGAGCTACCAGGCTGCTCAAAATGTTTTCAGTTTTTCATTAATTTCCCTTTTCTAGGCTCAGCACCTGTGGCTCAAGCGGCTAAGGCACCAGCCACATACATCTAAGGTGGCGGGTTTGAATCCCCAGCCCGGGCCCGCCAAACAACAATGATGGCTGCAACCAAAAAATGGCCAGGTGTTGTGGCAGGCGCCTGTAGTC
>NW_003852483.1:2646803-2649379 GCF_000181295.1 Otolemur garnettii | reverse complement strand
AAAAAAAAACATTTTTTTTCCTTTTCTACACATATTGTTTAATCCTCTCTGAGGTTTATCTGATATGTGGTTTAAAAAATAAAGTTTATTGAGGAAAGAAATAAAGTAAGTTAGCTGATTTATAGTTCTCATTGTACTTTTCATGGATAAATAAAGCCAGTGTAATGGCTGGTAACAAACCAACATAAACTTTTCTGCCTTCTGGATGGAAAGCCATGTTTTCTCTGTAATGTACTGTACCAGCTAGGCAAAACCGCATGATGGATATGTGTAAATATTTCTCACTGAACCATGTCTTATGTGCGCTAACGATAAAGTATGCTATATTGTTTCAGATATCTTTTTTCTAAATGCCCGATCAGTGTGATGCTATTAGATATGTTATGGTATCAGGAAGCAATTAAGTTATCTTGAAAATCTTGGATTATACATTTTAAGTCAATTCTTAAATTTTTTATACTGAAGACTTGAACTTCTTTGGTTTTAAATGAACAACAAAACCATCTTTATATATTTTTCCGAAATTGCTTTGTATTTTAGTCAGATACATATTTTGTAACAAATGGATTCTATAAATTTGGATTACAGTGCTATGCCCACATATGTATTATTATTTTTAAAGTTCTATGCATTTGATCTGATGCCAAGTATATTCAAAGTAAAAAAAAAAAAAGCCCATGCAACACAATGTGGTCAGTGTCTATGCCTATATACACATGTGGTATTTAGATTAACTTTAATTACTTGAACAAGTTCTAAAAACAATACTACAGCGATTTTGACTAGTGTTCCATAAAACATGCATGATAAATTGAAGCAGAGTTCAATTTTCTGTTCATTTTTTTCCATTAAGAAACCATAAGTCTGGGTGGTGCCTGTGGCTCAAAGGAGTAGGCCGCTGGCCCCATATGCCAGAGGTGGCGGGTTCAAACCCAGCCCCAGCCAAAAACTGCAAAAAAAGAGAAAGAAACCATAGGTCTGCCAGTGTGGTGGCTCACGCTTGTAATCCTAGCACTTTGGATGGCAAGGGCAGGAAGATTGCTTGAGGCCAGAAGTTTGAGACAGACCTGGGCAACAGCAAGAACTTATCTCTACAAAAAGCAAAAAATGTAGCTGGCTGTGGGAGCATGCTCCTGTAGTCCCAGCTACTTCAGAGGCTGAGGCAAGAGGATCACCTGAACCCAAGCGTTTGAGGTTGCCAGGGAACAGAGACTGACGTTGGCTAAAAAAAAAAAGAAAGAAAAGAAAAAAGAAATAAAGAAATACTATGTCTTACATAGGGTGACCAGATTTTAACATCGGTAAGGCGGGACAATAAGGCTAGGGGGCGGGGCAGGGGCGGGGCGGGGGCGGGGCGGGGCAGGGCCTGACAGCAATGCAAACTTTGATAAGCAGTTCTCGATAATCACTTCTCAGCAATTATTTGTTATTACTACATAACATTATAAAATTAACAAGAATAATATAAAACTCATATTCTGGCAAAATAGCCACATGGCAGCTGAAAACCATATATTCCCTTCTTGTTCTCCCGCCTGTTCGTGCATTCTTTCCAAAATTCAGGACTTTTTTAAAACACTGCCAGAGGCGGGACAAATTGTTGAAAAGCGGGACCTCTGGTCACCCTAGTCTTACCACATTCGCTGTTTTTGTTCTCTATTTGGTAAAATTTGGTGGTTTTCCTCTTTAGTTTCTCTACGTTGCTTTTAGGGTTGTAGACAGGCGTAGATACACATTTACTGTATTTTTCTTACTGTTATTTAAAAAAATTAATAGCGTTTGAACAAAGAATGATTCACATATCAAGCAGCCGTCAAGCCTAGAAGAGGTCAGAGCTCTACTCCACCACGTGGGCCTGGAGCATTTATTTATAGGCGGAAAACAGAAATGAGATAGAAGAAATAGCTTGTTCATCACAGGTACTCAGCACTAATTTGGATCTAGTTCAAGTGTGGAACAGAAGGGGCTGGGTAAGTTCCCACTCAATGGCAACATGGCATGGGCATATGGCGGACTTCCTGGGTGAGGGACATAACTACAACTTGGACTTTAACCTTATGGTATACACTCTCCTATTAGCCTATAGTTATGCCTATATACATCTGTAATATTTATATTTTAAAACTATATTTTATTTTGGTATAGCCTGTCATTTTCCTTTCAGGACCATGGTCTGATCAGTTAGCAGACTATGATTGGCTGAAACTTGGTTGGTTTTATTGGCTGAGACTATGGCTATATTATTAATAGAATCTTCCCCCATCAGAACTTATATTCTGTGCTTGTTGTATTACAGAAAAGCCATCGGCTCCACGCCTGTGGCTTAAGTGGCTAAGGTGCCAGCCACATACACCTAAGGTGGTGGGTTCGAATCCAGCCCGGGGCCCGCCAAAACAACAGTGACGGCTGCAACCAAAAAAAATGACAGGGCGTTGTGGCAGGTGTCTGTAGTCCCAGCTACTTGGGAGGCTGAAGCAGGACACTTGCTTGAGCCCAGGAGTTGGAGGTTGCTGTGAGCTGTGATGCCATGGCACTCTACCCAGAGGGACAGCTTGAGGCTCTGTCTCAAAAAAAAA
>NW_003852483.1:2645815-2646783 GCF_000181295.1 Otolemur garnettii | reverse complement strand
AAAAAAAAAAAAGAAAAGAAAAAAAGAAAAGCCATCAATTTCATGTCATTTAACATTATATCTAATCATCTAATACATTATAAAAATTCTAAGATGATTCCGTTTTTTATTTAGTATATTACTTTGTTATCCTCCAATCGTGATAATTTTATCTCCTTCTTTACATAATTATACCTCTTGCTTCTGTTTTATTTATTTTTTAACCGCTTGCATCAGATGAAGCCTCCAGAAAAATGTTAAATAATAATACTGATAGCAAGTAATTTTTTTTGTTTGTTTCTAATTAAAGCGAAAGCATCTTAAGCTTTTGGTAGTTGTTCAAAAGTTCCAAAGTAACACTCTTCCCTTTTCAGGTTTCTCAACCTTTTATCACTAATAGGTTTTAAATGTTATACAATTACTTTTAGTAATTATATTTTGTTCTCTGGACGTTTCATGCTAATGTGTAACATTAATATCTTTAAATAGACTGCGATGTTGGCACTTGTGGGGCAACTTTGCTTGGTTGTGGTGAGCTAGAATGATATTGTAAATGTGCAATTCAACCACTAGATGGTGTAGTATCCCCATGTTTTGATTTCCATAGCCCTAAATTAGGGATTCATTGTTAATGTTGAAACATTTTAAATTTAATATGGCTCACAAACTATTGCCTTTCTTTCAACTTTCAGTCTAGTAGCCCTAAACTAGGCACACGCTTTAAAAATACTTTTTTTCTTCCGTGTATTTGGTCAGTTTTATTGGGGTATAATTTATTTATTTATTTATTTATTATTATTATTTTTTGAGATAAAGCCTCAAGCTGTCCCCCTGGGTAGAGTGCTGTGGCCTCACTCACAGCAATCTCCAACTCCTGGGCTCAAGCGAGTCTCCTGCCTCTGCCTCCCAAGTAGCTGGGACCACAGGTGCCCGCCACAATGCCCAGCTATGTTTTTTGGTTGCAGCCATCATTGTTGTTTGGCGGGCCC
>NW_003852483.1:2640898-2645576 GCF_000181295.1 Otolemur garnettii | reverse complement strand
CATCATTGTTGTTTGGCGGGCCCAGGCTGGATTCGAACCCACCACCTTAGGTGTATGTGGCTGGCGCCTTAGCCACTTGAGCCACAGGCACCGAGCCTGGGGTATAATTTAATACACAATAAAATACCCCAATTTTAGGCATACAATTCAGAGAATTCTACCAACTGCCTACCGTAGTCTAGGTAGGCAGTTGGTAGAATGGGATTGGTAGAATATAGTCACCACCACTGTAATTTTAATATGGAAACTTTCATCACCCAATCCCTACCCTCAGACCATATTGTAGCAGCCCCCTTTCCTGACCACCAGCTCCCGGAAACTACTGATTTGCTTGTGTTACTACGTTTTTCCTTCTAGAATCAGTGGATGATGCTTGTGGGATTAATCCACATTGAAAAGTGACTCAGTAGTTTCTTCCTTTTTATTGTGGAATAGCATTCCATTGTATGGGTATATGACACTTTGCCAACTCATTCAGTGTTGCTGGACATTAAGGTTGCTTTTAGCTTGTGCCAGGCATGGTGGCTCACGTCTGTAATCCTAGCACTCTGGGAGGCCAAGGCAGGCGGATTGCTTGAGCTTAGGAGTTGGAGACATGCCTGAGCAAGAGTGACACCCCATCTCTAAAAAATTGTTGGGCACTGTGGTGGGTGCTGGTAGGTCCAGCTACTTGGGAGGCTAAGGCAAGAGGATTGCTTGGGCCCAGGAGTTTGAGGTTGCCGTGAGCTATGATGCCCTAGGTCTCTATTGAGGGTGACAAAGTGAGACTCTATCTCAAAAAAAAAAAAAAAAAAGAAAAAAGAAAAAAGAGGTTGCTTTTAGCTTTTAGATGTGCTAAATAAAACTGCTAAATATTCACATGTAGATCTGCTGACATATATTTTCATCTCTCAGTAAATGCCACCCAGTGCAATTGCTGTGTCATAGAATTAATGTGTTTTAACTTTATAAGAAACTTTTCCCAAACTGTTTTCTTAAGTGGCTGCACCAGGGTGGCTCATGCCTGTAATCCTAGCACTCTCAGGCCAAGGTGTGTGGATCACTTGAGCTCAGCAGTTCGAGACCAGCCTGAGCACCAGTGAGACCCTGTCTCTAAAAAATAGCTGGGAGTTGTGGTGGGCACGTGTAGTTCCAGCTACTAAGGAGGCTGAGAGGATCGCTTGAGCTCACGAGTTTGAGGTTGCTGTGCATTATGGATGCTATAGCATTCTACCAAGGGTGACCAAGTGAAACTCTGTCTCAAAAAAGAAAAAAAAAAAGGTGGCTGCACCATTTTTTGCTCTAGCCAGCTGTATGTGAGAGCGCCAGCGTCTCATGTCCTCACCGACACATGGCATTAGCAATCTTTTAAACTCTGCTGGGTGTACAGCTACATTTCATTGTGGTTTTAATCTGTATTTCCCTAATGCTAATGATGATGTCGAGCATCTTTTCATGTGTTTGTCTGCCACATGATAACGTCTTTGCTGAATTGTCTGTTCTAATCTTTTGATAATTAGAAAAATGCATATTGTTTAGCTTATTTTGAGTTGGAACAGCTTTTTGCATATTCTAAATAGAAGACCTTCATATGATTTGCAAATATTTTCCTACAGTCCGTAGCTTGCCTTTTCATTTGAGTTAATAGAGTCCTTCGAAGAGCGTATGTTTTCAATTTTAAAGAAGTCCCCTTTACTAATTTTCTAATATATAGTTTTCATTTTTTAGGTCCAATTTAAGAAATCATCGCCTAATTCCAGGTGACCAAGACTTTCTTCTATGATTTCTTCCAGAAGTTTCATATTAAATATTTTAGCTTTTGCTAAATATTAAGATCTATAATACATTTCAAGTTATTCTTCTATATTGTGAGGTAGGGTTTTTATGTATTTATTTTTTGGTTTTGCATAGGACAAACTTGCACCAAATTGTTTTAGCGGCATTTGTTGAAAAAAAAAAAAAGATCATTTTCTCCATTAATTGGTGGGGTTTCTGCTGTTGGCCTGTGTGTTTGTTTGTGTGTGTTGGATATTGGTGCATTGGGTGTTGGCCAGAAGCCTTCCCGGTCCCCAAGTGGGCTTTCCTCAGTGGAGTCAGGGGTGTGATGGGCCCTGAAGCATCACGGGGCTGTCCTGGCTGTGACAATGGACACTCCACTGAGCTGCTGGGCCAGGCCCTGGGCCCTGGAGGGAGCCACATGCCGTTACCAATCTTGGTGCTGATGGGCTGGCATGTGGATGTCCTCATCAAATAACTGTCAGATGAACACACACATTTATTTATGAATACAGCATTGCATTTCCTTAGAAGTGAATTCCTAGGTTGAAGAAGCGTGTCAGCACTTTCAGTAGTCTGACCTATCCAGTCCTATATGTAGGTCACATAACCTTTGCTTTTTTTTTAACGTTCAACATAAATTCACCATTGAAAAAATTAAAGAGTTCTAAAACAAAAAGATGCACTCTTTTATGTATAAAAGCCATGTTTTAAGGGGTCTACTTCTGGAGCAGCTGCAAAGTGGTTCACCTTCCTTATTTCCCTGGGCTTCAGCCAAGAAACACCACTTCTTCCCACTCAGTGAATGAATTAATCATAAGCACCTCCTGGTCACAGCAAACATAGGAGGCACTGGATTAGACTTTCTGGGAGCTACGAAGATGAAGCAGATACATTTTCTATGCTCTAGAAAAGGATGATTCACAGTAGGTACTTCCACTTCTACTTTTAGCCAAGAAGGTGTCACAGAGATAATATTGAAACAACTAAGAAAACCAGACAAACACATGTGAAATAATGGCTTTCATGACATTGGGCATCAGAGAGGGAAGGACAGTGCTCCCTGAGACAGACAGGAAGCAGACGAGATGAGTCCCACCATTGCCCCAGTTGACTGTCTGGGGAGTTTCCAGGGTGTGGCAAAATGGGGGAGCCCAATGGAGCCTGGTGTACTGCTGGGATTGGGCTGCTGGTGCTGAGCATCCCAGGTGCTGGGCTTCCCAGGGCAGAGATGTGCAGTGAGTGGAGACTGCTGCATGGGGGTGGGATCCAGAGATGTGCAATGGACCACTCCAGGATTAAGCAGTGCTGGTCAGTGGCGGCATGTGTGGAAATGACCCAGGGCTGGGACAGACTCCCTCAGAAGTTTAGAGGGACTAGCACTTACAGAAGAGCTGGGAATAGAGCCTGTTCCCACCAGCAGAGCTGCAAAAAGATATAGTCTGTGGGATGCTGAGTACTTAGAAGGGTCTCAGCCCAGTGGTGGAGATGAGCTAGCTAGCCCCAGGACACAATCTGCTCCGGACCCATCTAACAAGACTCAAAAGGACTGAGCTGTTTTTAAGAATCTTAATTCCAGAACAACGTTCAAGAACTTTGTTAAGAATATAGAAATAATTGAGCACCTAATGAGGTAAAATTCAAACTTTTGACATTGAATAGAAAGTTATCTGGCAGCGGAAAATGTAGGAAATATGACCCATGATGAGGAGAATAATCAATCAATTGAATCTGACCCAGAACTAATCCTCGGCAGAGAAGAGCTTTAGAAGATAGTTATTATAACTGTGTCCATTATGTTTAAAAAGCCAGGCAGAAAAAGACAAATTCAGGTTAATAAGCTTTTTAGCTCTCCATAGCTGCGTAACAAACATCCCCAAACTTTGTGTTGTGATTTGCTCATAACCTTTGCAGGCTTGGGGGTTGGCTGGGCTGAGCTGGGCTCTCCCTCTCAGGGTCCCTCTGCAGCAGCTGTCATCTCCAGCCCTTTCCATGCCCACGTCTGGTGGTCAAAGCTGGTTGTTGGATGGGATTTGAGCTGAGCTGTTGCCCAGAACACATGGCCTCCTCATGTGCCCTGAGCTTCCTCAGAACATGACAGCTGGATCTTAGCTGAGCTCCTGAGAGAGGCAGGCTGTTACCTTTATGACCTGGCTTCCAAAGGCAGGTGGCATCACTTCAACCGCATCCTTGTCCTCAGGTATAAGTTTAAGGGTAGGTGAATGTGGCTCCATCTTTTGCTGGAAATCATGTCAAGAAAGTTTGGCCATGTTTTAAACTGACTGTAGGGATTATATTAGTCTCCTAGAGCTGCCGTAACAAGGAATCTCAGCCAGGGAATGAGGGAGCAATGACTACAGAGGGACCTGAGTCCTGGGCACCTGCCTAAGCCCACCTGAACTGCTGGCCTCAGAACTACTGTGACAGAAATAAACTCCATTGTCCTCCATTGGGTCAGCATGTCACAGCAGCAAAGCCCTTTCCTCTCACTGATGCAGACAGCTAATTGGCCTCTTACACTTTTTTGTAAGTGCAAAATGAGGAATAAAGTGTAAAAAGGAATAAATGAGGAAGTAGTTTTTGTCTCATCTTGGTTATATATTGAAATAAGGGTTCTCCTACCTTTAAGATTTTGGCAGTACTCCAATGTGATTAATGGGGCCAAGATCCTGGCTGGGAGGTTGGGCAAACTGCCAGATCCCTATGAGCCTCAGTTTCCCAGTTAGTTAAAATGTAATGATGAGTGCCACTCAGGGGCTGCTGTGAGAATGAAGTGAGAGTGTGTGGTGCATGCAGTGCTCCCCATGCTGCAGGACTCAGAGTGTGTACGTGCAGCGCCCCCCACGGCCCCTCATGCTGCAGGGCTCAGAGTGTGTACGCGCAGCACTCCCCATGGCACCCCATGCTGCAGGGCTCAGAGTGT
>NW_003852483.1:2640584-2640878 GCF_000181295.1 Otolemur garnettii | reverse complement strand
CGTGCAGCGCCCCCCACGGCCCCTCATGCTGCAGGGCTCAGAGTGTGTACGCGCAGCACTCCCCATGGCACCCCATGCTGCAGGGCTCAGAGTGTGTACGTGCAGCGCTCCCCATGGCACCCCATACTGCAGGGCTCAGAGTGTGTGCGTGCAGGGCTCAGAGTGTGTGTGTGCAGTGCTCCCCACGGCACCCCATACTGCAGGACTCAGAGTGTGTGCGTGCAGCGCCCCCCACGGCCCCTCATGCTGCAGGGCTCAGAGTGTGTACGCGCAGCACTCCCCATGGCACCCCAT
>NW_003852483.1:2578315-2640514 GCF_000181295.1 Otolemur garnettii | reverse complement strand
AGGGCTCAGAGTGTGTGCGTGCAGGGCTCAGAGTGTGTACGCGCAGCACTCCCCATGGCACCCCATACTGCAGGGCTCAGAGTGTGTGCGTGCAGTGCTCCCCATGGCACCCCATGCTGCAGGGCTCAGAGTGTGTACGTGCAGCGCTCCCCATGGCACCTCATGCTGCAGGGCTCAGAGTGTGTGCGTGCAGTGCTTGCTCCCCATGGCACCCCATGCTGCAGGACTCAGAGTGTGTATGTGCAGCGTTCCCCATGGCACCCCATGCTGGAGGGTTCAGAGTGTGTGTGTGCAGTGCTCCCCACGGCACCTCATGCTGCAGGGCTCAGTGGCTGTGATTATTGTTATCAAATATTTTAGTGTTCAGAATGGCCGAAGGAAATAGCATAACCAAAGGGTCTGTTCAATCAGGGGAACCTTTGTTCTGGTCTGGTTTCAGGAGAACAATGACAAACCTTCTAGCCATTCAAGGAAGAAGGATGTGACATGAACACCATTCATGCGTCCTCCTCCCAAGTAGCTAGGACCACAGGTGCCTGCCACAACGCCCAGCTATTTGTTGTTGTTGTTGTAGCTGTCATTGTTGGTTAGCTGGTCCAGGCCGGGTTCAAACCCACCATCTTCGGTGTATGTGTCTGGTGCCGTAACCACTGTGCTACGGGTGCCGAGCCATGAACACTGTTCATGATGGCACGTGTCAGTGTGCAGTCCTGTCTTCTGCACCTGTGATGTAATTTCTGGGTTCTGTGCACAACAATGGCCTGGGTGCTACTCACAAAATGAGAGTTGCTGCAACCAAGTAGGAGAGGCCACAAACTACAACTGACCAGGAATTGGGGTCCCTGACTGGCCATTGTCCCTGGCTCCTCAGAGGCAGGATGGCCTTGGCAGTGGGGTGGGAGGATTGAATTAAGGTCAGGAAGAGACTGGAGTCAGATGTGTGTGGTTCATGTGTGGTGAAGACTATTCTCTTTCTAGAGTGTTTCCATGTTTTTATGAAAATGACCTGGAAGGGACAATGTTAAAATTGGTCTCATATTTTTGGTTCCCGGAAATAGACACTGTGTCTATATGCATCTTAAATCTCAGTTGGGTGGGGAGCTTTACCACTGCCTGAGAGGCTCTGTCTGATTTAGAGCTACCCAAGCCGAGTAGAGTTGGAGTGGAGAGGGAGGCGCTGGCCGCAGAGCCCTCAGGTCGGCAAGTGTCAGGGTCTTTGCTCCCTCTTTACTCCTGTCCCCCTGCTGTGATGCAGACACACAGAGGGGCCTGGCCTGGCCAAGTATGTCTGAGGGTGTCAGGGCAGAAACTGGTACTTTCCAACAGGTTTCTGGAATTTTGAGTTAATGTTCCTGTGTGAAACTGTAAATGTGTATATTCAGACCCAAATCATGGGAGATTCCCCTGAAAATATCATACCCTTGAGTTACAGGGAGACTTCCTAACTGAGTCATGCAATTCCAGGGTGGGGAGGCCCATGGTCCCCGCTGAAACCTTCCAGTGCTTCGGAAAAGATCAAGAAGGTGCTGGATGGGACTCTGTCTTTAACATCCATCTTTAACATCTTTAACATCTACAAAGTGGATCCCCACCCATTGTCTCTTGGATGAGCCCAGGGGTGGTCCCAGGCCAGCGTCTGCTCTGGGGGGATGGGGCGGAGGCTGTGTCAGAGCCGCCAGCTGGCCTCAGCCTCAGACTGTTGCCTCGTGTGACCTGAGTAGCTATCACAAAAGTCTCCTGCCAGGGGTCACTGCGTTACTTCTGGTGAGTTTGGCCCAATTTGCAGCAATAAAAGTGCCATCAGAAAGTATGCCGCGTGTGCGGGCTGACATCTGCGTCCCTGTGAGCTGGGGTGGGGCCAGCTCTGCTCTGCCTCTGGCTCCTGTTCCGGCTGCAGAGGGCCCTGAGTCCATCTGCCCACTCCAATATTTGCAATACTGACATTGGAGGGAGGGCCCTGTCCCTGCAACCCAGGGCTCTAGGCAAACATTTCTGCTGTTAAGTTTTCTCTCTGCTATTTTTGATTTTGGAGAATCTCTCATTTCCCCATCACGATTCCGAAGTTCCTTTATCTGGGAGCCGCCCTGGAGTGTCCTGGATTCTTAGCCTCTATAGCACCCCTTTGGTCCCCCACCCACTTTCTATCTGTCCCCTTCAGTGGTCAGTGGGATAGGCAGGGGTCAGGGCTGGCTGGTGTCTGCTGCTTCACATTTGCCTGTTAGTCCCTTCCTTACCTTCTGGAGCCTTCCTGCTTCCCTTCCCTCCACATCCTCCTCCGGCCTTCCCACTTGGGATTCACCTCTTTCTTCTCTGTGTCTCCCCTACCACTTAATTCCCAGGAGTGCTCTGAGCTATTGGTGTCCTCCCACTACCCTTTACTGGCCAGGAGTGATGGCAACATCTCCCTGCCTGGCTCAGTCGGCAGACACCTTGGTACACTGTGGAAGTCCGGGGCAGGGACTGACAACCTCACTCTGCATCATGAGAGAAGGCAGATACGTCACTAGTCACAACAGGGCAATATCAGGTTCATGAAAGAGACCCAGAAACTGGAAATGGGATTCTTTTGACAGGGTGAGGAAGGAGGGCCACTAGGGGACAAGTAGGGAGGGCAGGGTGTCACAGCTATTGTCCTGTTCCTTATTGCAGTGGTTCTCAAACTGAAGCCTGAATCAGAGAGCACTGCAGGGGAGGGTGTGTTATGTTATGACACAGATATTCAGGTCCCAGCCTCATGGCTCCTGCTGCAAGGTGAGGGGACCACACTTTGAGAACCACCATTGTATATGAATCAAACCCCAATGCTGTGTTAAGGTTGGGAGACATTTGGGAACTGCACCCCCAATTTGTGTTCTAGGGAGCCCTCATTCTGTGGTCCGTGACAAGGGGTTCTATAATCAAATGAGTTTGATGTCTATGCACGCCCAAACCTCTCTTGGGAGAGAGCGCTCACCTAGCCTGGGATGGATGTCCTGCTGGGAGTGGGCCACCATCTATAGCACCATCTATAGGCTCTCTGCATCAGGTGAAAGCCTGCTGAAGACATTTCGAACATGGGCAGCGTTTCAGGGGGAAGCTGCCTCGTAGGTCCTTCCCAAGTTTAAATGTGCCTATGAGCTTGTAAGAAAAAATGATCTCTGCACTTCCCATCATGTGGCTGATGAGGGGCATACAGAAGTCCAAAGGCTGTGGGGAGATCAGAATAACCCCAAGTTTGTAAGGAAAGCTGGATGCACATGGAGGTCTGGCTGTGCACCCAGCACCCACCCAGTGGTGTGGCAGGAGGAGCATGCGGCTGGGGTGGGCAGATGCTGGCTAGGATCCCAGCTCCCTCACGGCTGCAGGACCTCAGGTGTGTCCTTTATCTCCCTGAAACTCAGTGTTGTCATCTTGAAAGTAGGCATGGGCACTACAGCTGACACACACATGTTCTGCCGTTGGCTGTTCACGCTGCCTGCCATTACCAAACCCTGCAGAAGCATCTCTAGGCCTGCCTGACCTCTCCGAGGCTGCCCATCAACAGCACAGTGGGATCTAAGTCCCCTGCCACCAGGGTCTACTGCTTCTGAGTATTAATGTTATTGTGTGACAAGAGCTCTCCCTGGAAACAAAACGGAGAGGCCCTGCTAGGGGGTTTGCACCAACCCAGCTGCAGCGGCTACTTTTTAGATCTGGAAGTGATATTCTCTTTGACCACTAGATGTCACCCTGAACCATGCTACCTGGGACAGACCTCACTGGATTCAGGGCTCCTGAGGACAACCAAAAAAGGTTTTCAAATCTTTTCACTTGGATGACCTCTTGTCCTTGGTGGTCAAATGGCTTATTCTCAAGGTTCTAGAGAAGGCTTTATAACAAAGTTCATTTCTTCCCTCTTGGTTCTGAGAGGAGTTTGGAATGCTCAGCTTTGCCGGGCTGTGTGACCTTGGGCAAAGTGTTAAACCTCTCTGTGCCCAAGTTTCCTCATCTGTAAAATGGCGATACCATCATCTATTTAACAGGGCTGTTAAGGGAGTAAATAATGTTTTCAAAGTGCTTGGAATAGTGCCTAGCACAAAGGAAGCCCTAAAAGATCTGGTCAATAAAATAATAACAATACCGCTGCTACTAACAGTGTACTCAACAGTTGGCCCCTCTCTTCTCAAATGGATGAAATTCAAATTCTGAAAAACTGAATCACATCTACAAGAGTCTCAAAATTACATTGAGTATACTCAAGTCTTTTGAAATTTTAGAACTCTCTAATGTGTGATGTAGACTGTGGAAACAATTTTCATAATTTGTTGCTGTAATCCATTGCCGGAAAGTTGGTATTTTCACCAAGAAGGGAGTGAAAGATAACACTATCCATTGCTGCTTGCTATGATGTGCGCAGCATATTTCCCGAGGGTCTTGGTGAACCACGTGTCTGTAGAGAAGTGCACTCCAGGGAACCCCGTGTCTACAGGTCTACGGAACAGTGCACTCCAGGGGTCTGGCTCTGACTCTCGGCTCCTGGCCTTAGCCTTCCTTGAGTGCCTGAGATTTGATCCCAGTCATGCCAGAGTTAAGTTCTGAGTGTAGTTATGACGATTTTCACTCAGTCTTGGGAACAGATCAGCGTCAAAGGCAAGATGTGCCGCTCAGAAATCAAAGGTCATGAGCTAGCGACTCTCTCTTTGGCAGCAAAGCCCCACAGGTGTCTGGCTTCTGGGTCTGTTACCATATGGTCAAAAATCACTGGGCACAATATCCTAAAGAGCAATCAGGTTGAGGACGTCTGGCACCGAGGTTACTATGCTTGAGAAGTTTTAGTGTGTGTTCTATAAAATTGAATTGCAGAATGTTTAACTGCAGAAAAGCATAGTGAAGAAAATAAAAAATCATCTATAGCCTCATCACTTCATGACACAATCCTCCTTTCTATACAGTGATATCGATGTGCACTTAAAGTTTTTGCAAAATTAGAATTGCACAGTTTTGAATCTTGCTTTTTTTTAATGATATCATGAGCACGATGCTATCCAATACTCTCAAAACCTTTGTTCTGTTTGCATAAAGTTTCATTTATGGCTGCACCATGAGTTAACGGCAGTTCCTTTTACAGTTTCTAATTTTTCACTATTTTCTTTTTTTTTTTAATTTTGAGACAGAGTCTCACAATGTCACCCTCCTCGGTAGAGTGCTGTGATGTCACAGCTCACAGCAATCTCAAACTCTTGGGCTTTAGCTATTCTCTTGCCTCAGCCTCCCAAGTAGCAGGGACTACAGGTGCCCACTACAACACCTGGTTATTTCTTGTTGCAGTTGTTGTTTAGCTGGCCCGGGCTGGGTTCGAATCCACCACCCTTGGTATATGTGGCTGGCACCCTCATCACTGTGCTACCGGTGCTGAGCTGAATTTTTGACTGTTATAAGAAATGTTGCAATGAATATTTCCTTATAGTTTTAAATTAAAACTTCCTTTAGAGACCTTAAGTAATAAGGATTTAAGTGGTTGAAAAGTGTAAATTCTTTTAACCTCATGATTTAAATCACACAGTAATGTTTTTGCCCCAGGTCAAAGTTAGCAAGTAGTTAACTGCTTTCGAGGGGTTATAAATACACTCATTTAATTTATCTTTCAGAACATAAGGGAAGGCTTTAGTTTGGAAGTTTTGTGATTTTATTACTCTGTGATATATGTTGTACTTATATGTTAACATTTTCAGAAAGGTAGCCACAGACCCTCAGGACAAGAAAAAGAAAGTTTACCCCAAACTCAAATGCCTGCAGGGCCCAGGCAGGGGATACCATCCCAGAAAGCCTGATTTGACATTTAGGACTGCATCGTGTGACACAGACAGGTTAGACCTGAATTTGTAAGTGGTTTAGGACACTGCTCACCAAACTAAAGGCTTCTGTGGGGCAAATGGAGACCAGGAGTAACCTTCAGAAACCCCCCATGAGGTTCGTGAGGGGCACAGGGGAGTGTCTTCATTTCAGAAATGGGGAAACCAAGGCTCAGAAGACTTGGACACATGGTCAGGCTGGGAAAATGGCGCACCTGACACTTCTCAGGGGTTTTCAGCTATAGTGACGACTACTGCCTGCCACTATCTAGGACTGTGACAGGTGCCACGAATCCTCTCCTACTGTTGACAGAGAAGAGACCAAATGTATGAACAAATCTGTTCCCTCCCATTACTGTCGAGCTTTTCCAGGGATAACTTTACTCCTTCTCATGCTATGTGATGGTCACCAAAGAATAACTGCTTCTTCTAGAACAGTGGTTCTCAACCTTCCTAATGACGCAACGTATTTTCATTGCTACAAAGAGGTGGTGACCCACAGGTTGAAAACTGCTGTCCTACAAAGTCTCCACGAGGAGGACTGACCAGAGATGTCTGGCTTTTGCTATGGGGATGGGCCCTTTATTAGCATCCTGTTCCCTATCTCAGCTGTCACAGGAAGCCTCCCCACCTACAGGTCCACTTTTTGTCCTGGGGGAGGAGGAGGGTGTGGTGGTCCTGGTGATGGGTACATGATGATGCCCTTGCTGGGTTTAACTAATACACATATGTCTTACATCAAGATTTCTTTTCTTTTTTGAGTTACTGCAGTATCGTCTCTAAGTCTTTGATGCCCACTCATCATCCATGTGCATTTTGGGAAAAAACCCAATACCAACACTCATTCTTCTTGAAACACAAGACCCCAAGGAGACTTGTCCTGCCTTGAGACAGGGCTGGACAAATCGGGGGATGGGAGGGGTAGTGAGAGCAACATGGGACCATTTGGAAAGGGGCTGACCCAGACTGACCCAGCACAGAGCCCCGTGCTGACACAGGACAGACTGTCCTGCACAATCTGGGAAGCAAATGGTGCTTAACCTCTTGACCTCATCTTTAGGAGCCTGGTGGTTTATTCTATGGTTCAAACTTCAGGTTATTTTCAAAGATCGCAAATGAGCAGGTAATGTAAACGGGCAAAGCAGTGAGGGGTTGTCAGCTGGTTTGGTGTGGACTGTGGTGAACGGGAGAGCAGTGTGAGGTGTCCAGTGCCCCCAGCTCCTGGTGATGGTTACCACAGCAGGAAACTATAGGCATATGTTGGCCAAATCTTCCCATTTTCCAATAGAAGCTGGAGCTCTAGATCTTTATGTGAATGTTGCTGATTTTAAAAGGTAGTAATGAATTTGACTTTTCCTAAGACATTTTATAGGCCAAAGAAACCCCGTCTGCAGTGAACGTGGGCCTGTGTGTCACCTTTTTGCATCCTGCAGCCTCAGGTTGGGTCATGGTGGATTCTGGCACATGGCTCAGGAGATATGAAGAGGCATGAACCTGCTATTTGATGACAGTGTCTGTGCACTCTTTAAATGCAAATAACTTGAGAAATTCCAACAAGGAATATGTCATAAAGCTTATTGCTTACTTATAGGCTACTTCCTTCCTCATCCAAATGAAGCACATACCCCTACCAATGTCCCAGTCAAGCCATGAAAAGGAGAAGTACGTCTCAGAGAACGTGCTAAAAAGACCAGTTAAACTATTCTATAAACACTTACAAAAAGTTTTAAAATAGAGCATCTCTGAAGGTTTCTCTTTAAGAAAGTCACTGTAACTAACATTATTAAAGATCAAGTGATGTTTTAGGGATACAGTACAGGAAGTTTGGGGTTACATTGTATTTGTAGGCATATGTGTCTTGAGGCACAAAGTCAGCCAAGTCCCTTGCTGCAAGCAGTTTGGAGGGGGGGCCTGGGCCAACAAAGCAGTGGGTGGGGCATTCCTTACTGTCAAATGTCTTCCAGAGAGGCATTGCCCTCTCCCTGACAGGAGCCTCCCAGACTTAGCAACTTTGGCATTTGTATGAAATTCAAGGTGATAGCCTGTCTGATGGAAGACTAACTTTGCTTCCAGATAAAATGGCTCTTGCCTGATTGACATGGGGGCTTTTGTGCCGGAACTGACTTAACAAAGCCATGTGAGGCCATATCATGTGTCAAAAAGGCAGTGAAATTGAATATTTTAACAATGTGAGCAAAGTAGAATAGCCCCAAGGGGTTGCCAATCATCCCTTCTGATCTGGGCTAGCTCAGCAGGCACTGAAAATGTCCCCTGCCCACCCCCAAGTCAGGACTACCCATGGTAGCCTTCATCTAGGAGAAGGGGCTGAAGCATCAGATCTGCCCCCATTTTCTCCGGCTTAGTGTGTGTACAAATTACTAGTGTTGTAAATTAGGGAGGGGGGATTCTAAGATGTCATTAAGTCTTTTCTATTTATTTTTTGTTTGTATATATTTGGTGGTACAAGTGCAATTTTGTTGCACTGATAAATTGCACTGTGGTGAACAAGGGCCTTCGGTGTATATATCACTGAAGCACCAACACACGGTGACCTCAGATAGATAAGTCTAATTTCTAACATTTCCTGAGGACCTGCAACTCAAACATTTTAAAAAATATTTAATACTTTAAAAAGACCAGTAAGTCTCAATCACTTAAAAATTATTATATTTTATCCAATCAAAGCACATAGTCATTTTATACACCAAGAAAAAAAAAGAAAGAAAACCGTGGCAAATAAACGGGTCATGAAGCCACCTGCCCCCACGATTACGAGACACGTTGGGATTTCTGAGAAGCTTCTCAGAAGCCGGGAAGCGCAAGCTTTTGCAGCGCTCCTTAGCCAGAACGCCGCCTGGGGGCGCAAGATGCCAGCTGCTCTCTTTAGCAGACTTGGCTGCCTGGAACCGCAAGAGAAAGAAAACTTCCCTTTAACCCGCGCAGAAGTACAAGGTGTCTTCACCACCCGCTTGAAGAAAGTCGGAATGAAAAGGACAAACCATCCGGCTGTTTTCTTTCCCACTGTCGTTCCAGTCTTGTAGCAGGGCCTGGGCTTCCAGAGAATCCGCCCTTGCCCGCCCACTGTCCTGGCTGGTCTCCCAGATTTCACCGAGAACAGGGGGGCACTAAGCGTCCCCAGCTAGCGTTTCCATGTAGAAAGAAGCAGACGCCAAAAGTGCTGAGCTCAGTGGGTGAACCGTTGGAAAGCGCCAGCGAGTATGGCCAAATAACAGCAAGCTACAGTCTCCTAAACCCTCCTGTGAGCCCTTCCAGACTTACCCTATCACTGGAAAAAAGCTTTCTCAATATGCATATTTCCGTATTTAAAATATTTCAAAATAGCCTAAGACATGTGGGTTGACTTCCTCAGTACCAGGTAGGAGTCTTCTTCCACCCTTTACGCCCAGGGTAACTCCGGGCGTTCTGCAGCGCTTTCTCGGACTCCCAGCTAATGCACAGCTTAGCCAGGCCTCAGGGGGTCCGGCCGCTCCGTGACCTGCCCGGCGCCCCGCACTCCGGGCTCCCCACCAGAGGCCAACAGAAGGGGGTGTGTATGGGGAGGTGGGGGTTGGGAAAGAGGGGGCCAGGTTCTTTCCAATTGGCCTGTAGATGGCGCCCCCGTAAAGGGATTCACCACCCGCATACCCCAAGCTCCGGGGGTTGCAGGCGCGGGGTCCCGGCCGCAGGCGCGGAGGGCAGGCACTAGGCCGCATATACTGTGCAGCAGTTTAGCTTCCTTCTCAACTGGAGCGGTTGCTCCGCATGCGTGACACAGAATTATGTGGCAGGGCCAGTACAGGGGCGCGCCCCCAGGCCAGGGGAACTGTACGCCATCCCGACCCCACGTGCCAGGCAGCCTGGCGACCCCCACGCACGGCCCTGCGCTACCCACCCCTTCCAGCGGCAGGTGGACAGTGTTGCTATGAAGAGAAAGACTTGATTGTCCCCAACGCAAACCGCCACACGCCAGACCTCCGCTATTGTGCACCCTCCATAGAAATGCAAACGAGCCGCGTGCGCCGGCGGCAATCTGCTCACCTCCCCCCACCCAGCTCCCCACCGAGCTAGGCCACAAGCAGGGAGGTGGGGTAGGACCTTCCAGAGCCGACTGGAAGGGCATTGAGTATGTACCGCAGGCATCACCAGTCCGCTCCAAGCGGCTAATGTCATGCAGAGGCTATGACCCTTGCCTTTTGCAAGCCCCAAAGTAAGGCTGCTTATTTTTATCTTAATTTCCGGCTTCAAAGCAATAGTCTCATAAACTTTAAAATAGAATTAAATAAAAAATAGAAAGGTAGAAATATAAATAAATGAAAAAACAATTTTTTCAGATCTTCCAAAGGTGCATTTCGCAAATTGCAGTAGTATCATAATAGAAAACGAGTTTTCTTTCTTTTCTATTTTTTTTTTTTTTTTTTACTTTTTCCTTTTAAGGACTTCAAAAAAAAGAGAAAGGCTTGATGAAATCTACAGGCTCCAGTCTGCCTGGTAACATCCCGACAAAAGCAGCAGATTTGAGGGCATTGTCATCCCCCTCACCCCTCCCCACGTGGCCTTCTGGCACGAGCCTCCGGCTCCCCGTCTCATTTGCATCAGAAAGCGGGTGCTGGCCAATGGGCTCGCAGCCTCGCGCCAGCTGGCGGCGCCGTGCCCGCCGGCCTATATAAGGACTCACAGCGGCACCCGGGCGTACTCGCAGGTGGTGGGCGCGCCGTTTTCGCTGTCATCAGTGTGTGCGCTCGTGTACGCTCCACTCCTACCCTCTCCGGTTGTGGATAGCGTGTTCTTCTCCTACCGCACCATGACCCTGGAGGAAGTCCGCAGCCAGGATTCCGTTCCGGAAAGCACTGCCAGGTGGGTCTGATGGTTCGGAGAGTGTGATTAGTCCGGCGGCGGCTTTCGGGGTCCACTAGGGTAGGAGTTCCCAGGGTGCGAGCCGAGCGTGGGGTTGCGGGCACCGGGTCAGGGTTGGGGAGCCAGCACTGCGGACGCTGTTCTGGAGCCGGGGTGCGGGTTGGAGTTGGGGAGCCGGGGTGCGTCCCTGTGGCTGGGGCTGGGGTCTCCACCGCACCTCCCGGCTGGCTCCGACTTATGACGCTGGCTTGTTCGCAGGATGCAGGGTGCCGGGAAGGCGCTTCATGAACTGCTACTGTCAGCGCAGCGCCAGGGCTGCCTCACTGCCGGCGTTTACGAGTCAGCCAAAGTCCTGAACGTGTGAGTATGGACGCGGCCTGGGCGATTGGGGCGGAGGGAGAAGGACTGAAAATCCAGGCGGTGATGACGGGAGACCTCGAGTCGCTAGTTCTGACCTTGGCTCGCTCCCTCCTCCCCAGGGACCCTGACAACGTGACCTTCTGCGTGCTGGCCGCAGACGAGGAGGACGAGGGTGATATAGCGCTGCAGATCCACTTCACCCTGATCCAGGCGTTCTGTTGCGAGAACGACATCGACATCGTGCGTGTGGGCGATGTGCAGCGGCTGGCGGCTATCGTGGGTGCAGGCGAGGAGGCCGGCGCGCCGGGCGACCTGCACTGCATCCTCATTTCGGTGAGTGGCATCTCCTGCCCGGTCTCTACTTCCCTCCTCGGCCGGCCCGCAGCCAGCCAAACTGATCCCTGCTCTTTCCGCTCACTCAGAACCCCAATGAGGACACCTGGAAGGACCCAGCCTTGGAGAAGCTCAGCCTGTTTTGTGAGGAGAGCCGCAGCGTCAACGACTGGGTGCCCAACATCACCCTCCCCGAGTGACCACCCACAGGGGACCTTGGTCTGATCGACATGGTAACGCCCCGGGACGCCTAGTGCGCGGCTGGCTCTGTGGAGGGGCCCTCGGAGGGCGCCCAAGTGCGGCGTGGAGACTGGCAGGCGAGGGGGTGCCTGGAGAGCGAGGAGGCGCGTCCTCCCAAGGAGGGGGCCCGGCGGCGACAGGAACAGGCTGATCCGAGCTGGACTCTGCAAGCGTCCGGAGCGGCTGCTCGCCCAGGAAGGCCGAGGCGGGGACATTGGCCGCAGGGCCGGGAAGCACAGACTGGCCGGGCAGGCATGACTCAGCAGCCTGCGCACGGCAGGAAGGAGGGGAAAGGCGCGGCGGTCTGGACTTGGTACAGTTGCAGGAGCCGCGACGGACTTAGCAGACTGCGCTGCTTTTTCAAAACGGATCCAGGCAATGCTTCGTTTTTCTCAAGGATGCTGCTGTTGAAGCTTTGAATTTTACAATAAACTTTTTGAAACAAACTTAATGCTCTTTATTAAGGGTAGGGGATCCTTGTTTCAGGGGAGGTGGTGAGTAGGGTTTCAGATTTGCTGGAACTCCATGGGACTGATGGCACCTGTTCCCTCTTCCTGCTGGGCAGGAATTACAGGCTCCTTGGCCCTAGTAGAGGGGGAGGGCACGCTGGCCAGTGACAGAGTAGAACTTGCTGCCCAGCTCTTGTTTCTCTCTTTTTAGGAGGATTTCATACTTGCATACTTGAGATAAGACTTCTGTGCTGCAGCTAGAGGCTTGTCCTCCAACCTTGATAGCAGTGACCTCTGCCTCCCCTCCCCCCTCCTCTGCCCCAGCCTCCTCCCCTCCTCTGACAGCTGCTTATCTGAACAGCTTGCAGAAGGCCTGCAGCAGCCCTGCACAATGAGCATTGCCTTCTGCAAGCCCTGCCCTTTGTGGTCCCTAAGGAATGATGGCAGGCTGTTCTTTCAGGAACTTTTTCCTCTTAAGTGCTCTGATACAAAGTAATGTTACAAAGGTATTAATATCAAAAATGACACTGATGACTGCATTTGAGTATGAGTCATCATTCTGTCATGCCTGTGATAGAACTTGGAAGATCTGAGCAAAAACTGGAAGGCAGCATCTGTATAAATAGGCGTGAGCAATTCCCAGGGGGCCTGGCATCTGCTATCTACTATTTTGAGTGTTCTCTGCCCACATTGGCGTTACAAAGACTGCTGCTATTCACATCCCATTTAAAGACTTACGGAAGGAAACAATTTTAAATCTTTTAAGCTATGAGTTTCTTTAAGAAGGGTCTAGAGGCTCGGCGCCTATAGCTCAACCGGTTAAGGCGCCAGCCACGTACACCTAAGGTGGCGGGTTCAAATCCCCAGCCCGGACCCGCCAAACAACAATGACGGCTGCAACCAAAAAATAGCCGGGCGTTGTGGCGGGCGCCTGTGGTCCCAGCTACTTGGGAGGCGGAGGCAGGAGACTCGCTTGAGCCCAGGAGTTGGAGGTTGCTGTGAGCTGTAACGCCACGGCACTCTACCCAGGGGGACAGCTTGAGGCTCTGTCTCAAAAAAAAAAAAAAAAGAAGGGTCTAGATAAAAATGTCCCAACGGGAATCAATCTTTTTTATTAGGCCACCATATCTTGATTTCACTCCCAGTGCCTAATTGTGGCTTCTTCTTTTGTTGGGGGACATACATGTGGGCTCTTGTGCAGTAAGCCAGGCTGCCGCAGGCCAAGAGCCTTCTGGGCAGAGGAGGGATAGTGTACTGTTTTTTCTAAGAAAGACATTCTGCTGATTTATCAGCAGCCCTTGGGGGTGGCTGATTTACTTTGTTGAGTGCCACTTAAATTGTCTCCAAATTGTGGAAGCATTCACAAGACAACAGGAAAACTTTAAGAGCTTAATTACTCTTCTTGTAATGAAAGCATCCTGTTTCCCATTTATCAGCTCTTAAAAACATCTACCCCTTGATGAGACAGAAGCTCAGTGAAATAACTCAGCTGTGTTTGTGCCCAAGTTTCATTAATGTTTCACCTATTAGCTGCTCAAAATCTTGAGGTTTTTCTTGCTACAGAGCAGTTTTGTGGGGTAGGCCTAGCTGTACCAGTCTGTGTTCTGGCAAAATGGCCCTTTGCCACAACATGCTATTGTAAACACAAAGGGAGAATAATTACTTTAAAATGTACCCTTAAATGAATAAATTCAGCAGAACATTGCACAGAGCAGGCGGGCAGACCCTCCTGCTGGCCAGGCGACCCCTGTAGAACATTAAGTTGGCAGCCTTTGCCTTTTTCTGATTAGAGCTTGCTGTGAGGCCACTCGCTGGAGCCCCGGGGGCTAGGAGAATTTGCAAGGAAGAAAAATGCATGCTCAGACCCAGTGCCAAGCCTAAAGTTTGTGCAAAAAAACTTTTTTTGATGAATGGATGTTTCATGTTATTAAAATGAACTAACCCAGAGGGCAGTGGTTATGAAAACACCATGGCACTTGACATTTCTGACTGTCCTACCTGATAAAACATATATGCATGCCCTGCCCATATGCTAATTATTAGTATATGTGTGTTGAGGGACCCATGCAGACTGTTGAGTCCAATGTCCTGCATCTAGAAAGTGCTGAGTGAATGTTAATGACAATAGCATTTGAAAACAAATGAAAGCATTTGCACAAGACCACCGAACTTCAAACTAGTGGAGTTTGGACCTAGGCAGTTCCAAGGCCAACACCTATTGCCATGCGCTTCCAGGTACTAGAGCGCTCGTGGGGTTATCTTGGAAAGATAGGCTATTTTCATAAGGTAACTTTTTATATTTATAAGTTATAGGCATTTGTTACAGAGAACTTGTAAAATACAAAAACGTTAAAGAAAAAATAAAAGCACCTGTAACTGACCATAGGCACATGCTGGTGTATTTCTTTTTCTTTTTCTTTTTTTTTTTTTTGAGACAGAGCCTCAAGCTGTCCCCCTGGGTAGAGTGCCATGGCATTACAGCTCACAGCAACCTCCAACTCCTGGGCTCAAGCGAGTCTCCTGCCTCCGCCTCCCAAGTAGCTGGGACCACAGGCGCCCGCCACAACGCCCGGCTATTTTTTGGTTGCAGCCGTCATTGTTGTTTGGGGGGTCCGGGCTGGGGATTCGAACCCACCACCTTAGGTGTACGTGGCTGGCACCCTAGCCGGTTGAGCTATAGGCGCTGAGCCTGCTGGTGTATTCTTAATCACCTTGTCCTTCTGGGGTGTAAATATTGGGTAAGATACATTAACACACACAGCAGTTTGAAAGAGGCTATGTTTGGCTCACCATGTGTTGGTATTGTCTCCTGCTCCTTTTATTAATATGCTATTGCAGCCCCCATGGAACTGAATGACCTGGAAGAACCGGGCTTTTCACTGCTTCAGCAGGCTCCACGGCCAGGGTGGTAATGCACCCTCTGACCGCAGTCCACTTAGGGACTCTTCTTCACCTTGCATTTCTCACCAAACAAGATAGATGCCTGCTGTTTGCAGGATTTTAAGTGTCATCCCAGAGCCTTGACACCCATGCATACTTGTTTTTCACTTAAACATGTTTTGCATTTGATTATTGCTGTAAAAATGGACACTGACAAAAGACCTATTGGAGAAGATGAAATGAATCCGGAAATGACAGCAGGAAAAGCTTGTGGGTTCAGGCGATCCTAGTCCACATCCGGCCTTGCCCACACAAGGAGCTGAGGTCTCCTTGTTCCTTCCCTGGTAAGATGACAGGACAAAATGATCTGAGATTTATTTTATTTTTAAAGGCAATAATTCTCTGTGTTATACATTTTATTAAGCCATTAGCCTCCATAGCACAATGTGTATTGCTCTTGAGGCTCATGAGGAGCCACTTGAAAAAAAGTAGAAAGTGAATTTTCCAGAGGGAAAGCAAGGCTGTTGGCAAACAAAGCAAGACTTGGGAGGTCAGCCCCAATAGCAGATATACATTTTTGCTTTTTTTTTTTAGATTCTTGTGCTTTTCTGTTGTTTTTCCAGATGTAAGCCCCCTATTCCTCTCTTGAGTATGTCCCCCTAAAGGTCAAAAAGGAATTGTCTTTCCACAGTCACCATGGGGAGACTTTATGACTTTACTGGGGGCAATGAGGCATGATCCCACATGGCGTGTCTGAGCTGCCAGCAGCCGCTGGCCAGGTGGCCAAGCTGGCATGCGGGACCAGCTGGAGACCACGGGATGCCTGGCATGATGACCTGGCTTCAATTTCTGTGCTAGAGCAGACTTATACTTGGTCTTCTAAGTAGCCCTGGGTTCAAGTCTAGCTCAATATTTTTCTTGATCTTCTAGTATAAAATTGCTAAATAATTTTACTACTCTTGGCAAGTAAGAGTGTATAAGTAAAGATCACTTACATAGGGTGAACGAAGGCTGCTTGGAGGGAGGTGGTGGCTGCGCCACCAGGGTACTTGGCTTCCAGCCCACCTTTAAGGTCTCTGTGAACTCCTGTAGTGGGTGAGGAAAGCACTCCCATGGGCTGCTGGGCTTGGGGGTGGGACACAAGTTGCTCCCATGTGGTTCAAACATGTGTCCCTTCATCCATCATCAATACAGCTGCATTTCCTGAGAGCCTGCCATGTACAGAGCTAGGCATGCACTCTCCCACCCCTTGGCTGCCGGAGGCCCTGACAGTGCTGGTAGTAAGAGGCCTTGGATCCCCAGGCCTATCCTTACTCCAGGCACACCTAGAGAGCTCCATGAAGATGGAAATGAAAACACTGAGTGCCAGGGACACCATTTCCCATACCAATCGCCAATTTTATAAGATTTCTACAAGTCAACTAAGAACTATGCTGCTAACTGTGTTCGGTGACATTTTCGTGTTATCAACACCCTCTCCCTCTCACCATCTCCCATTTATTTCCATTTTTCTGATTTTTCTCCAGTCCAAGCCTCCCCAGACCATCGCCGGCTTCCCCCTGAGTGCTAGGTCCACTTCCCTGCCTCTGCATTTTGCCCTCCTTCCCTTCGCCTCCCTCTTCCCTCCCGGTCTCTTGTTCCCTTTCCTGTCCCCATCCTTCCTTCCTGCCTTCACCTATTGTGAAGCGCTTGCTCTGAACCTCTGAGAAGAGCTAGAGATCCCAAGGAGAAGTGGATGCCCTTCCCAGGACCTGTGGCCTGGTGCTGCTGTGCTCCAGCCCATAAGAAGTTCTCTCCATAAGCCCCAGGCCTTGACCATGTGGTTCCTCACTTGTTCCCTGGCCCTGCCCAGGGTGTCTGGTTCTCAGCTCTGAAGTGGGCTCACAGCTCAGCAGCCAGAGATGTGGTGGGTGATGTCAGTGAAGGGTGAGTCGCGGCCTGTGGCCAATGTGGGGGGTCCTGGAACGTGACACTCTCTCTATTGGGGTCCTGTCTCCGTCCTCCCCCAACTCTTGCTCCTGACCTTCACATCCTTCTCCTCAGTGTCCAGCCCTGTACCTTAAACTACCTTGGCCCCCACTTTTAGGGGTGTCTGGTTGAGGCTTCAGGGTAATGGGAAGGCCCCTGGTTGGAGGAACCTGGAGAGATGGAAGGATGCAGCTGCTTTGGGTTCCTCAGTCCACAGCTGTGTCCTGGGCTGGGTCCCGCAGGGAATCCTGATGAGAGCTCCTCTGGGCTTCCTTTTCCATCTTCTTGCCTCTTCCTATGTCCCTCAGAGCCTCTGACAGAGGCCAGCGTGTTCCTTTTGGGTTGAAGGAAGAGCATCCTCCTGGTCTGTGCACCTGCTGAGGCAGGGGGCGGGGCAGAATGGGAGGAGGTGGGGGCTGCCTGTCATACCCTGACACAGTCCTTAGGCAGATGGCGCAGGTGAAGGCTGGCAGAAGGCTGTGTGTGCCTGAAAGAGCTCCAGGTGACTGTGATAAGGCAGTCCCCCTGGGAAGGCTCTGAGCTGGGGAACAGAACATGGTATTTCCAGGAGAACAGAATGGACCTAGGCCTCCCTGACTTTTCTAACAAGGAGGAAGATGAGTTATAAGTGACATCCCAGAAACTGCACCATCCTGGGAAATATGATCAGAAATGGTGGCAGACTGTGTTACAGAAAAGAGACAGAGGTGTGTTTACTCTGTTTTGGGGGGAGTACAGACTGTGCATCAGGATTGTCCCCTGAGCAGACAGGGGACCCTTGAGACCAAGCTATCTAGGTAACTGTGATAAGGCTTGAGACTGAGCTGACAGTGTCAAGCTGCAAATTGGTGAGGGTTACATGAAGATCTTCCTGCTGTTGGGAGCATGAAGATTCCACAAAGCCATACCAGACATGAGTGATTTTCGGTAGACAGAAATCCTGTGAATCTCTCAGGAGGACCCCCTAAAGTCCCCAAGTCTGCTTGCCCATCCTGATCCAAGATGGGCACCCTCTCTGAGCAGGGCCCACCAGCTATTGGTCAGGCCCATATCCACCTCTCACCTGGAAGCCCCACTGACAGATGGAACTGCAGACTCTTCCTAGGGATGTCCCAGCAGACGTCTCATCAGGAGGCAGAATTCTACCATGGGTCTCTGATCTCTGCCTCCTGGTGTTACTCCCTGGATTATGGGATTAAGGGATTTTACAGATGTTATTAAGGTTACTGATCAGTTGACCTGAAAATAGGGAGATACTCTGCATGGGCCAAATCTAATCACATGAACCCGTGAAAAGCAGATTGGCTGGTTGGGGAAGAAGGAGAGACTCCAGATGTTTGAAGGATTAGATACGCTATTGATGGCTTTGCAAAGAGAGGGGCCCTCAAAGCAAGGAGCGAGGGTGGTCTCTAGAAACTGGGAGTGGCCCTTTGCTGACAGCCAGCAAGGGAATGGGGACCTAATTTCTAAAGGTGTCAGGAATTGAATTCTGTCAACAGCATGTATGAGCTCAGAAGTGAATTCTTCCCCAGAGCCTCAGCTAAGAAGAGCCCAGCCTGCCTGATGGCTTGGTTCTGACCTTTGAGACCCTGAGTGGAGAAGCTAGTTGAGTCTACCTGACTTCCGACCCACAGAACTGTGACCTCATAAATAGGTATTGTTCAAAATGGCTGAGTCTATGGCTACTTGTTATGCATCAATAGGGAATTAACACACCCCACAGCCAGGAATGTCAGGGTCCCCTCCTCCCCTATTCCCAACTCTCAGGCTCTGGCTGGGTCTACCTATACCGTGTCTTATATCTTGTGTGTCTCCCCTTTTCTCATGTGACCCCATAGTGCACAGGGCTTCTCCTTCTCTCCAGAGACACCCTGGGTCCCTGGTCCTGTGGGTCCTGTTTTCATGAACTATGTGTTTTCTTGAACTGTTTGCAGAAGAACCCATTCAGCACTGGAGCTCAGCCAAGTTCAAGGAATAAACAGTGGCTCTGCTTGCAGGTGGGACACTCTGAGTACTTGGGCACCTGCCTGGAGTAGAGGTGGGGGCTGGTTTCCATCTTAGCATTTAAGGGGGGCTGCACAAAGGGGGTGGCAGTGTCTGAAGGAGGGTCCTTCCAATGTCACTAAGGGTTGGTGGGTGGGTCTGTGCCTTTGTCCAGTCCCTAGTTCTAGCCTGGAGCCCACTCATGCTTATAGATTATTGGCAATCTTCCATCCCTCACCTGCAACTGTGGAGTAAAAAACCCGAGGGTCACTGAAATCATTGATTTCCATCCCTAAATCCACCCCCCAAATGAAATTTCCCAAGTGCTGTCAAATCACAGATTCTTAGTATAGGAAGGAAGAGGAGTTGTTACTTAGTTTTTGGAGATGAGAAAAGATGAGACAGGTGAAGTTGCTTGTAGTCAGGAGGTCCAGGCCTCCTCAATGGGTCTGGGCTTTTCTTCTACAACCAAAGAATCCTCATTCTCAGAGTAGGCCAAGGACCTCCTGGCTTCCTGGGGCTGCCCCCAGCATCTGGATCCATCAGAGACTGAGCTGATGGGTCCAGGACAGGGAGGCTGGCCCCAGAGTTCGGAATTCTCCAAAGGAAGAAAGCAGTTGGGAGGATGGGATGGGAAAGGGCTCTCCACCAGCCTGTGACATTTGGAACTTGGCCTAATTTTCCTGAAATGTAATTTTTTTGGTTAAAGGACAGTTCTTTTTGGTTGCTATTGCTCAAGGCTTCCTGTTACAAGGAGTAGTCCATCTCTCTAAGCCTCTGGATGTGGGGAAAGCAGATCAATGAGATCCAGGAAAAGCTTATGCCTTTCTGTCTGGAAGCCACGGCTGACAGACAGTCAGTTATGGGAACACTTATTGAAAGAATGCAAAGCTTCCTCCTACTGTCCCCAAAGTAGGTCTCTCATCCCATAACCACTAGCCGTCTTTATCTCAAACCAAGCCACTGATGTGGTTTCCTTCGTCACCTTGAGAGTAGATGGAATTTGCTGGTGGGTTTCATGATTCATTTATTTTAGCATTCAGAGTTTGCTTTGGTTTGAGGTTTGCAAGCCCAGCAGTGATGCAACAAGGTTGTTTGAATTGATTTCGATTTTTGACACTGTGTCTTTTGCTATACCCATCCTCACTTACATTTGATCTTTGCTGAGTGGGGAAATTCAGAAGAATAATTTAAATTTGTTGGATTTTTATTATGATAAAGTTCAGGCAAACAGAATTCTAAGGAACAACATCAACACAATAGTCAAAAACACAATTGAAAGGAAAGAAACAGACACTCTTTGGAGAAAATATTCTGTTTTGTAGCAAGATTAAATTTCCCTAGAATGATTCATGGCAGCCAAGCAATTCATGGAACTCCTTGCACTGAGCAGGAATTTAATGCTAACATTCCAGGAAGGAAGAAAGAATTGTGGGTTAGGCTCAGTTATCAGAAGACTCACTGAAAACCATGGTGTCCTCATTATGTGCCCTGGGATTTCCACAAATCACTTAAGTCCTAGATCTGCAAACCCCAAACAATGATCAAGACAAAGTCCAGGGAACTGGTGTTTGGTCCACATGTCATCAAACCATCAGCTTGGGCTGATCAGGGTGTTGGGGTCCTGGTGGGTGGTGGGGATGTCCATAGTGCCCATGTAGGGTTTGGAGAGAGGGTTTCCCCTTTTATGGTGTTGAGCAGAGTAGGCAGCTCTTCTCTTTCTCTGTGATCCCAGCTCCTGGGGCACGCTCAGTCTTTCCAAAGGCACAGGGAAGACTCAGGAGAAAGGACTCCTCATCTTATGGGGATGCAGGTGCTTGAGGGGCCTGTGGCAGCAGGAGAAGCAGCAGGACTCTGCTGGGGCAGGAATGTAACCACCTAGAGCTGTCTGTCCACACTGAGTCCCCTGCCCTGGATCCTGATTATACTAATGGAGAAGATGACCCCTTCCAAACAGGGTAGCTCATTCCAAAGAAAAGGGACTATCTTACCTTCAGAGTCCCCCAGGAGCAACCTGGCAGCTGAGGTTAGGCCAGGGAAAGCCCTGCTCTCTCCCTCACTGGTCATCAGCCCCCTGTGGTGTCCATATGAGGTCAACACTGGCCTGTGGCTCAAATGAAATGAGGCAGGGGTCGTGGGGATTACACTGGGAGCTGAGGTGTACCCCTGACCTCATCCTCTGAGGAGCTGTCAGTAGGCACTCATCAGCGGTCCCTTCAGGCTCAGCGGATGGCTGCTGGAGCTCACTAGATGGGGCCATGGGCTGTGGCATGATTGTGCCCCCTAAAGTCCATATGTTGGACGCTAAGTCCCAGGTGTTCAGGTCAGGAAGGCTCTGCCTTAGTGAATGAACCAATGCTGCTATGAAAGAGCTTGACTGAGGGAGTTTAGTCCCCCTTTCACCTTTCTATCCCTCCCACTATGTGAGGACACAGCATTTCTTCCCTGGAGGACACAGCAGCAAGGTGCCCTTTTAGAGGCAGAGAGCAGCCCTCATCCCCCAAACCTGCTGGTGCCTTGGTCTTGTACTGCCAGCCTTTAGAACTTCCAGAATCAAATTTTTATTCTTTATAAATTATCCAGTTTCAGGTGTAGCAGCACGAATACACAGATGTCATGCTAAGGAGCTTGAGTATTCCAGGGGACAGGCAGGAGGGGGTGATGGGTTAGGATGAAGCTTTAAAAGTGGTACAGAACTCAGGCAGGTGGAGCTCATGCACAGCCTTGAGGACCATCACTGCCTGGGGATATCCTCTAGGTTTGCTCCTATTCACCTTCTCAGTCCTTTTCTAAAGGTCGGTCTGTAGGGAAGCCCCAGTATAGGGAATAGATGCAGGACTGCCATTGTGGTGCCTTTGCTTTTCCCAGCTCAGGGACCTGTCCTCACACATTTTTGCAATAGGAGAGATTCAAGGGTAAAACTCTTGCCCTCTCTGCTGTGGTGGTGTCTCTTAGAGCTCACTCACCATGTCTGTCTCTCTTTTCTATACCTGTAGTGTGGATTCTCCAGCCCAGTGTGCTGGCCTGGGGCTTCCCATTGACCCTACCATCACTGTCCCATCTTCTGCACCACTGTCAGGTGCATGCCCCTGACTCTGACACCATCCTGTACTCACTGGTTAACACCCCTGCCCCCTTTTGCCCTTGGATAGCTTGGTGTCCCTATAGTGTCACTGGAGCTCCAAATATCCTTCCCACTTCTCCATATGCCTCCTCCCCTTCTCCCTCACAACTCTTATTACACCTTTGGAAGATCTGTGTCTCAGCTTGAGAGTTCTGCAGGAGAGGGACAGGGTTTAACTTTGACTACCTCGCATGTGACGCAGTGTCTGGGCCAGGCTTGTGCTGGTAGTTGGCTGGTGGAAGAATGCAGTGTTCCTTGGAGTGCATTTGGAGCTTCTCGCCATGTGGTCCCCAATGGCTGCATGCTGAGCACTCAAAGGAAGAGTCAGAGACAGAACCATTAAAGCAGCAAAATTGGTTCATCTACGTTGTGAGTACTGGGTAGTGTTTGCCCTTTTGTCATCACCACCATCCTCACATGTTCATCAACATCCTCATCAGACACCTTTACCAAAGGCCAGTGTGGGAATGGAGCAGGCATACTTCACAATTTGAAGATTTTCTATTTTATGAGAAGCCACACCAATTTCTTCCTTTCTTTCTTTTTCTGATCGAAAGGAAAAAAAGCAAAGCACTAACTTCAAGAAGGACTGAAGATAGCCGGGTGTGGTGGGGCACACACCTGTAATGCCAGCTACTCCTGAAGCTGAGGCAGGAGGACGCTCTAGCCCAGGAGTTTGAGGAAAGGAAGGAAGAGAAAGCATCAGGCAGAAAAACTTTGTTGAACACAGAGTATGAGGGTCTTGGGTCTCTTCTGCAGGAATCTGGCAACCTCATTGCGTCCTGAGTGGAAGTAGAATGCCCCATGGTAAGGGGAATCACAGCCCATGTCCTGAGGGTCAGCATTAGGTGTGGGCTGTCTGTGGAAGGGCAGGGTTGGCCTCTAGTGGTCCTAATGTGTCAGGGACCCCAAACAAACCCACATGAAGTGTGAACTAAAGGTGGGAAAAGGACTTGTTCAGCTTCTTGAGAAGGTCTTTGGCTTTCTCAAGGCTGTGGCTGTGGCCTTTTCTCAGTTCCCCTGTGCAACAATCTGACACACACCTAGTGGGGTTTTTCTTATCTCTGGAGATCATCTGGCCTGGGCCCAGAAGTTCCCTTGCTCGCCTGTGGCTGCCCAATGTGTCCTGTCTGTCTTTGGGGGCTTGGCTGGCTGAGTCAAGGTGCCATAGAGGGTGTGGGGTGGGGGCCAGAGGGTCAGCCTTGGCTGGGATGCTAGGCGTCCCCACTACTGCCTCCCTACATGGCCTTTCCTCATGGCTCATCACCTGGTATCTCCCCAGAACATCCCACATTGATACCTTCCACCCCCCCATCCCCCCACCGGGGCCTCTGTGGGAGAACTGGAGCCTCCAGCCTGGGTTGAATATGGGAGGGACCACCCAAGAGTGTGGACCCTGGGGCTATCTTTGGAGATCAGCTATGACTCATGTTTCTCAATCTAATGTGAGGCTTATTCAGATTATGTAACTATTTTTTGGGGGAAAGACACCTTCAAACTACAAAGTGTCACTGCCTATGAATTGTGGTTTGGAAGCCTTCTGCTATTCTCTGCTAGGAAAGGTCTTCAGAGGACTTTTACAGACGATAGGAATCATGGTGATAACTTCCATAGCAGAAATGCTCATGGCTCAGCTCAGCAACTTAGTGAGGGCACATCATCAGCCTGGACCCTCCCCGGGCTGCTCATGGTACTGGACTGCGCACAGAATGCTACTACCCACGTATGCACAGTGTCTGCCTCCTCCCACAGATGGGTGCCATGCCCACCCTGCTGCCCTTGGGGCTTATCGGGACAGGGCCATGTCCCAGCACATCTGCCGTCCAGCCTCAGCTTTCTCCTTTCTTCGAGAAGCAAACCCTCCCGGACGTTGATTTCCCTGAGTGCCCCACCCTAGCCCCAGTCCCCACTAGCTATGCCCATTTCATCAGAAATGTCTCGTGGACAGCAGGGGAATGGATGTGATCATGGGGGATATCTCGTGCAAAGACAGAGCTCTCAACAAGGCCACAGGACCCTAACTCACTCCTAGAAGGGAGGAAGCTGAGTGGGGTGGGGCCGGCTGGGTGCCAGGGAAGAAAGGGTTTCAAATAGATCCCAGGCATCCCCTGTTAATGCACCATTTTTCTCTTGGTGGTGGGAAAAATAATGTTATGATTTCACACACTAATTTGAGTAATGAAAATATCACTTAAGACAATCAGTTTAAAAATCTGGAATCTAGCCGGTGCAGTGGCTCATGCCTGTAATCCTTGCATTCTGGGAGTCTCAGGCAGGAGGATTGCATGAGCTCAGGAGTTCAGGACCAGCCTACACTAGAGTAAGACACTATCTCTACTAAAAATAGAAAAATTAGCCAGGTATTGTGGCAGGCACCTGTAGTCCCAGTTACTGGGGAGGCTGAGGTAGGAATATTGCTTGAGCCCAGTAGTTTGAGGTTGCTGTGAGCTAGGCTGATGCTAGCTCTAATCGGGGCAACAGAGTGAAATTCTATCCTACACATGCAAAAATCAGAAATCTTGTGTGGAGGCACAATCCAAATTGTGCTTGTCATTCTCTAACAGGCCCTGCATCCTCTGCGGCCTGTCTGTGCCTGTCTGAGGAGGGCATTGTGTGGGCTGCTGCCTGCTGGCTTCTGGTTGGATTTGGCCAATGGCAGGTGTTGATTGGAGGTGAGAGGCTTGTGGGGGGCAAGGGGCAGCCTGAGTCCCCAGAGGTGCCCCATCCTTCTGCACCATGCCTCCTGCCAGGAGCCCCTGCCTTCTGAAAATGTGAGTCCCACTCTGTGGAAGAATGGCGGATCAGCTCCAGAGCCCCCTTGAGCTAAGGCCAGGTCACAGCCTTGCTGAGCTTTTCCTCCCTTCTCCTTGAGCCCTTCTTCTGAGAGAGCCCCCGTCAGTCACTGGGACAAGAGCTCCTGTCTCAGGGACTTTTTCAGTCAGGAAGCCGATAAGGGGAGGAGCCAGGACTCAAAAGGGGGCATCTGTGACTTAAAAATTCTCTCTTTTTTTCAGTGCTAAAAAGTGAATGTGCTACAGTTTGAATGTGCCCTCCCCCACATCCATGTGTTGTGATCCTCACACCCAGGTGATGGCATTAGAAGGTGGGGTCATGGGCAGGTGATCAGGTCATAGGGTGGGCCCTCAGGAATGGGATTCGTGCCCTTGCAAAAGGGGCCCCAGAGAGCTGCCTTGCCTATTCCCCTCTGTGAGGACACAGGAGAAGGTGCTGACTGTGAACTGGGCAGTGGGCTGTCACTGGACACTGAGCATTGAGATTTGACTTCCCAGCTGCCTCTGGAACTGGGAGATATACATGTGTGTTATTTATAAGCCACCCAGTCTGTGGTGTTCTTTTATAGTAGCCCAGATGGGTTAGGACAACATCTAATAAGCCCTGATCCAAACAAGGCTCATGGTGCACCTTGTGGGGTCCACTTATTGCTCTGTGGGGAGTGTGATGGGGGGTGGGAAACCATCATGAGTAACAGGGACTGGGCCCATCACTGAGCCCAACACTTTGACCCCACAGATTTATTTGCATTTCTACTCAGGTGGAGCTCTGTGGGGGACATTCCACTCTCTGTAGGACCTGGGACCTCTTCCTGAACTTCCATTGAAGCAGGGATGTCTCCAGTGGGGCAGAGGGCAGTATCTGCCTGTTGGGAGCTCCCTGCACCTGGGTCTTGCTGGCCAGGTTATCAAGTTGCTTCTGTCTGGAAGGCAGACCCTACCTCATCAGGTGGCCTGAGGATCCCCTGGGACTAATGCATAAAAAGTGCCCAGAACAAGGCCTGCCTAGGTAGGGGCTCGAGGCTTCTGCTTAGGTTTCTTAGGGGAGGGAGCTCTCCCTTCCTCCAAAGGCACAGAATGGTAGTGTTGGGGAGGCCCTCCCATACACCCTCTCTGTCAAGGGTAGGGACGTTGGGCACTAAGTGACAAGCTCTAAAAACCACACAAGCTCCAAGGCCCAGGCCTCCTGTGAGGAGTAGCTCCCAGCCCCTGCAACCAGCCAAGCAGCTCTCTAGAAGCATGTCTAAAGTTCACTTCCCCGCTGCAGATACCTGTACAGTGCTTTCTGCTGGCTGCAGCAAGGCCTCTTTACCCAGGAGTGCCCACAGACAGACCGTGGTCCAGGGAGGCTGGCACTGAGGCAGGGCTGAGTCTGGGGTCTGCCAGGGCTTTCTTCTGGGGCTGGGGAAGAACTTGCCAGAGTGAGAGCCAGGGAGCCCCAAGGTGGGCAGTTCTCCCTGGCTGCCTCTGCCTTGACCTCAGGGTCTCTTCAGCCTTGGGAAGCGCAGCCCGGGGGTTTCCTGGGAGTTTCCTGTATACTCAGAAGGCTTGAAGCCTTCGCCTATCCAATGAGTCCTCTAGGACAGTGCTGACATTGCTGCTGGCCCCCAGAGCGTATGCTGGGTGTTGACAGGACAGAGAACACTTCGTCCCCACAGATGCATTTGCATTTCTACTCAGGTGGAGCTCTGTGAGGGAAATTCCTCTCTCTATAGGACCCAGGGCCTCTTCTTTAACTTACATTGAACTCATATGGGAGTTCAAGCCCCAGATCCAGGCTGACCCTGGGTGGAGAGGGTCCCCTGTGGATTGGAGCCATGGTGGTATTGGTGCAGTGTGGGTGCTATTGCATGTGGCAGGATTCCATTGGCCTATGATCCTTATTAGTCATGGGCTGGTGCTCTGGGCTAGGAACCAGCATGGGGGCACGGGGACTGCATGTTGAATTCCTGGCCTTCCCAGCTTCCTGGGACCTCAGGCTCTCCAGTACCCCTCTGAGCTTTACTGTCCAGATCTTTAAGAAGCTTGCCTTCACGTAGTACCCGATCCACTCAGATCTTCCTTCAGGGGGTTGTTGGCCTTTCCCGCTGCATCCTCAGTATCCCCAGGAACCAGCCAGAGCCCTTCTTGCTCGTGGACAAAGGATGGAAACCAATGGGCCTTAAAGCCTGTCGCAGGTATAGGGCACCCATTTCTTAAGGTCCCACAATAACTTATTTTCTTAGACGTGGCTTCTAGCACATAGGCTCGCACACACGGCACACATGTCCACACCAGGCTACTGTGAAGCCCAATCTCTCAATCTTGCTGGATGCCCAGCTATTAAATTTGATCAGCAGGGCTGGGTTAACCAGCCTCAGGTGGTCAGAAATGAGTGAAGGAATGGCAGCTGTTTTGCCCTTCCAGAGAGTGGGAGGAGGGCCAGGGGATGTGCTCAATGGCTCGCCTTGTCCAGGGAGGGCATCCCAGTGTGACAGCCCTGGCAGCTCGTCCTTAAAGAGTGAGCACTGGGAAAAAACATTTGATGGTGGTTCTCTTGATTTTCTTTCATTCTTCCAGGCTCCTCTGGGAGGTGGCCTGAATGTCTGTGGAACGCTTGGATGTTACCGGTGAGCACCCGGCTCCGAATTTCTCACTGTCACTATTGAGCCACAGCTGGGCAGAGGCAAAGCCCCTTTCACTTGCTTCAGCTCCTGCCCATAGGGGCTGACATAGGTCTGATCAAAATGCAAGGAGAGGACCCAGCTTCAAAGTTGAAGGATACAAAAGACCTCTTCGCCTTTTTCCATGGTGGGAAATAATACAGAACTATTTTTTTCTACAAGCATTCTCTGTCCCTAGCACTTGCCTTTTTGTTTATTTTTGCAGGGCTGAAAATTACCTTAAATAAACAAACTAGTCCAGAAAAGGTAGTGGCTAGAATGCTTGGTCTCTGCTACAGGATCATGTTATGGGAACACGGTGCCTTGTGAGCTCCCTGTATACACACAGGGATGAGCAGCCGGTGCACAGGTGCATAGTATGTTCTGTTCTGAGCTGGACGTCGGAGGCTTTCATTCTTTTTCTTTCTTTTCTTTTAGATTTCAGATCAATATATGGGTACGAACGATTTGATTACCCTGTTTGTATTTGTTAGGTAGAGTCCAAGTTGCAGTTGTGTCCTGCGCCCAGGAGCTGTGCCCTATCCCCTTACCTTGAGGCCATCAGGTGGAAGCCCACCAAGACTTTCCTTCCCTTCCTTGGTGCTAGGTTAGCAATTCCTGAAGGAGAGCCTTGGCTCTCAGCCTCCTCTGGAAGCCTGTCTCATTTGCCTTGGAGCCAGGATTTGGCAGCAGAAGCAGATTCTGAGAGATTCTGTCCTCTGCGGTCTTAGCTGGAACACCATCATTAGCTTATCTGCCAACGCTGGACAGGAGGAGACCTCCTTGGCTAGGGTCTGCCCTTGAAGGGAAGGGATTGGCCCTGCACATCATCCCTGTTGGAAGGCAGGTCCCTGGCACCTCCGCTCCCTGCCCTGCCCACTAGCTGGTCACGGTTCCAGACTCTCCCTGTTTCCTCTTCTGTCCAACAAGCCCACTCAGACAATTTCATTATGGTTATTGCAAAGACTGACTGAGACCAGACGTGTGAAAGGGTGTGTGCACAGCAAAGGGCCCTGAGCAGGGTGGATGCTTAGTGACAATGAGTTTCCTTCCCCACCTGGAATGTGAACTGTGTTATTTTTCCCACCACGTGGCTGGGCCTGTAGCTGCGGCTGCAGCTGCACCTGAGGATTCCCCTTCCCACTCGATGTGAGATTCATGGCTGTGTTTCCCACGCACCTCGGAGGCGGTAGCCTGGCCTTGGTTGTCTTTCCCTTTCTGGCACACTGACCACTCTGAGGTGCGGAAGCCATTCTGCGCCCCTGTTTCTCCTCTCACTGGCTGTGAGGGGAATGTGCATTTCTGGAAGGAAGGCCCATTGGGGTTGCTGGGGAACACATCAAATGGACTCAGGAGACACTAAGCAAGGCCAGGACAGGACTGGGGGGTATGGGGGAGCAGAGTACTGCCATCTCTAGCCAGGGGATAGTGAAGCCCCATCCTCTGTGGGATTACAGTATTTTTGGTACATGGCAAGGTATTATTTTTATTATTTTTTGTTACCGGAAAATAAAAGGAGTGGATGACTGTTATCCTGGCAAGCAGTGAATGCCACACAGGCACATGGATGACATTACTTTTCAGTCACTTACAAATGTGTTTGCAAAGCTGTTGTGAGCCAGAAAGCAACTAAATATACATATACCCATATATATGGTTGTTGAAACATGACCCATAATTCTGCTAAATCCTCCCCTGGAACCAATAATAGAACCAATGCTTGGCAACTGGAACGAGAAACCACGGCCCTCAAGGGCAGCTGACCCAGGCTTTGCAACTGCACTGCATCAGTGGATGGGGGGTCATCCCCACCCGGACACAAGTCCCTGGTAGGGTGGGAATGTTCTAAACAGTAGAAATGGGGATTTAGTAAAGCCTTGCACCCTGAGGTCTCTGTAAACAAAGGACTTCTCACTAAGCAGAGCTAAGCATTTAATGCTCTGACACGGGTGCCTCTTACTCGCCAGGACCCCGAAGTTGGATGTAGTTTTCCACCTTGGGAAGAAGACATGGAGGTGCCCACAATGAAGTGACTGGTTCGAGGTTGCCAGCTGTTGTGGGACCCCAGGAGTGGCGAGGTGTCCTAGGGCATTGCTTTGCTGCAGTTCTAAAGCTTATCTGGGAACTGCTGACAGGGCCTTGCTGATGGACCTGCTGGGAGCTGTGTATCCCCAGTACACTTCTCAGATGTCTGCAGAAGCCAGGGGGCCAGCAGGGAGATTATGTGAGCTGCCCGGTGTCCTCACTGCCTGGGGTCCAGCCCTGGGGCTCAGTGGCGGGTAGGTACTGTGAGCACAGCCTTCTTTTGGCAGGACCTCCTGTACCACTGTTATTTTTATCTCTGTGCTGGGTTAAAGTTTACCTTTTTGTTCTGGTTCCCCATAAACACAGGCTTCCCTGGCTGCTTTCTGTCTTGGTATTTAAGACTGACACCTGCCTGCATTTCAGATCTTGCTGGCAGGCTCCAGGCTCAGGAATATTAGGAGGCTCCTTCCAGTGTGGAGAGAGTGGAGAAAGTGCAGGGAACCCCAGTGAGGCTTGTGGGCTCTTGGCCCCTCAGCCTGTGTCTGCAGAGCAATGGGCTCTGCTCAGTAAAAGAATGCAGAGACCTGGTGGGGAGTGGGCTGGGATCACCTGCAGAGGGCTGCTGCCTGCACCTGCCTGCGAGGTGAGGAGGCCCAGGGCTTCCCACGGCCAGCTGGTCTGCAGCCAGGAGCACTGAGTGTCCTTTGTTTCTTGGTGGTGCTGACTTTCCTCTTCCCTAATAGCTGTTATTACTTCTGAACAAAGTGTGCTGCCGCAGCCGGTGGCAGTTGTGAGGACTGCTCTGTCTACAAGCTTATCCTTTCCAAGTGCCCTGCGGGCCCTCCAAAAAGTAAGGAAGGTGCCACCCCACAAGGTGGTGCTTAGTCCACTGCCTGGCTGGAATGTCCTGCGTGGCTGTTGCCCCACTGGGAGCACTAATCACTGGGGAGCGTGTGACTTGTGGGGGAGCCCTAAGCTGGGGGGCTGACCACCCTTTGCAGGAGGGGACTGACCTCAGTGGCACACAATGGACAGGTGCTGAGGGCAGTGAGACCCTACTCTGAGTTTGCCCCAGGCTGCCGCGCTTGAGGCATAGAATTGCCAATAGTTATGAGGTGCACAGGTGAGCACTCCATGGTGTGGCTCCTGAGAACTGTGGGTTTGGGGTACACAGGAGGCCTCAGGGCTCACCTGGTCCTGGTGACCATCACAGTGACCCCAGACTCGAGCCATTGTGCTCCCATTTTCCATGACTTCCATATAGGAGGAGCCTGAACCTACCTGGTAGTTTTTTTGACCTGAGTTCTGATGGCCTCATGCACATTACTCCATCAGGGGCTGTGAATCCATGTGGGCTGGGGCTGACCTCATTCAATCTGATGTGCTCGTGGGGTGGATTCAGAACTCAGTCCCCCTAGTATTATGGAGACAAACGGGCAATGCATCAATCTCACTCTGTCTTCTTGGTTTTCAGATGTTGAGGAATATCTCCCAGGCTGAAAAGGGATGAGTCTGAGTACCCTCTCCCCTAGTCATCGGGTGGAGGATTAGTGCCTTTGAAGGTGGGCAGAAGGAGGGGCAGTGGCTGGGCCCTGGGCCCAGAGCCTCAGCCCTTCCTGGCCAACCAGATCCTCCAGATGCTGCAGGCTTGTGTCTAGGAGGTACTACTGGGCTCGAGTGCAGCTGTGCTGGTTTGCCTTTGCTCAGAAGGCTTTCCATTTATAGTGTGGGAACACAGCCTCCATGGAACATTCTGGAGTGAACAGAAGAGGCCTCAGTGGCTCTCTCCAATTACGCTTGAGGGTGACTCAGACTTGTTTTCTGGGGGCCTCTCTGGCCACTGTAGGTGGCCCAACGCAGTCACCCTGCAGACCTTGTAGGTGAGAGACTGGGGCAGGCAGTGTGGGGCCCAAGATGGATCATTGGGGCTCCTGTTGTTAGGAAGTGGGGTCTAGGTGAGGAGACAGGTGATACCGCACACTAGTAGCTGTGGTCCAGGAAGGAGTGGGCTCAGGGGTGCCCAGAGGCAGTGGGCAAGGTCATGGTTTCCCCTCTGATTGGATGTGGACTCTGCTCCGGAACAGGTGATGGAGATGGGTCTGGCCGAAGTACACAGGAAGATGCTTATTTCATGATCATTTTGGCTAAGAAGGCCACTTGGCTGTCAGAACCAGGCCTGGAGCAGGCTACCAACCTTGACGTCTGGTTGCCTAGGTGATTCCCAAGTGATGCCAGTGGGGCCCTGAACAACATAGATTCTACACATCTTTTTCCCTTTTCTGGGCATTTTCCACTGTGATTCAAATCTGAACACAGAGGATAATAAATTGACCTTTTTCAGGGTTATCAATTACAGGTATTATTTTAGCTTTAATGCAAAATGTTAGCTTTTCTCTTTAAGCTTTTCCATTGGGTCACTGAGTTTTGATAGTTCAGGGTCCATTGGTGGCCACACTTCTTACCTATTTAGCTGGAGCTCTTGCCAGCTTTCTACAGAGCCTTGCTGCATCTGTGAGCGTGTGAATTAGCTGACATCCATGGAGCTGTCAGGTGCCCGAGGGACAAAGGGCTGCCATACCTGTGAGCCTGGCTGGTTTCCTGGTTTCCCTGCCACTGAGTTTGGAGCTTCTGGAGGTGCTGTCAGGCCTGCTGCAATTCTTCTCAGTGAGGAATAGAAGCTGCACAGACAGGCTTAGTTCTGAGGACAGGTTTCTCCTTCTTTCTAAAGTTTTCAGATATACTCTAGAGCAGTGATTTTCAACTGGTGTGCCACGAGAGGATCTTAGGTGTGCCGAAAAGTTTTTAAAGATCATTAATTAGATTATTTTTGAAAGAAGTTTGAAGCACAGTAAGTATACTCCTTTTTTACTCTTTTTTTTTTGATGAACATAGTTTAAGTGTGCCATGAGATAAAAACAAAAGTTGAAAAACACCGCTCTAGAATGAAGAACCAGAAGTGAGGAGGGAGGTGGGGCAGGGCCTGGGGCGGCTCCTGGGAGGCTGCAGAGATAGACGTGCAGGGAGGAGAGGGCCCTCCTTCATCGTGAAAGGCCAGGAAGACCCATGGCAAAAGGGAGGGGACTGTTGGATTAGTATCCTCCTTCTAGTGTTGGTGTCACTAAAAAGATAGGCATGGGCACCTCCTCTGGTGTCTAGACACCAGGTGGTCCCAGACAGGGTTTCTCATAGAGCTGGTCACATAATGGGGGTATGGCAGGGCTTCCTGGTCTACAGCCAGTGCTTGGTTTGATATTCAACTGCCACTGTCTGGAAGCTCTTAGCGTCTTTGAACAGGGGCACTGGGGCCCATGTGTGAACACAGGGAGGCTGTGGTCTCCCCACGAGCAGATCTGTTTGCTGATGGCCACATGGAGACCAGTTGGACTGTGACCTCCTCCAGGGTCTATGAGGTTAGTAATGGTGCTTGTCTCAGTGGATGGGACCCTGCTGGTACTAACCGGACCACTGGGCTGACCCTAGAAGAACCTGCTATCCTGGTGGCCTCCAGGCTGGACCTGCCCTGGTATGGTAGACTTCCCGTGGACTCTCTCCCTCTGGGGGGGTCCACATGGCTTCCCACTATGTGTGGCTAGGTGCTATCTCCCCCAGTCAGCATTGATCAAATACCGGCTGAAAATCCTGCATTTCCACTGGGCTCAGAGGAACTGACATGGCCCCAGGCAGCTCCCAGTGCAGCCCCTGTCAGAGGGTCCATGCCTAGAGGAGACGGGACCTGGGGAGGCTGACATCTGCTGATGTCAGCATCAGGAGGCTCATTCCCTGGCTGACTGGGTGTCCTGTCCCCGCCTTGCTGGGTCATTTCTGCCCTCATGAGGGCCCCTCACTAATCTAGTGGGGCTCTCGTCACAGGGAGGTGGCTCTGGGTTCCTCCCAGACTCTGAGGGCTGATGCAACTGGAGCTGTCACCACTAGAGTCGACTTCTCAACTCACTCATTTTCTTGTGAAATCAGGGACATCAGCTCAGGTGTGTGCAGAGACACTTGCAGCCACACTAGTGTGATCTGAAGTCAAAAAAACTTCTCTGAGGAATGGGAGAAGCAGAACTTGTGTCCCAGCTGTGGCTGGGGCCCGAGGAGAGCTGCAAGATGGCAGGAACTCTGGGGGAGACAGAGAGAGAGAGGTGACACCCCAGGGAAGGAAAACATCTCCCAGCATTATTTTTCAGATCAACTGTGAACTTTGGAACTAAAAAGGGAGACTGTTCTTCCCATTGCCTGGGGGCAGGCAGGCCAATGGGTGCCTGGAACACTGACAGGCCTGGGTGTTGACGTCCTACTGACTGTGGTGCAGGCTTGGGCAGTAGTGCAGGCTGGGGCTGCAGGGAAGGTGCTCCTGGTGTCAATTATATGCCCACCAGGCTTCACATGCCTACTGCTAGAGTCAAAGGCTGCCTTTATAGGGGTGGAGAATAGCAGTCTTGCCAGGTGATTCTAGAAGGAAACTCATAATTACCAAATCCAGCCATTGTGGGAAAGAAAGTCCCACAGCAGCAGTGTGAGAACACACATCTGGGTGGGTGGGTAGTGGGCAGGTAAAGCTCCTCCAGGAGGGGGACACTGAGCTGAGTCTGGGGCCAGAGCAGCTAACACTTGCCAAATTTGAATCTGGATTCACTTTCCCTGAGGCAGGCTGAGCCATCACCAGATGGAAGGTTTGGGGGGATAGGCACTGATCCTGCTGGGGTGAGCTGCCCTGAAGGAGACTCAGAGCTTGGGAAGGAATCAGTGTCTGCACCTGACACCCTGGCATGGTAAGAAAGCCAAGAAGGAACACTAGCCCAGCTGGCCATGGGCATAGCTCATCAAGAGTAGCACCTGCCCCTCCCCCCCATCCTCTGCCTTCCCTGGCGGGCAGGTGCTGGATAAGGGTCTTGCTTCATTCCTCTGAGCTGGCCAGCTTGGGTGCATGGAGAGTGTCCTTCCATGGGTTTAAATGCTACCCCATGGTAGCCCAGTGTCCTAGGAAGAGTTAGAGACCACGGCTGGGTATTAGGATCTGATGTCAGAGAAAAATTAGGGTCTCTACCACCCTGCTAACCAGCTGGGTGAGCTCACCAACCTTGGTTTCCAGTTGTAGAATTAGGACAAAGTCACCTGAATGCCAGGCTATTCTGAGAACAGCCCACTAGAGCATCTTATCTGAATTGGACTGGTACAGAGAGAGCTCAGTCCACGTGAACTTCCTTCTGCACCCCTGTCCCCTGTCTCCTGTCCTCCATTCCCTGTCTGCCAGAGAGCTGCCGTCCTGTGGAGTCCTTGTGAGACTGGGCGTGGGCAAGCAGGTGGGGACGTGAACCCACACTGGCGCCTACAAGCACACTGACTTCCCCAATGTCCCTGGCAGCTTGTCTTAGGCCCTGAGTGTTCCTGGGCTTAGCTTTTCCCTTTTAGGCAGTTTCTTTTGGGAAAACTCAGAAATTTGCCAGAAATAAGAGAGGCATTCCTAGGCTCTTTAGATCCAGTCAGAAGAGATTCCCAGTGCGTGGATCCTACTGTCAATTATTAAGACCAAGAGAAAGGAAAATGCTGAGTCTGTGCCCAAGGTCTGCAGTGTTTCCCGGACAGCAGGGCAGCAAGCGGCTTCTTCCTGGGGGCAGGACAAAGTGGGAATCCTGGGGACTCTCCTGTAAATTACTCATCTCTAGCAACAACAGGTGCAATCTTAGACATATATGTGAGTGTTTGGGGACGGGGAGTTGCCCCATAAGATACATAGAACCAGAAAGTAGAAAGGACATCTTGAAGGCTGACAGATTTTGACCTATACAAATGACAAATTTACTGCATAAAAATTAAATTAATTCCTGTTTCTTTTTTGTAGGAAGTGACATGAATAAGCGAGGGGAAGCATTTTGAAAGAAAGAAAAAAGGTTGGTGTCTGCAATACACAAAGAGTTTTACAAATAAAATAAAAGCAGAAAGAAAGATGGGCAAAGATTATAAAAATGGAAGGAGGGAACACTTTAGTTGCCAAGATTACATGAAAAGATGCTCAATTTCACTAGTAATCAGGGGAGTGAAGATAAAGTCACAAATGAGGTATACTTTCTACCCACGAGGTTGGCCCAGTGATTACATATTGACACCCTCCTTGGTGGCAGGTTGCAAGGAAAGGGGTAGACTCCTACATGACTGCCATTACACACTTGATCTTAGCCAAAAGGCTGAGAAGTGATAGACTGACTGCCATTACAATGTAAAACGCCTGGACACCATGACTCAGCAGGCCCTGCCCCTTATGTGAATTTATCCTTTAGAAATAAATGAACTGACATGCAGGAATATATGCATAGGGTGCGTCCTGCAGTGTTATGCAATGGTGGCTCACAACAGGATAGTCCGAATGTTCCTAGGTAGGGGAATAGGGATGGATAAAATTATAGGACTTCAATGCTGTAGAATATTCATCTATTTTGTAGCTTCCAAGAGGAATGAAATAGATCTATGAGTATTGATTTGGAGGAATGTCCAGGAAATGTTAAATTACAAAAAAACAACAAGGGTCAGTGCCCAGGGTCACCTGCCCCTGACTGGACCTCCAAGGCATGGGGGAAGGCAGGGTACTGCAGGACGGGCCAGGGCTCTGGCTTCCAGTGGGAATAGAGGACTTAGATGCTCCCTCATGCATGTGTACCACGCTATCTGTTCTAGCAACATGCACTGTTGTAATATTTAAAAAGTCAACAAGAGGGACCCAGATGGTGGCAGGCAAAGTGCCCGAGACTGGCTTCTGGGATGGCCTCCTGTTGCCACCGCTTTTGAATTTGGCTCCTTTTCTATTTTGTCCCCTCTGAGCTCTCAGTTCTAGAAAAAAATCACTAACCAGCTAGTAGATAAAGAAGGTTTCCTTCTACAAAAACATGTTTTAAAGTCTAAATTCCTCAAAAACAAGTGCTGTACCCAGTGGGAAGGAGCAGCCCGCCAGCTAAGGTCAGCAAATCTGCAACTCTGTCTTTTGCATCCGTTGTTTTAAATAACAGAACTCTTCAAAGCCGGCATGTGGAGGGAAGAGTGCTCTAGCTTTCTTCTCTGGGGAGGGAAAATGAATGCAGTGTGTTCCATGTGGGGACTGGTCCCCTTCCTTTTCCACAGTGCTGTGTGGCACTGTGAGGTTGGTGTGTTTCTGTAGACGCGGTCTAGTTTCCACCTGGTTTTCCAGGGCAGAGAGACAGGGGCCCAGGGCCTTTTGCACTAGGAGGGGCAGGGCCTGAGCTGGAATTTCCTATGTTCCTCTATGAGTGGGTGAAGTTTGCCACATTGGAAAGGATTCATGGGTAAAGCTCTCCTGAGGCCAGGACAAATATGGTGTCAGACTGGGCAGTGGCTGAAAACAATGGATGTTTGGTTAGTGTCTTAGTTTTCTAGGGCAGCTATAACAGAATTCCAGAGACTGGGTAATTTATAAAGAGCAATTACTTGTCATAGTCTGGGGTTTCAAAGGTACCCTGCCCTTATAGCCTCCCTGAGATTGCCCATAGGGACTCTTTGCAACAGTCCGACCCATGGCTCTGCTGGCATTTCCTTAGATAGGGTCTATGGTCTGAATGTTTCTGAACCCTCCAAAATCCATGTTGAATCTTAATCCCCAATGCACAATAAGAGTTGGGGTCTTTAAGAGGTGATTGTGGCATGGGGGTTCCTCCCTGTGAATGGCATTAAGACTTCATGTAAGGGGCTTTGGTCAGTGATTATCCCCTCCAGACAATGAAGAAACCAGGTGCCACTGTGGGAACCAAGAGAAGCCCTCACCAGACATGGGACTGCTTTGATCTTAGACATGGAACTGCCTTGATCTTGGAATTCCCAACCTCCAGAACTGTGAAAAATATATTTCTGTCATGTATAAGCAGCCTGGGATATTTTGTTACATATATCTGAATAAATGGGCTAAGACAGGGAGGAAGGTGTGGGATGATCCTTTGGTGACTTCCCAGCATACAGCAGCTTTGAGGTGTTGGCATTTGTATTCACTATTTTGCTTATTTAGAGCATCCTTGGGTGGTCAGGTTGTGTGTGGTTCTTTGAAGAAGCGCTAACTGAGTGGTTCCTGAGCCCAGTCTGCAGAAATGGCCATTGGCTTGGTGCTTGGCCATTGCTTGGCCAGTGTCTTACTGGAAAGAAAAGGTTTCTAACTTGTTGGCCTGGCAAGCCCCGAACTCCAAAATGGGTGGAAAATGCAGCTACTCAGAGTGTGGGGGGGGTATCCTTGCCCCACATGCCAGATCTTGGAAATAATCTTGCTTTGGTCCATTGGGACCTTATTGCTCTTCAGAGCTAACCTGAAGGACCAACCATCCAGTCATTTGCAGGGCAGAGTAGAGGTGCCCAGCTGGGAGTGCATGCCCTCTGCCATGCCCTGAGGCCTCCAAGTGAGTGACCTTTTGATATAACTGCGTGTCTGCTTGACTGGGCAATGAGCCACAGCCCTGAGCCGTGGCAGGGGAGCTGCCTTCAGCTTTCGTTCTAGCATTCATGCTGCTGCCGGGGTGTCAGGGTGATGCCTTAACACATGGGGAGTGTGAAGGGCCATGTGATTGCTACCTTGGTAGCCCCCTTTCCCCTAAATGCTGTATCTATGAATTTTAATAATGTTAAATATGAGGAGCTTTTGTCCCAAACTGGATGAGTAGGAATTGCATTGAAGGGGAGGAATATTCCAGGCATGGCTGGGCTTGTGCACCCTCCTCTTTCCCTTTAAAAATAAGCAGGATGTTAAACCAGGAAAGTCACAGCCCAGGTTTATTGTGGACCCAGTGTAATAACCCGAGAGAACAGGCTGCTTTCTTGGAGCTGCCGTGGGCCACACTCTGACCTGGCCAGCTTCAATGAGCACAGCTGATGGCTCCACCCCTCAGCCCAGGGCCCCTGGTCACCTCCTCTCCTGAGGGGTTTGGGGCACAGTTAATGCACCAGAATCTCCAAGTGCACACGAGAGGCTGCTGGGCTGGGCAACCTGTGATTGGGGGTTTCCTGAACTCTCCAAAGATGTCTCCAGGATGAGAACAGGGAAGTGACTGGCTTGCTGAAGGTGACACAGATCGGTGTGTGGTGCCTGATTGGACATGGAACCCTTGGACACTCTGGACTCCTTATTTGTTCGCAATGTGACCTCTGGTTTATATCTGATAGTGTTGGCATTTACTTAAAGGTCTTTATGAGTCCATGCTTGGAAACCCCGCAGTGTGCAGGTCTCTGAGGCCCAGCTGAGTGGGGCCTTCCAAGCATATGCCCCTGTTCCCTGAGCTCACAGAGCTGACACCCAGGTCTGCACGTGCTTACCAGCAGCTCGTAGAAAGGGAAATCTTTCTGTTTTACAAGGTAATGAAATGTTTTCTGCTACAAGCCTTTCAGGACTGACAGGCAGAATGTTGAGAGAATTCCAACCACGTTGATCTCAAGCACAGTTTGTTTAAAGGTTTGTGTAAACCTCCATCTCAGAAAGGGCTGGGGGAGATGGCGGGTCCAGCTCCAGCTCTTATCAGAGATTGTTAGGAGTGAGACGCTTGGAAAGTGCTCTGGGCTGGAGGTTGAGACACAGTGGTGTCTTGTGGGTGGTATTCTCAGGGACACCTACTCTGGAAGGAGACTCCTGGGGTACTCTTAGGATTAACGCCTGCAGAAGGGAGGAGGAGGGGGTAGGGCGGCCCCACAGGGCACTGGAGCCTGGGTGGTCCTGCAGAAGGGTCTAGAGCTGGGCTGAGAGGATAGGACTTTCCACCCCGAGGTGGGCCAGTCCCGGGAGTAGGGCAGCATGCTGGAGGGGCTCTTGGGGAAGAAACCCGTGGGGAGTAGCCCCAGTGGGGTGAGGGGAACTTAAGCCCATTATTCTGTAGCGGGTTCTGTGAGGTGCTGGGCTAAGCCTGTCACCCACTGGAAGAACACCGGGCTGCAGTGATTTGGGATGCAGCGACAGTTCAAGCAAGCCAAAGCTACAGCTAATTGGAGGGGAGAGATGAGGGCATTTCCCCACCACCCCTGCTTGCCTCAACTGAGCCTCAAGGGCGTGACTCTCCACACAGCTGGCATGGTCCTGGTGTCTCTGCTGGAGAGAGGGAGTTACAGGGGTGGCAGGCGAGAGCCCAAATCAACATGGTGTTTTGGGGGTGCAGTAATGGTCCATTCAACCTAGGTTCCAGGCTGATTGTAATGTTCCAGGCAGTACCTCTCTGCCTGTGCCTCTGGGCACAGATTCTTCATGGAGCTGTGTCCTGGGGCAGGGCTGAGAGGCCCTTTGATGGGACACTTTCATTCCTGCTTTCCAACACATTCTCAGGCAGCCTTTGTCTCAGAAGCTGGTGTGGACTCCATGCTGGTGAAGGGTCCTGGAGGACAATCACTGTCTTGGCCAGGCAGTGCCAGCATGCTCCCTGTGGGTAGGGATGCAATCTGCACTGCCTCCCAAAGATGTGCTGATAGCCCAGCCCTGGTGTGTGACCTTATTTGGAAATAAGCTTTTAGCGGCTGTAATCAGGTTAAGATGAGGTCATTAGGGTGGCCCCTAATCCAATGACTGGTGCTTTTATTGGAAAAGAAAAAGACAGACACACAGGAAATGGCCACATGCAGACTGGACAGAGCCTGGAGGGGGGCGTCTGCCCACAGGCGAGGGGCAGGGAGGGGAAAGTCCTACTGAGTTCAAGGGAGCTAGGCCCTACTGAGCTCCAGATTTCCAACTTCAGGCCTCCAGAACTGTGAGACAACCCATGTCTGTTGTTTCAGGGGCTCAGTGTGTGGTGCTGTGTGGCAGCAGCCCTCCTACCCGCTGTGATAGGACACCACCCTGGGCTCCCTGGCCGTGGCAGTGCTGGCTGTCATTGCCTCCTCACTAGCACTTCTCTTCCTGAGCCCAGCAATCAGGAGACGAGGGTTAACCCAGCTGTCGGGGGCCTTTAATCCATGTGGCATGGCCATGGACATCACTCCACTGTGCTTCATTATGACCCAACTGGGCGGCACCATCACCCCCACCTTGCAGGAGGAGAAACAGGCCCACAGGCAGCTCAGGGACAGATTCACAGAACTGCCCGACTGTGTGATCTCATGTGCAGTGTGATCTGCCTGTTTCTCTTACTTTTCTACCCTCTTTGCTTTCACTGTGAGTACATAAGCATTAAAAAAAATCTTTAAAACAAAATTAAACACTATAGTATCCATTCTCTGGGATCCTACATTCTGCTGATCCAGATAAGCAATATTTCAGATGTTTTCCAATTCATCTTTTCCAACAACTCCAGCAGGAAAAAATGTGTTGAATCATCCATAACGTAAGATGCACCGGCAACAAAACAATATCTGTATCTATGGGGAAAGTTTTCAAAGACAGAAGCTAAAGCTGAGTGCTAATATTAACAATGGGTTTGCAAACTCGAGGTCAAAGCTTCCTTCCATTAAATGCTGAAGAATGAGAGGACAAAGCCCAGAGCGTCCTGAGCAAGCCTTAGGAATTATGCTCACATGGGAGTGAGGAGTGTTCCATGGTGAGCACTAGGCCACTAAGCCACTCACCAAAATAGCAACAAACTTTCCAGCAACTCCAGTGTCTTTAAAAGCTGTATAACACCCAAATCCACAATTATCCTTGAGAAACTCTGCTGCCCCACCTTAATTTCCCATCAAAGCTGTACCTCTACCAAGCTTATTAGTCACTTGGCATGTTATAAATAAAGGAAGTGAATTTAAACAAGCTTGGGAGGTAGTATCTCCCTTTTCCATTCTCAGCCCAGAAAGGCATTTTTTCCTTTATTGCTATTAGTTGTGGGAAAGAAGAGTGTAGAAGTTGCTGGGTCAATTTTCAGACAGCACCTCATTGGAAACAGATACGACTTTCTTCGGAAAACGGCCTAACAACTGCACCTCTGTGTGAAGGACAGGACCTGCTCACAATTTCTGCAGGGGCAGAAAGAATGGAGCTGGCCCCCGCTGGCTGGGGACAGATACCTCAAAGGGCCTTGAACAGTCCAGCTTGGACATGGCCCACCTGTAGTCTGGATTGTGCCCAGATGTCTAGTCTACTCGCCATTTGGGGGTAAGATAAAGTACAGGTGGCTCAGGCCAGACCGAGAGTGGCTGTGGGTGGCCAGCTTTGCTTTTTCTCTGCAGTCAGCCCAGGAGAGTGTGAGTCTGGAGGGAATGAGTCTTTGTGGGCAGTGTCTTTTATAAAAACACCACCAGGGATGTTGATCAGTGCCAGCATTTTGGGGTCCAGCCATGGCTTTAGGCCTCTGCAGTACCCTCCTTTTCCTGTGCATTAGAGGTGCTGACCACGTGTGCCCAGAGAAGTTCGGCAAGGCCATTATGGCTTGGTGCCAACATTAACCAACTGCTGTTGCCCTCAGTGGCTCTGTAGACAGTGCTAGCTGCTCCATTTATGAACCAGGGCAATTCTCCTGCCCACCAGCTGCCCTTCATTTATAGTTGTAAATCTCTGTGGCCAGATCCTATGTGAGCGGGTCCTCACCTAGTAGCTACAGTCATATGTGGAGTGCTCACAACTGCCCAAGGCTGAGCTGTGGTCCCCAGATGCACAGCCTGGAGTCCACTTAGATATTCTTTCATCTGACTCACCAAGGAAGAGAAATTCAACATGTTTGTACAGGTGTCCTTTAAAATCAACAACAAACTAAACTCTGATGACCACAAATAACAAATGATGCAGATTTTGCACCAAGAATTAAATAAATACCAACAATAGGGTAACTGACAGATTTCTAACTGTCCATCTATCTTCGGCCATCACCCCTTTGCTTTATGGAGCCACCTTACTGGAGCCTGAAAGCCCTTGTTGGAGCTCCTGGGAACGGTTCCCACTCCTGCTGCTGGCTTTGCCAAATGTTGAAATTAACGAGGCCTTTTTCCTATCCCACAGACATTTGCCACAACCCTCCTGTGCAAAGGGCCCTCCTGCCCTCTGAGAGCCAAACTCCCCACGGCTCCAGAAGAGACTTGCTGGGCACACCCCAACCACGAGGCTCCTGGGGCCTGTGACCTCTTCTCTGAGTGACAGATTGTCTCTGCCTTCCCAGCAGGTACCTGGCTGCTATGCTTATGCTAATGAACACCCCAGCCCAAATAGATCCCTGAGATAGATGTTTTTTTAAATCCCTAGTTTGTGCCAGATACACTTCATTAAAGGAAGCAGGCATTTTCCTTAAATTTAGACACACATTAAAAATAATTGATCAGGATTTGGAGGAAGTCAGGCCTGCACCAGCAGGTGCTTGTCCTTTGTCATAGAGCGGCTCTGCTGAGACTTGTGGCAGCCCTGAGTAGATGGGGTGTGGGGCTCAGAATTTTTTGGAGGGGACAAAGTTCTCGTTTTGTTGCCCTCAGTAGAGTGCTGTGGCGTCATAGCTCACAGCAAACTCAAACTCCTGGGTTCCCAAAATAGTGGGAAAGGTTTTTCATGAGCAGGTTGAGGGCTGCTTGCCCTGCCTGGCTGCTGTGCTCCAGGCTATACTGGGCCTGAGTGTCTGGGGGGCTGAACGTCTGGGGGTGCTGAGCATCTCAGGGGTGAGTGTTTGGGGGCTCTGTCTGGTACCATGTGTCTGGATGTGTTTGTGTTCAGAGCCAGCCACTTGCCCTGTCCTCTCCAGGATGGACTATGCTCTGGGACTCTCTGTGGCTGGCCCATCAACCCTGCGTGAAGCCTGTCTCCAGGTGTGTCCTCACTTGTCCCTGTCTCTGTCTTCCTTTAGTTACAGTGGCATCAGTTTAGACTAGATGGAGATTGTTCTTTCATTAAGCTGGACTTGTCACTGGAGTGAGGACTCAGCTCAGCCCCAGACAAGCTTAGGACTCAGTGCTGCATGCGAGTGTGTGTGTGGGGCACAGCCTGGATGCTGCAGTCCTGTTGGCTGCAGACTGTGAAAAGGCTGCCAAGAAAGGGCCAGTAGGTTAGGAACTTGGGCAGGAGGTGATCTTACAGGGGTGGCTCCACAGAGAGGTGAGATCTGAGACTGGCCCCAGATCAGCAGGTGTAGAGAAGGCCAGAGGAGGCAGAGCAGGGGGTCCGGGCCCCTAGGAGCAACTCCCAGAGGTGATTCTGCCAAAGGGGCTGTGTGAAGGCTTGGGCAGCCCCTAGGGACATTGAGTGATTCACCTGAGGTTCAATGATCAGAAACAGAGCCGAAGAGCTGCAGCACAGCCCCCTGACAGAGGGGACACGAAGGAGGCCTCATCTGGGGCACGTACTTGTGGTGCAGGCCATGGTTAGGACTGACATGGACTCATGGTGTCCATCCAGTTCAGATGCAGAGTATGACACTTCTTAATACCTTCAGAGGCTGGGCCTGAATGCAGGAAGTCTGTGTGTACGATAGGGAGGGGTGCGGAGGCTCTGGAACAAGCTTGAAACATAGCCCTGAGGATTTTTTTTTAATTCAATAAAGCTTTATTTTTCAAATATACAGTTGGTTGGACCTGTTCATGCATCTCCAGCAGCTGGGGCATCTCCGCCCTTGGTATTTCTGGTGTGAATTACTTGAGCTCTGTGCTTTGAAACCAGCTTGATAAGCCCTTAGTAGGAGCTCCTGAAGGGCTTCCCTGGCCAGGGAACCTCAAACCTTCAGCCTCTGAGAGACCACAGCTGGGGTGATAAGCTTATGGTTGGGAACTTCCTTCCAGAGTTTGTCATTTGTAGCTTTGTCAAATAAGACTAGGTTGTAAAGCTCGTCCCTGGCCTCTGGACCACTTTTTCTTTTCGGCCTTCCCTCCCTGTGTCTTGTATCTCTTGTTACACAGCTTGTTCCCTGTGTCTTTGTATCTCTTGGCCAACTCTAGGGCCTCTGTCTTCTTCTTGTCATCCTTGGATGGCATTGCAAAGCTCGGAGAAGAACTGCCAGCATTGTAGCCTCGCTAAGTTGTCAGACACACACAGAAAAGCACAGCTCTCAGTTATTATTTTTTTAGTGCCCATTTCAAATCATTTCTTTATTATTTATTATTACTTTTTTACATGAGTAAACTGCATGTCAACTTGTGCTGCAGGACAGTAAGCCAAGATAAACTAATACACTATTTATTCTCTTGCGTTCACTTGTCACTTATTTTTTCCCTAGGCCCAGGGAAGATGTAAAAGTGGGTCTTCAGAAAGTTAAGATTTTAGTAAGAGTTTCATTCCAACTCCAATCATGCTTTTTCTTTAGAACCACATAGTCCCTCTCCTAAACTCATGGCATCCTCCCTATAGGTTTAAAGCTGCATCAGAGACTTAGTGACGGTGAGCCCCTAACCAAGCCCACAGGATTACTCACCTGGGCTCTGGTCATAACCACAGACCGACAATCAGGAATGAAGACAGGGCACGCAGGGCAAGGAGCAGCCCCCATTTTAGTGGCGCGTGTACACAAAGTAATCCTCTTTTAATTTAGAAAAGAATTAAGGTCACAGAATGTTTCCCTACAAAGGATATATAATGAGGTAATATCAATAAAGTAGCTATTGCTAAAGCAAAGCTTTCATCAATAAGCTTTGAGAACTTTGAAGGAGGAAAATCAGCCCTGAGTTTTAGCTTGTCTGAGTCGAGTCCCCAGCCTCCAGTGACAAGTCCAGCTTTTTGGAAGAGCAATCTTGATCTAGTTGATGGTAACTTGAGGAAGACTGAGGCAGGGACAAGCGAGGGCCGGGGCACGTCCGTAGATAGTCTTCACTCAGGGCTGGTGGGTCAGCCCCAGAGAGCCCCAGAGCACTGCCCTAACCCTGGAGAGGGCAGGGTGCTGCTCATTCCCTTCAGGAGGAGTACCACTCCTGGCCTGGACTTACCTCATCTAGCCTTCTGCCTTAAAGCTGAGCAGCCCCAGACCCTGAGAGCTTACCTGCTGGACACAGGGTCTTGAGCCAGACTTCCATCAGCAGCTGCCTGGCCTGGGACAGATTATGTCACTTCTCTGTGCCTCAATTGCCTCCCTTAAGCAGTGGGGACAACAAGGGCCGTGCTATGTCCTGGAGTCACTGTGTGGTTTAAACAGGGAAGTGCAGAGAAAGCATTGCAGGGAAATGCTGTGAATGGCCACCATTGCCTTAATGAGGGCAGTAAGTCCCCTTGTCACGTTATTCATGCCATAGCTTCCTGGAGGAAAGATGCACAAGTGGATGTCCTCGGGAGGACTTGCATGCACCTTGCAGGTGCTTCCGCAGGACACCAATGGCAGTAAGTGCAGGAAATGTCAGGTTACCTCATTTCTCTTTCTGAAGCATCTGAAGTCCTTTCTCCTGTCATGTAATTGGTCTGCACTCATGCTCAGTGGAAGCGGGCAGTGGAATGCCTTCCTGCTCCTGCCTCCCGAGCTGTCTGGAATGCCTTCTTTGCAGTCCCTGGGGAATCTGCCTGCCCAGTCCCTGTGCTGTGGCTCCTGCCTTCAAGGTCCTGGATTTATGCTTTAAGATTTGGGGGAGGTGCCTCAGTGCTAACCTGCTCCTGAGGCACAAAGGCCCTCGCCTCAAAGGGCATCAAAATATGGGGAAAGAGGATGGAGGTTTCAGGAGAAACTGCTCCGCAGTAGGGGGAGGCAGGCCTTTCTGCAGGTTTCCGCCTGCAGTCACTCAGTAACAGGCCTTGCTCCTCATTCCACTTTTGATTCTCTGCAGCCGGGGCTCCTTCTCTGCCCCAGGCCAGCCCTGCTTTCCACGCAGCCCCATTGCCAACAGCTGGAATCTTTTTTTAGGAATGAGTTGGCAGCCCAGCATTTGTACTGAATGTTCTGGGTCGGCCTGGCCCGTGCCTGGTGCACCAGTGGGAACCATATAAGCCTGGGTAGGGGAGCGAATGGCTTCTGGGCCAAGGATCCCAACATTCCACTTGGCTGCCTGGGATGCTTTCTGTCCGGCTTCATTCACGGAGCAGCTGCTGCTCCCCATCCTTCGTCTTTTCCTTCCTCCTCCCTGGTGGCTTCCCTGTTCTGTTGTTCTTGCTTTTTTTTGCCCCCATCCTGTCTCTGGAGGAGTGAAGATGGGCCTGGAGCAGCCCTGAGACCCAGGCCTGGCCCCCTCAACTGTGGCTGCAGCCCCCACCCTGGGAGCCCCAGATAGGAGGCCCCAAGGGCAAGTCTGGGTAGATGAAAAGGGGCCCAGTCTTGAGATCATCTGGGGAGGGGCTTGGGACCCTGGGACATGCTGATAAGATGCTGTCCAACCTACCCTCATCATATCCAAGAACCCAGCTCTTGTCCCTGCTGCCTCTGCCTTCTGCCCATGGCCATGTGTAGGTGACAAGGAACATCAGGCTTCCACTTCTCTGGCTGTTGGTGAGCGTGGGGGCAGAGGGGAGAACACATCTAATGGGCAGCAATAACTCGGAAGAGCAGAGACAGTACCCCTTGGCCCCTTGGTCTCAGTGGGAACCCCCTCACAGACAGATGCATCCTGGGTCACTTTGTGCCACCACATCTGGGAGGCACCAAAGATCCACTGCTGAAATGATAGGGCCCCCTGTGGTCAGCTGCCTTCAGGAAGGCACCGAATCTGCTGGCCTGGTGGGGTGCAGCTCCCAACCTCTGCCTCTCCTCCTCGGTCTCCTCCCTCATCCAATACTCCCTGCGCTCTGTGTGGGGTGATGCAGGTTATGTCTGAGGCCCCTGGATTTCCAGCCCTCTCTGGTGGAGTGAGTAGGGCTGCCTTTGATCTGGAGGAGCAGGATTTAGAGACAGACACAAGGCTGAGGAGGGAGTTTCTGTAGGGCAGCAAGGAGAGGCAGTGACCAGCCACCTGAAATCCAGATTTTCCCTGAGACTGTTCCCGTAAGGTGCTCCTGACAGCTCTGCAGCTGGCCTGGCCATCCTAGCAGCAGGGGGCTCAGCCTTCACAGCCTTGGCTCCTGGGGGCAGGAGGAGACTTCCCAGTGGCAGGAAGGTCCCTGGTCACAGCCAGGGCCGATAGCCCTGCCTCTGTGCCAGGATCACAGGCTAGGGTGCACTCCACTCTGGCCTCCGAAAGTGAGTTCTGAAGGATTCGGGCCTCTGGGGAAGAGTTTTGTGGCTGTGCCTTCAGTCCGGCATCCCAGGAACATGAGCTAGGTTCAGTGTGCATGAAAAAGCCAGGCTCGGTGTTACCAGCCTCGCTGGCTGCATTAGGGTACTTTGAGAGTGTGAATCTTTTCCATACCTCCCGATGGAAGCAGGCTGCTCAGGGAGGGCAGAGCTCCCAAGACACTTAGGATTCCTTTGAGACAGAAGGGTCTGTGACCAGGTCAGCTGAGGAGCAAAGAGCAGGGGCATGAAGTAGGGGTAAGGGAGCTGCCTGTTCCAGCTTCTGGCCTGAGGACAAGGATGACACAGACAACCATCCTGTTCCTTGAGCAAGCTCTGGTCAGCTGGAGTGTGCCTGTGTCTTAACCTAGGGTGGCAGCCCCTCCTGGAAGTACATGGAACAGAGTTTGTGAGCAAGTCTTTGTCCAGGGGCTCCTGTCATTTACTTGTATCAGGACATAGCTCCTTCCCCTGCCCTTCCAACCCATGCTGGCCTGCAAATCTCAGGGCAGGGTATACCTGGTAGCCCCATTTGTAATAGTTTTCTAAGTGCAGTGGAGTAGTGGGGGGGGCACAAAGGAAGAGGAGAGAGAGGGTATGCAGGGACTCCTATGGCAGGAGCCCTGCTGTCTTTCAAGATCCCATAAAGGTTGGGTGGTGTTCTCTTCCTGGGGCAGGCTGGGTGGTTCTTGGTCACCACATTCCTGAAATCTGGAGTCTCAATTGTTTGACATGTCCTCAGAGGCCCATGGTCAGAGATCTGTTTTGGGAAATCATTTCTCCACTGTCCAGGCAGTCCTAGTTATGGGCTGGGGTCTGAGAGGGAGGAAAAGGACCTCAGGGCTGCTCATAAGGCCATGCAAGTTCACACTGGCTTCCAGCTGGCTCTGAGCCTGTGGCTGTTCTGTAGCTTCAGCCCTGTAAAATGTTCAATTATCTGAGTCTTCACAGTTAACTTTTTTCTCTTCCTTTAAAGGAACCCATAAGGGCACCTAGCATCAGGCCTTAGGTACTTGGCTCCAGCTGCAGGTGGGATTGAGGGTGGCAGGGGATCTGGAGGCCAGGCCTGGAGTTACCACTGTTATTGTAATGCAGACAGCGGCTCTACTGTGAGGCGTGCACAGGGTTTATCTTCTTTCTTGTTGCTCCGACAGGGCAGGATTGCCCACCCTCTGCTCAGTGGGGACTAACATTCAGTGCTTGGCTGAGATAGCTGATGAACCCTGGAGAACTCTCTAGCAGCCACCAAGGAAGGGGCTGTGCAGATGTGCAGGCAGCCAGCCTCTGTCTACAGCTCTTTACCCTCCCCTCCCCTCCTGGCCGTGTGAGTTTCTCTCAGGCTAAAATGAACTTCAGGGGCCAAGATTTGGGTGCTCAGCCTGGGGAGATTGTGCTTTCAGAAGGTATTCACACCAACATACAAGCCCTCTTACCAGAAGCTCTTATAGTGTGGCTTAACGCTCCTCCACCGAGAGCTGGGGTCTCTGTCTCTTCCGCCAAGACCTGCTTCCCCCGGTAGACTGCGATGGAGGCTATTTTGTGTGGTTTGAAGCTTTGTCATGGAAGGTGACATAGGTCACAGATGCCACCCTACCCACTCTCTCTTGGTTTGCTCCTTCTGGAGGAAGCCAGCTGACATACCATGAGGACACTCAAGCAGTCCTGAGGAGTGGCCAACAGCCAGCAGGAGCAATGGCGGTCCAGCCTTCCTGGGACCCCCGCCAGAAATGCCAGGAATTCCTAACCCACAGGAACCATAAGAAATGCTTGCTGTTGTTCTCAGCCGCTAGGTTTTGGGATGCCTTTTTACTTTGCCATTGTACCCTAAACAAGTCTGTGGTAATAAAGAGGAGACTTTTATTGCATTATCGAATCTTAGACTGTAGGCAGAGACTTCACAGCTCAATGATGGCTCTTCCAAAAATCTGGGCCATATGCTTTACTTTAGAATAAATACCTGTTGTGCACATTGGCCATTTAGGTACCAACTTCTGAGGTTTTGGATGTGGCTTTCTTGGTTCTGATAAAGCAGAACTGAGACACCCATCATGGCCCCTCACATACTCCTCAGCACCCAGGGGCACCTGGACGCGTTGTTTAATTTTTTCCTCTTCCAACCATAAAGCAGTATAAATACGGAAAAAGGCACTGAGGACCTCCAAGCTCATCTGGACATCTGGAAAATAATTTTGAATATTTACATTTTATCTGCAGGAGATTACACAATTGCCATAAAGAGCTTCAATTACCAAATGATAAGATCCACCAGAGTGAAAACAAAACTATTCTCTTTTGACAAAGCATTTTGTACGCCTGCTTTAAACTTTGCTCTGTGCTGGTTACGTGTATTTAAAAAATTTTGTATTTGCCAAAGAAAATTGTCAGAGGAAAGTACGTGGTTGAAATGGAAAGATGTCTTTGGATTTGGATTTGTGAGGAAAGAACATGAGCATTGGATGCAAACCTCCAGCTGTGTGTTCCTCCCTGGTTGTAAAGAGGACTCACATGTCTCTAACTTGGAGCACTTCAGAAGAGAAGTGGCTTCTGTTTCCTGATCTGGCACGGCTAGACTGCTGTGAGTGTGTGAGTGTGTGTTCACGCATGTCCCAAGGGCATGCGAACTCTTTCCCTTTCCCTGGGAGGCACCACGTTTCCTAGTCTTTGTTATGTATAGGTCACTGTGGCCCTGAGACAGACTGGAATGTGGATGGAAGTGACTGGTCCCCAAATCCCCTCTATCTTCCTTTAGATTTTCTCTTTCTCTTGTCTGTTGGAGAGACAAAAAAGGTCCTGGGGACCTCTGAGGCCTTAATGATGACAGGGTCACCGGAAAGGGAAAGCCTGGGCCCCTGAATGTCTGTATGGAGCAGACACTTTCTTCTCCCACCTGCGGTAGCTTGGGATGGGGGGAAAAGCAAACTTGTATCCTAGTAATTCACTGAGAGTTGAGAATTGTTTTATAGCCATTAACTCATCTTGGCAGATATGCCTATGGATCCCTTGGGGACAGGGACCCCTGTTAGTTTTCCTTGTCTTTGCAGAGTCTGGCTAGTAATAGAACATGGATGTTGGTATAATAAGTGAGTGAGTGATAAATGTGTCTCCACTTGGAGTAATATGATGCTATGCATTTCTTTCTGGTTGTTTTCGCAAGGTGATGGAGGAAGAATTCACAGGGGCTGTGGCCTCACTGTGCCCACCCCCACCCCGCCATTCATATGATGAACTCTTTACCCACAAAGTGATGGTGTTAGAAGGTGATTAAGTCACAAGGGCAGAACTCTCATGAATGGGATTATTTCCCTTATGAAAAAGATGCCAAAAAGCTGCCTCACTCCTTGTATCATGAGAAGACTCGGTGAAATGACACTGTCTATGAGGAAGGGGCTCTCACCAGACACCAAATTTACCACTGTGCTGATCTGGGACTTCCTAGCCTCCGGAACTACAAGAAATACATTTGTGTTGTTTGAAAGTTGCTCAGTCCATGGCATTTTGTTACAGCATCCTGAAAAGACTAACGCCAGCACTCTGAAGAGGACAGTGGAGACTTCCAAGCTCTTAGCATCGTCTTACTCATTTATAGAAGAAAAAAGTTCTCAAGAGTCACTGATGGTAAGCCAGCATTCTGCACCGGAGAGGGCAGGGGGACGGGGTGCGTTTTCCTCGTGCTTACCCTTCTTTAAGCCCACTCTGGAGCTGTGTCTGATTGGAAGTGCAGCGCCACCTTAATAGCGATGTTTGTTTTCATAAAGGATCATACCTACAGGAAAACAAAAAGCGAGCCAGGAAGTTTTATATAATTATGTTTTTAAGTTGACTGTGTTCTTAATCTGGTTAGTAAGAGCTGCAGACAAAGGACTGCAAAGGTCCTTAGGGAAAGGACCTAAGTCAAAATGAATTTTTGCATTCCACAGAGGTACTATTTCCCTTCCTCCATGCATGGAAATGTAATTCTAAGGACTTTGGCTACAGGCTGCATAACCCTGCTCAGAACAAGACAGCTGATGAACAGCCACCATGGTCAAGTGCAAACACATCCAAGGTAACACATAGAGAGCAGACGACCACCACGTTTTCATTGGAAACAATAGGAAGAGAAACAAGCAAAATGCCACGTGGTACACGATGACGGGCTTGTGTCCTTAGAAGCTGATGTACTTGATATTAGAACACACCAATTGGCTCGGTGCATGTGGCTCAAACGGCTAAGGTGCTGGCCACATACACCTGAGCTGGTGGGTTCGAATCCAGCCCAGACCCACCAGACAACAATGACAGCTACAACCAAAAAATAGCCAGGCATTGTGGTGGGTGCCTGTAGTCCCAGCTACTTGGGAGGCGGAGGCAGGAGAATCGTTTGAGCCCAGGAGTTGGAGGTTGCCGTGAGCTGTGATGCCACAGAACTCTATCCAGGGCGACAGCTTGAGACTCTGTCTCAAAAAAAAAAAACCCCACAAAAAACCAAAAAAATACCAATTACATTTCCAGCACCTTTAATGAACTTATTATGGATCTTCACATTAAAGGAGGAATTTTAAATTGCAACATTGGTGGGCTCTGCTATTTCCACGTTATTACATTTTGCTTAATGGGAGACCTGGCTATGTGCTGTGATTGGCTCATTTGTACCTGATATACCTAGATGGATTTTACTAGATTTAGTGGCTACAAATACTCACATTTCCATAAATAGTTGAGGAGGCACTGGGATAGAATCTGAAAGCATATGTGTATATTTATTTTGACTGGTAAGAACAATCTTGGGCATGTCCATTTTATCTGTTTTGTGTACAGGATTCGATTTAAAATTTTTATTGCCCAAACACCATGCCACAGATGTTTGTGCCTGCAGAGGACAGAGCGGGTACCCAGACATACAAGCTATATTTTCATTCTGAATGTTTAGAAGATTAGACTTTAATGTGGCTCACAGGAGTGAAGGTTTTTTTCAGAATGCTTTGACGTGTTGTGGGATTGTGAATTCCACATTTATGATCATATTTGTTAATGTCTTCTGTGGCAAACAAATTCCTTGCAGAGCTGATTTGGCCGTGGAGGAATGCTCTGGCCTTTCCAGTGGAGAGACTTATTTTTCTCAAGTTGTGGAGAGGGAGGCTTAGTGGTGATTATGTTGGGGAGGTTGAATTGTCCCCACTTTTCCTTCTCCCTGTCCTCTCACAAGATGTGGGAGTCATAAAACCTGAGTTAATCTGAGTAAAAATCGTCTAGCCTGTGACAGACGATTCGGAGCAGAGGCTGAGATGACAGTGGGGCATGATTTCAGAGGCACCTTTGTTGGGGGGTGGTGGTGGCTTTATAATGTGGCCCAAATTCTGGGATGCTTCTCTAGTTGGGATGTGGGGTCTTCTCATCCAAGCCCTGGACAGCTGTGAGCCTTCCTGTTCTGCACGGCAGCCTGAGCACTGGGGGTTCAGACCTGAGAAGGCAGGACGAGCTATGAGAGCCCTGAGTGTGAGGAGGTGCCACGTGGAAGACACACAGGCAGGGCCTTGGTGAGGAACAGAGCGGGGTGTGAGCTCTGTGCTGTCACCTTTGTTCACTGTAACCCTTGTGGAAAGACAGGTCTAGAGACTGAAATCTGCCTTCAGGAGACTTCTTGGTGGGGAGAACCCAGGAGCCCCCTTTCCATGGCTGGTCCCTTGTCCCTGTGGCAGGTCCTTCATGCTGCACCATGGTGGTCATGGAAGCTAGTTTGGAACCCCTGAGGGCAGTGGAATGAAGAGCAGGAGGGTTATTTTAAGAGACTCAGCCTCTGGGGTGCCCTCTTCCTGGGGGTCCATGTGTCCAGACTCTCCGCACCCACAAAGTGGCTCAATTTTGAGGCTCTTAGAATGGTGAGTACTCCTTCCAAGACGAGTCCAGTGGGATGTCCTCCTCTGTGCAGGGATGGAGGAAGGCCAGGAGGGCCTTCTTCCCGAGGCCACTGAGCAAAGGAACAGCTGCCACCTTAGAGTCTCATGGCACTTGCTTTGGAAGGAGGCAGGGAATCCTCTGACTCACCTGCAGGGCCAGTGTGCTGTGAGCCCATGGCTGCCTGCCTGTAGCTGTGCCCAGGTGTCCCATGAGGAAGTGGTGACTCTTCCTAATGACAGTGCAAATCCAGATGTCCAGACAGAAAAGCAATTCAGAGGAGACTGGAAAATGGAGAATAAATAACATGAGAAAACCAAAGGCTGGAGTTTCTTGCACATCACTAATCAGGAAACCTGTGCTAAGGAACTTGATTCCCGGATAACTCCATGAATTTAGCATTGCTATTCCTACCATGCCAGATGAGAAAACTCTGGCTCTTAAAGAGATTTAGTGGATTGCACAATCATGGCAACAGTACATTGCTGAACTTCCAGGAACAGCTGTGGCATGTGGCCCTGTGGTCACCCCACCTATGCTGTGGGTGCAGGAGGCTCCCAATTGGGAGCTGCAGATGGCAGAGCCAAGGTCTCCAGCAGACTGGACACAGTGGCTGTGTCTCCTCCTGTGCCATTTAGCTCTGAATCAAGCCTGTGTGAACCTCTCTGACTGGGGAGATGTGAGTCACGGCAAGAGCTGGGGCACAACAGGTCTGGGGCATGCAGCTCTTAGCTCTGAGTCTCTGCAGTCCAGACAGCTGGCTGGAGGGGACAGCAATGGCTGTCAAGTGAGCCTATCTACACTGTCCACCCTGGTTTCTGAAGGTCGGGGATGACAGTGCTCTACACTGACTGGCTGAAAGTGTGCAGACAGAAAGGCGGAGACCTGGGGGCCTCCCTTTGCACTCAGAAGATGCTTCCCCTGGCAGCTCAGCACGCACATCTTGTGTGCCCACCCCCTGAAGCAGAATCCGAGGAAGAACTTGGCTGCAAATGGTTATTTTGAGAGCTCACCTCAGAAAGTCCCTGTCAGGGAGGGAGGCTGAGGAGGTACACAGCAGTTGGAGCATTGATTCCTGGGGTGCAGGGCACTGAGAGCTGAGTAAAGGGCCCCTGCTGTGTTGGCCCTTTCAGCCAACTGCCACAGGCCCAGGTGGCTCCTGGAGGTGTCAGCTCCCTTCAGGCTGAGAGTCTGGGGACCCGGGGCAGTGCCAGAACTGATGTGGCCAGGCACCCACAGTGGCTGCTCCTGGGGGACTTGGTATAACTAGAAGCCCATCAGAGTCAAGATAGAGAGGCGATGTCCTGCCTACAGGGCTTAGTTCTGCAAGGGAGAGAGAAGGGGACTTTTTGGTTGGAGGCGTCCTCTCCTCCCTCTGCAGCCAAGGTGGCAGGAACATTTTCCTGACCAGTCCCCTGTCCCACCACCCACCACAGCAAATCCATGGCTTCTCTGAGTCCTGTAGGAGGAAGCCAGCCCTGCCTGGGAACAGCCCAGGGCCCCAGTGGGGTTCCAGACATCAGCTGTCAGTTGTCCAGCCCCTTGTAGGCTGGAGGCAGTACTTCTTTCAGAAGGGGAACTTATCCCTCCAAGAATTCCCTTCCCCTTTCTCCCCACTGGCCTTAGAACAGGCCTGGGGTCAGTTGGCTCAAGCCTGGCCACCCAGGAATCCTTGTCTGGCCCCAGACGGTTAACAACCCAGTTTTCTATTTCAGCACTTGCCATTTTTAGGACTCTGCAAAGTTTATTTTTAAATTTAAAATTTTTAATTGTTGTGGGTATGTAATAGTTGTATATATTCATAGGGTACATAGGATGGTTTGATACAGGCAAACAGTGTCTGATAATGAAGTAGGGTAATTGGGGTGTCCATCACTTCAAGCATTTATCATTTTTGTATTAAAAACATTCCAATTCCATTTTAGTTATTTTAAAGTACGTAATAATTTATTGTTGACTACAGTTACTTTGTTGTGTAATCAGATATTATTTAGTCTAACAATCTAACTATATTTTTGCATCTGTTAACCATTCCCACTTTATCTCCCCACCCTCAGCTTCTGGTAATGATAATTCTGCTATCTCCATAAAATCAATTGTTTTAATTTTTAGTTCCCATATATGAATAAGAACACATGAAATTTGTCTTTTTGCACTTGGCTTATCTCACTAATTATAATGTTCTCCAGCTCCGTCCATGTTGCTGCAAATGACAGGATTTCATTCTTTTTTATGCAGAGTGACATTCTGTTGAGCCGACTCTGCTTCTCCTTAAAGAGGAAGAAATGGAGGCCGGGGAAGGTGGTGACTGCCTGGGTCACATGACCTGTATAACAGGCCTGGTTCTCAGCAGACTACTGGGCTGCGGCTATTCTGCTCAGCAGCCCCCCTGAAGTTTCCAGGGTTCCCAAGGGGGGTGTGGAGGTCATGCGTTCATGGTGGCAGGAAGGGTGGGGCAGATCCCTGGACATACCCAAAACATGTTCTGCTATGCTATGTATGTGTTACCCAAAATAAAGAAGAATCATAAAGAAATGTTGAGCTTATGCCCACGTGCTGAGGGGTAAGGCCCCGATGTCTGTCTGTCCCTTCTCTGAACACAGAGTATGATGGACCCATGAAAGGGCATATATAGCAAAATGTTCATGGTGACATCTAGGCCACAGGGTTAACCATGCAATTCTTTCCACTTTTCTAGGTATTAGAAACGTTCGCAATGAAACTTTGGGTGATCTCAGAGTGGATCACCCACTCATTTCCTTACTGATCCCATCATCAGAGCACTGTACAGGAGACCTGTCAGCTGCCTTTCGAAAGGCATGTATTCTTTTTTTTTTTTTAATTTTTATTAAATGATAGCTGTATACGAAAGGCACGTATTCTTGCAAAGAACGCCCCGTAGTGGAGGGGGCCGCATCTCCCAGGGCAGAGAGGAGCCCTGGCCTCCAGGCACTGACTCCTGGGAGATGAGCCCAGACAAGGGTGGGTGGGATGCTGCCACCTCAGATCAGTAAGCTCTAGTCTAGTCCTTGGAGGCCCAGAGAGGGCAACCAGCCCTCAGGAGGGCAGCATGGAAGAGGCCTCAGTTCCTGTCTGGGCTTTTCCCTTATTCTCTGCTTCTCAGAAGACTGTAAATGTTACTCAGGTCAGTCGTGGAGGGCACTGTAGCAATTCTTTGCACTGGGTACCACTTACAGTGCCACACATCATGGTGTATGTGCTTTCTCTCTTCAACAAGGTCACGACACTATCGGGAGGGGATGTCCTTGGAGTTGCTTTTGCAGGGATTCTGACCCTTCTGGCTGACTCACGTACAACAGAGCAGTATCTGACAAGGCTGCCAGGTTTATAGACGCAGCCTAAGTAGTGTTCAACCTGAGACTATTCCTGACTTGAGCTCACGACTGAGGGGCATGACCGGATTTGCTGTTGGTGGGTCACTACCAATGCCCACACTCCTGGGGGTGTAAGGGGCTGCACTGTGGCTGCCCCAGGGCCAGCCCGGGAGCAGTGCTTCCCACATCAAGCCTGTGTCTCTGTCGGTCCAACCATGCCCCACCATGGCAGGACCCAGCTCCGCCTCACAGGGGATTTAATGACTTTCCACTGAGTGGCATTTTTCTTTGTTTTCCCTATGGAGGACTTTCTTGCCTCATTTTGGATCAGGCTTTTGTTTTAAATTAGTGGTGACTCTAAGCGCTGTGCAGGAAGCCTCCCCCTTGTTCCTGATATTACACTTGTGTACAAAGCAACGGAAGGTGCACCCTCCCGCCCCACCCCACCCCCGCTCAGGATGACTGTACGGACGTGGCGGTGCTTCCGCTGAGGCAAGGACACCACTGGTGCTTTACAAGTTATTGCCTCAGTTTACCTGGGGTGACTTTAATTTGGAACATTTTATTCTATCATTATACTTTGTCGCCCGCCCTCCATAGAGTGCTGTGGCATCACAGCTCACACCAACCTCCAGCTCTTGGGCTTAGGCGATTCTCTGGCCTCAGCCTCCCAAGTAGCTGGGACTACAGGTGCCCACCACAACGCCCGGCTACTTTTTGTTGCAGTTTGGCTGGGGCCGAGTTTGAATCTGCCACCTTCGGTATATGGGGCCAGTGCCCTACCCACTGAGCCACGGGCGCTGCCCAAATTTGAAACATTTTAATTTGGTTCCTCCCCTGAATTATCACAGAGTTATAGTAAGTGAGTAGAAAAAGGTATAAATCCAAAGAGATGTGGACAATAACAGGTCAGACATGTTAACACAAATTTGGGAAATAGAAAGTACATGACCTAGCAGATACCCAGGTACCAGCAGGGGTGTGTGTGTGATGTGAGTAGTAGTATAATGAAAAGGAAATTTAGGGTTCTTCTAGTTATTGTTGGTGCCCACAAACTAACCCAAGTGAGAGGGACATAACAACCATATTATCACCCTCACAGCTTCTGTGGGTCAGAAATTCAGACAGGGAAGAGCAGGGCTGCCTTATGTCTCTCCACCGTGTCAGGACCCCCGGCTGGAGAGATTCCAGGGCTGGACTCAGCTAGAACTGTCAACCAGAGCTCCTCCGAGTGGCCTCTTCCCATGGCTGGGGTTTCCTTACATCATGGCTGCCAGAGCTCAGAGGGAGCACTCCAAGTACCTAGGGGGCAGCTGTGTGCCCTTTTCTGACTCAGCCTCAGGAGTCACACTGCCTCACTTTTACCATAATCTATTGGTTGAAATAATCACAAGCTGGTGAGATGGAAGGGTCCATAGATCCTTACCTCCCAATGGGAAAGAGAGCTTTGGGGCCACACTTTACAACTACAGCAGTGGTCACATAGAACTCAGGGAGACTTGGAATCAGAAGTGCCAGGAACCCTGAAGGTCAGGGTGGCACAACCACCCCAGTAGAAGGCAGGACAGTTTCTCGTTGGAGAAACTGACAAAGGAGGTTCTGAACTTGGAGATTCTAGTTGGAGCTGAGGAAAGAGAACCTAGACTGAGAGCAGGTGAACTGAGTGAAAATCTGCTTTCCAAATAGTCTGGCTCCTCCCACTCTGCCCTCTTTCCCCACTCAGCTTTGGGGATGCTGCCACCAGGGTCATGCCCTCTAGGGATCACCAGGTACCCACTGATCAGCCTATGGTGAAGCACCCTGGTGACAAGCTCCATTCATCCCCAGACTTCCAACACGCCAGGACTGGTGAGTCTCTCTGTCACCTGCCCCCTGGGGTCTGAGAAACTACTGCAGCCACCAAAGTTTGTCTTTGTTTTGTAAAGTTTTGCTTTGCCAAAGTTTTTGCAAACTTTGACCATATTTGACAAAGTTTTGCTTTGCCAAAATTTTTACTGGTTTGTTTGTCTTTTACTTACTAATTTGTAAAGGCTTTTGATATATTATGGACATTAACCCTTAGCTTTGTGATGGAGGGTTTAAATATTTTCTTTCACTTTATGGTTTTGGTTTAAAACTCTGTTCTCTTTCACCCTATGACTGCTTTTTTTTTTTTTTTTTTTAATGTGCTTCCAGATACCAATCTTCTGATGGCTTCAGGGTTTCATGTTTTGCTTAGGAAGGTCAACCTTATGCCAACATTATAAACATCTCCTCCCACATTTTTCTATTAAATTTATAGTTTTTAAAGCATATTTGTTTGCTAAATCCAGCTGGCATTTACTCTTATGTACACTGGAGGGACGAGGGGTTTTCACTGCTGTGCTTTTCGTCCTGCTCAACCTGCTGGTTTTCGGGGCACCTCAGGCTTCTGAGCAACAGAATCCAACCATGCTTCCTGTGCCCCTGGCTTCACTCTGCGTGAGCCTCTGGCCGTGACTTCCACCACCGCCCCACAGCTCCTTTCTAGCTTCAGGGAGGAGATCCTGATCGGGGGCTGGCCCTGATCTCTGTCCTGTAAGTGCTCCTTCCTGGACCCTTTCTGTCCCTCTGCTGTCCACCCTGTGACAGCCCCAGCTCACCCCTTCCTGCCTCCCCTTGTGCACACGGCCCACTCTCTGGCATGACTCAGAGTCCCAGAGGCCCCTCTCCACACTCCTGTCTCTGCAGCTGCCAGGTCTCCACTCCACTGGGTAGGTCCCTGGGTTGCCCCCAGGACTTCCTCCTCAGACACTGGCTCCTTCTGGCCCCTCAGCTCCAACACCAGTGCTCTGCCTGCTCCTCTACACCCATCACGTGGAGCCATATGGTGACCCTGATTTGACCTTCCTCCTGGCTGAGACCTTGTTGCCAGTGACCTTCCAGCTCCTGCCTGGCACTGTGGGCTCCTGCTCCAGACCACAGAGCAGACCACAGAGCTGCCCACAACCCGCCCAGCCTGACCTGCCCCCTTTCTGAGGCTTAGCGGCAGCTATCCCTCCACCTAGATCTCGCCCCCACTGCTTCCCTGTCTGGCTGACACCCACTATTTCACAGTTCAGTGCCCTGCCCTGTGGTGTCCCCCAAGCTGCCTGAGCACCTGGGCCTTCCTTTCTGCTGCTTCCCAGTTGGGCAGAGCCTCTGTGGCTCTGGGATTGATTTGTCTGGGAGACCTTGAGCTCCTAGAGCTGGAGCCCAAATCTCCCGTCTTCAGCCCCTGTGCCTGGCACATGCAGCAGCTGGGCCTTGATGAGGATACACCTGTGGGGCGGCAGTTCCTGGAGGACAAGAAGGCAGGTGCCGTCCCTGCTGTAGGACACGTGAGACTGGGCGTGGCGAGTGGTGAGCGGCCCAGGCCTGCTGCTGTGGGAGGTCAGGCCGCTCGGCCCTGACTGTACAGCTGAAGCCCTGCCACGATGATGCTCCGTGGCTGGAAGCCTGCCTTGCCTGCTTGTAGATTCTTTTTAAAAAAGCACATTTATTCTTCAAATTCCAAAGCCTTACACAGCCCTAAAAAAATGCTGGCTTCCAGAATTGCTCTGCCAAATACAGGGCCACCCAGCATCCCTGGGAAGGACACAAAGCCAGGAGGCCACCCTGGGACTGGCCCCCCTGTGTGGACACACACAGCACTGGGCATTTCCCTTGGGCTCCTGGCATGTGAGCAATGCAGCGCCTTTAGCCCCTTCCTCAGGAGGGTCTGATTTCCACACCCAGAGAGCAGCCGAGGGCTGGACGCTTGGCCAGAGTGCAGCCTCAGGTTCAGCTGCAGGAAGGGTCACCATGGCCTTTGTCCTCTCAGTGCAGAGTGACTGAGGAGGGTCAGCGGCTCCTCAGCAGCCTCAGATGCTGGCCAGTGACGGGGTGCAGGCCCTGCCTCTGACCTTGGGGCCTTTTCTGCACATCTCTGTCGGTCTGTCCTGTCACAGATAGCCCCTTTCCCATGACTGACTAGATCTGGGATGGCAAAGTGCCCACATGTAAGTCACCACTACCCCTCCCCACCTCGGCAGACACCACTACCTCATCACAGCCATGGACTCCTTCTAACACTTGAGAACTTCCATTTGAGATAAGTGCTCTGGGCCATCGAGGGGCTAGGGAAGTTTTGAGACATGCCCTAATGTAATTCGTTGTGGCTCAAGTGAAAACACTGACCCATGTCCACCGCGACAGTCACAGGCAGTCATCACTGGGGTGGGAGGGCCACTGCAGGAACTTCTAGTTCGACTCTTGTTTGAAGAATGAGGACACAGAAGCACAGAGAAGGTGACAGATGGGCGCTGTGTGTCCAGAGCAGCATTTTAAAGCATGTTCTGGGTCACTGGGGCCCTAGGGATGTGGAGACCCTGCATTATGGGGTTCCCTCTTAGGGATCACATACATGGTTGATGACAAAGGCTCCAACAAGCACATCCCTGAACACTGTGGACGGCAGAGCTGCCCCCACTGCAGCACTGGCAGCTGGCGTGTGAATGCTTCTCGTGTTCCCCAGCCCTGAGGGCAGGCCAGGCCACTTGCATTGTGCCTGTGTTCAACTGTAAGCAGTGAGGCTTGCTCACATGCAGACAGCAGCAGGGCTGGCTGTCCTTTCTCCCTGTCAGAGCTGCTCAGGGGATACTGGGTATCATCACTGGCTCTGTCACCTGGGTGCTGCAGGGTGCGTTTCTGCTGCCGGAACTTCACAGCCCCTAGGGCCGAGCTTTCTGGTCTCTGGTCATCCACATGTGGTTCCTGTGATGAAGACAGGGCATCTTCCTGCAGGGAAAGTGATCTCCATCTCAGGAAAACCAGAAGTAGAATCTCGGATCTATTATAGCTTTGGCGAGTGTTCACTGAAATTTAATAAAATCAGTTAAATTCATATCTGTGTTAATAATGCCTCTTTGGCCAGGAAAATTACCCCGACATGAGTCCTGCATATGCTCAGTCGTGTGTGAGTGTGCACACCTACACGGACATGCCACTGCTGCTCTGTGTCCTGAGGCCACACACCCCTGCATGCTCCTGCACATGCCCTGTGCACTCCCTGCACACCCCTGCATGCCCCTGCACACTCCCTGCACACCCCTCCATGACCCTGCACACTCCCTGCACACTCCCTGCATGCCCCTGCACACTCCCTGCACATACCCTGCACATGCCCTGCACACTCCCTGCACACACCCCACATGACCCTGCACATGCCCTGCACACTCCCTGCACACCCCTCCATGACCCTGCACATGCCCTGTACACGCCCTGTGCACTCCCTGCACATACCCTGCACACTCCCTGCACATGTCCTGTGCACTCCCTGCACACTTCTGCATGCCCCTGCACACTCCCTGCATACTCCTTGCACACGCCCTGTGCACTCCCTGCACATACCATGCACACTCCCCGCACACTCCTTGCACATGCCCTGTGCACTCCCTGCACACCCCTGCATGCCCCTGCACACCCCCACATGCCCCTGCACACCCCTGCATGCCCCCACACACCCCTGCATGCCCCGGCACACCCCTGCATGCCCCTGCACACCCCTGCAT
>NW_003852483.1:2574892-2577630 GCF_000181295.1 Otolemur garnettii | reverse complement strand
TGCCCCTGCACACCCCTGCATGCCCCTGCACACACCTGCCTGCCCCTGCACACACCTGCCTGCCCCTGCACACACCTGCATGCCCTGGCACACACCTGCCTGCTCCTGCACACTCCTGGAACACACCCCACATGCCCTTGTACATGCTCTGCACACCCCCCACACACCCTGCCTGCCCCTGCACACCCCTACATGCCCACCCACACTTCCTGCACACACCTCACATGCCCTGCATTTCCCCCTACATGATCCTGTACACACCCTGCACATGCCCTTCACACTCCCTGCACACTCTGCACACCCCTGCACATTCCCTGCACACCCCCGCATGCCCCTGCACACCCCTGAAAGCCCTGCACACTTCCTGCACACACCTCACATCCCCTGCACCCCCCCCACACACACCCTGCATGCCCTGGTGTCCCTGCACGCTCTGCACGTGCGGACCCACTGCCGGGTCACAGCTTGGTGCCCCTGGCAGGTGGGGGACAAGCTCATAGGGAAAGTGGGGTGGAAGTTTCAGTCCTGTGATGTTGTTGTGTACTCACTACCCCACTTTTAGAAGTTAAGAGCAACAATCAGTCTTTGGGGTCACTTGATTTTGTGAGTCAAGTACTCAAACAGCTCCTGCTCCTCAGAGGTGATGGAGGTCATGTGGTGATTTCCATCTGGCAGGTGGCCTGACGTGGAGGGGTGTCCACAGCAGCTTCACTCACTGCCTGGGGTCTCCTGGGGGTGGCCGAGAGGCTGTGCCTGGGGAGGTCCCCCAGAGCCCAGGCGTGTCCTTGGACTTTCTCATGGCTTCTGCCAGAGGGAAGCTTCCCGGGAGAAGATGGAAGGTGCTAGGCTTCTACGGGAAGCCTCAGGCGTACTGAAATGTCTCTTCTGCTGGGTTCTCTGAAAAGCATGTCCAGGAAGCCAGCCCGTGGGAACTGGGCTCCTTTGTAGCCTTCTTGGCGGAGTGTGCCAGGGTGAGGCAGTGGGGAGCTCAGCCCTCATGGCCAAGGAGGGCTCTGCTGAGCCAACACGCTGCTGTTCCCTGTGTGGCCGCTCTGAGCCACTCCCTGCCCCCTCTGTTGGCACTATGCCCCTCCAGGCTGGCCCTAGCAGTTCCTTCTTCCTCTGTTCAGCCCCCTATTCCTGCCTCTTCAGGCCATTCCTGCATGTCTGAAGGCCACAGGCTGCACCCTCCCTGCCAGCCCCTCTCCTGCCCACTTCATGGACACTTTATTAGTCCCTAATCAGAAACTCTTTGCCACCTGTTTCCCAACAGGGACCTGACACATACAGCACATTCATAAAGAATTAAATGTATCATATTTTTATAGTAAAAGACCATGACCAAAATGGCATGACCTGTTAGCAAGAAAACAAATGCTAATCAAATAACCTGTGAGACTTGCCTTCACTGGAACAGCTAAGAAGTTATCAGGGACCTTTTGGAATTGAAAACTGCTCTGTCTTACAAATACCAGGTCCTATCACATATCTGTGCTGCCTCCCAGGTGGTGCGAGGTATCCTGAAAGTACTTCTTTGGGTGCTCTGTGTGCTGGGCACTCTTCACTGCCATTGAAGCTGGCATTTGGTGTAGCCACAAGCTGTGGCTTCTGCATTAGAAGCTCTGTGGAGGACTGTCCCTGTTCCTCTCAAAGGGCATGATCCATCTGTGAAGGAGGTTTGCTTGGGCAGTCCCCAGAAGACTGGAGAACACTGTTGGGGGTTAATAAATATCAGATTCTCTCCCTCCAGAATCCCATTGCTGCAGGTGGGTGGGGTGAGGGCATCCAGGTTTGCAGAGAGCTCTCACCCTCGAGAAGGAAAACAGAATTCTAAGCCCCATGTTGGGCATGGCTGGTGAGGGTGGTGAGGCTTCTGTGGCCTGTCCTGGGGAGGGCTGAGGGGACTGGTATTGTCTCGCTCACGTTCAGAGGGCTGCACTGGAGCTTCTGCTCTTACTACCTCAAGTTTACTGTTGAGGAAGCAGGGCCTGGTTTTGTGCCTCTTGCCCAGAGCCATGTGGCTGGCCAGGAGCAGACAGGCTGGTTTGGAGATCAAGGCTGATTGAGTCCCCTGCCAGGCTGAGTCTGGCCTCCTCTTGGTCTCCCCCAAGACGCCGATGGGCACTGAAGTATGGAGGAAGGCAGGTGGGGGAGAACAGGCTGAGGAGGGCAGGTGGGGAGGGTCCTGGAATTTGAAGAGACCAAGAGAGATTCAAGATCAGACAAGAATCAGGGAATGAGAGCTCCGCCTTGCAGCTCCCTTTGGCCCTCGCATAGGCAGACATATCTCCAGGTCTGTGCTGCTGCTGTGACCTCACTCACACCAACAGGTCCCTCCTGCCTGCCCCCACTGCAGCTGGGCCACCCAAGGGAAGGGCTGATTTGGGTAGTCTGTGCCCAGTCACTCCTAGAACTACTTGGTGTTGACACCTGGGCAATCTGTCCCTCTGATCCTGCAGTATAGGGGCAGGTGTGCCCTGAGTCCTGTGGATCAAAGTATGAGGAGCATCACCTTTAAGGAAGGGAGGCCACAGAGCAGGAAGAGTGGCTGTCAGTGAGAACAGGTGCACAGCCTCTTCCCTCTAGAAGAAGCAATTTCCTTCTTGAAATGAGGAAGTTGGCTCGGCACCTGTGGCTCAAGCAGCTAAGGCTCCAGCCACATACACCTAAGGTGGCGGGTTCGAATCCCCAGCCCGGGCCCGCCAAAACAACAATGATGGCTGCAACCAAAAAAAAAA
>NW_003852483.1:2540875-2574850 GCF_000181295.1 Otolemur garnettii | reverse complement strand
GCCTGTAGTCCCAGCTACTTGGGAGGCGGAGGCAGGAGACTCGCTTGAGCCCAGGAGTTGGAGGTTGCTGCGAGCTATGATGCCATGGCACTCTACCCAGGGGGACAGCTTGAGGCTCCATCTCAAAAAAAAAAAGAAATGAGGAAGTTGACAGTATTGACCAGTGGTGCCTGGAGTTGCCCCATAGCCCGTGAAGGCTCCTGCCTCCTGGCTCTGTGCCTACTGAGGGTGGCTTCTCCTGCAGTGCTGGCCTGAGGCTGCCTGACCCAGGAGCCGGGGTGGGTGCTGGCTGGTTTTGCTGCCTGCGTCCTCATCCTCTCTTCAGGCTGCAGCACTGGAAGTCCTTTGCTCCCTGTCTTAGTAGTTGCTACTTCTCCCTATATGTGACAAATAGGGTACACTGTTCACCCAGGAGATCTCCCTCCCTTGGCACTGTGTCTGGAAGCCGCTCTGCATGACCTGGGTCTGGCACTGAGGAAATGCTCCAGAGGTTGGCCTCACTTATCTCCCTCTAACACGGGCAAAGACGCTGGGCCCACGCAGGTCTGGCCCAGCTGGAAGGCACAGGGTCTGCCTGCCCAGACAGGGGTCCCAACCCTGGCCTGCCTCCGTGTGTGGCCACTTCCCCTCATGGCCCTCCCTGGGGGCTGTTGAGTCTCCCTGTGTTAAAGGACAGTGTCCCCATCATGCCCCAGGGCCTCTGTGAGGTCCTCCTGGCTGAGTTCTGAGTCCCGTTGGCCTCTGTGCCATCACCCCCACATCTGTCTCCTTTCAAACGTTCTGGCCTCCTCAGCAGGGTGGGGTGCAGGGGGCAGCCTCTTTTCCTTCCCTGCCCTCAGGCCCTCCATGCTCAAGGAAAGCTGGGTGACTCCTAGAGTGAGAGGGGAGCCCATGAGTGTGGGGTCAGGAGGGGCCAAGGCGAAGTCTCAAGAACAAGAAGTTGAAGGGGCCATGACTTCCTTGAAGGTGCAAACTCGCTCCACTTGTACGAGACACATTCGAGTCCCCAGCAGCTGGGACTACAGGTGCCCACCACAATGCCCTATCTATCTGACAGACTTTGTTTATTCCTTAATGGCATCATCCAAAAATCATGGGACATTAATTAGGAAGCGCCCTGTATCAACAATGCCTTGTCCTCTCCAGAAAGACTTCTGTGGTGCCTTAAGCTCTCTTGGTATTGTTTTCTGAATGCTGTCTGTGGAGTTCGGTGATGGTATTTGGAGTCAGAGCACACAGTTAATTTCAATTTGTGATGAGAAACACATCCCAGAGGAAGCACTTTTCTCTTTAGGCCAGAGGAGACATCCTCAGTCCATGCTCGGGTGGTGGGGAGAGCACAGAGGCTGCAGCAGTAGAGCTCCTTTCTCAGGGGCTGAGCCCTCCCGAGCCTTCATGGCTACAGAGAAGATCTGTGTTCCTGGTGTCGTCTGCAAGCATCTGTCACTGTGTGCGACCACCAAATGCTCTTTCCCTGGTGCGTGCCAGGGCACTCTGCACACGGCATTCCACAGACAGCAGGCACCAGGACACACAGCTCAGTTGGACATGTGAGGGGCAGAAGTTTTTTGCAGTGTGCCATGGAAGGCCAGTGTGCAGAGCCAGGCCACCTCCTGGGGAGACAGTGTGTAGTTCAGAAAGAAGTCATTCTTCCGTCCAGCCGTTCTTTCCCTCTACACAAGGCAGTCATGAGGAGGAGCGGGCTGGCCCCTCTGTCTGGACTGACCAGCAGGCAGGCTCCGACCCTGTTCTCGAGGTCAGAACACCACGTCGTGGCCGCAGCAGACCCAGAGGGGCCTCTCCTGTCATAATCCCTGCTCCTTGCACTGAGCCTACCGTTTGTCATCAGGAAAGGGCTCACTTGAACAGCCAGGAAACATGGAGCACAGTCGAGCAGGAAGCCTTCCTCCCTGGCTCTAGGACAGCCCTTGAGTGCCTCTGGGCTCCTGCCAGCTGGGGTGGGGCCTGGCATCCAGGATTCGGGAGGGCAGCCCAGAAGGAGTGGCTCTCGCAGTCAGGACGCCGTGCCTGTCTGTACAGTGGCTTCCTCCCAGGGCAACCTGCTTTCAACTAACCCCAGAACAAGGAGGAAAACAGCCTCTCCTCCTTGCCTGCTACCTCCTCAGCTAATTGAGAATAAAAAGGGACGCAGTTACGACATTCAGCCCTGAGTGCCATAATTGCCTCCTGCGGGCTCCTGGGCTCTTCAGTGTGTTTAAGGGCAAATCTGCTTGTGCTGTTTTGGCCAGAAGAGGAGTCCCAGACAGCAGCCAGCAGCTCCAGGGAGGGAAGGAGGGAGGCCCCCAGCATTTTACAAACTGCATAACACAACCTGGGCATCTATCCCCTTTGCTGAAGAGCCCCAGGAAAGCAGAGGCAGTGCCCCTGGGTGGGGAGGCCATCTAGAAGCCACAGCTGGGGACTCAGCAGTCCTGGCTTTCTAAACCAGCCTTGGAGCTGCTATCCGGACACAGTGTCACCTGCTGCTGCCAGCCTCAGTTTCCCCACTTATGTGGGGTGTTTGGAGGATTAGCACACAGTGATGGGTACCCTCTATTGGGTAGGCATCCGTGCCATGTCCTGTCATTCTGGCATCATACTCTTTCAGATGGGAGAGCAGCTGGTTGGCATCAACCCCGCTGTCTTCATGGCTGCCCTGGCCCTCGTGGGGGCCATAATGAAGGGAAGTGGTGGCCATGGCCTGAGTGGGGCAGTTGAGCATAGTGTCCTGCAGGCCACTCTGTTTTGTTCAGTATAAAGTGTTGTAGTGTCAGCCTAGCTCACAGCAACCTGAAACTCAAACTCCGGGGTTCAAGTGATCCTCCTGTCTCAGCCTGCCCAGCAGCTGGGACTATAGGTGTCCACCACAACACCTGGGTATTTTTTTCTATTTTTAGTAGAGACAGGGTCTTGCTCTTAGTCAGGCTGGTCTCAAACTTCTGACCTCAAGAGATCCTCCAGCCTCTGCCTCCCAGAGTGCTAGGATTACAGGCATGATCCACCATGCCCAGCCTCTTAAGTAGATTTTTAAAGGGCTCCACAAGGAGCTAACTCCCTCCCCTTCCCACCAGAAGTGGGTTCCGACACCTGCACGTTCCTCTCACTAGTGACTCTCAGTTGCTGTAGCTTACCCTCCTGGTACTTCAGTGAGACATCTGAGCACCTCAGGGAAGTCGTGGAGGTCCTCACAGCCACCTCCTTTTCCCTGAAGCTTCTGGCCCTCTGGATCCTCAGGGTGAGGCTAAAAGGAAGAGCAGGGTTGGTGGGCTTTGTGCCCCAGGGCCCTGGGGCTGATGTGGGTGGCTTCTGTGTGTGTCTCTCCTGTGTGGTACCTCACCTGGGGGGGGGTCTATGCATGGGCCTTGGGGGGCAAAGTGCTATTCTCGTGTCCTGTGGCATATGGTCCTGGAGAGATGCCAATTACCAAAACAAGACTTTGGCTTGAGGCCCAACCTTGTATTAGTGCTCTCTGGGAGACCAGCTGTGTGACCTTAGGCAGATCGGGACCTTACCTTCTCACTGGAATGATAATGTTACCTCTTTCCAGGCTGTGCTGGGAAATAGGATGTTTTGAGAGATAGTACGTATGTAAGCAACCAGGAAAGAAAATTTCTGTCACTATTAGTTCCTTTCTTACTGTAGAAGGAAGGTGGATGAAAGTAGCTTTTAGGATTAGCAGCTGGGAGAACCAGAGAGGGGGTGGGGGCTGCCACAGTCCTCTGACACAGGCTGGGAGCCAGCAGGAGGACAAAAGAGCGCCCTGGGGCCCTCCTTTCACCCTCAGGGGCTTCGCTGGGCTGCAGGTACCCAGATAGGAGCCCTTCCTCCAGAGCACTCCCTCCAGGTGCCCAGTGGCCTTTGGCTGATTTTGGATTTCCAAACATGGGAAGGGGAGGGCTCTGAGTTGAGCCAAGTTGACCAGTGTGTGTGGCTAGCTGGGCGAGGGTGCCAATGGCTGGGCACAGTAATCCAGGGCAGGAGGCTCATAAGCCACCGCCTATCGGACCAACCCTCGCAGGAAGGGGCACAGACATTAGGGGAGGAGTCAAGATTTTTGGCAGGAAGAAATGGAAAATGCACTGTCTTTGAATTTTGCTCTAGGACTCAGTTGAATGTTAGGGGTAATGGCCAGGGGTGTAATTCAACCAGCTGATTGGAATTTTAAAGACTCCTTGGGATTTGTTATCTCACCCCCTGGGGAGGGGTAGTCCACAAGTCCTGGGGGAGGTGTCACAGCCCCTGACCTTGAGTCCATGGGCCTGTAGCATCTGACTGGCAGATTCCTGGGATTCCCTTGCAGATATCCTGGTTGGGTTGGGGTTGCTGCAGATAACCAAAGAGCTAGGCAAGGCAGGCTTCTCTACAAAATGCAATTTTTAGGAGTCTGTTAGGAGTGTCTCAGCTTCTCTGGTAGGGATCCAGGTCCTCCTCTCTGCTGAGGTCCTCCTCTCTTCTCCCCTGCTGAAAAGGGCATGAAGGAGAGAAGCTTTGACCTTTTCCTCAAGCTTCTCTGTCTCTAAACATGCAGCCCCATTTAACCCTGAAAGAGGGTGATTTCCTGCCTCCTCTGGTGTGCTCCATGTCACGCCTGGGGACCATGAAGGACAAGCCCACCTTGGCAGGCTCCCACTGCACTTTGAGCTCAGATGGAGAACACAGCCCTCCAGGACTCTGCTTGGGACAAGACGTTCTGCCCTGCATGAGCTTAGCTCCCCTGTCACTTGGAGAACCTGCCAGGCCACTTTAGACACAGATGGCAGGAGCCAGCCAGGGCTCAGGGGAAGGGCTGGGCCAAGAACGGTGCCGCCCTGCGGCAGAGACGGGGAAGGCCCTGCTGTAGCATCTGTGCTGCAGAGTCCCTGGGGCCTCCCAGCCCGAGGGCTCCTGGGAGCTCTGGAGCCTCCCACAGTGGCATCACGGAGCACCTCACTCCACCACGCTCACATCCCCTCACTTAACGGCTGAGCAAACCAGATTGCAAACAGGCCTGGGGAGCAGAATGTGCTTGTGGCTGAGGATTGCTGTGGGAGTGGGTTCGTGCAGATGAATTAGTGGCCCCGAAAGTGCCACAGACTAATTCTTAGAGCAAAATCTTTCTACTTTGAAAAAATTACACATTCATCTCTAGTCTCCGTGAAAACCTCATGTTCCTGTTTTAATGGTTAAGCTTGCCAGTAGGTGAAAGTTGGGTCCCTTTGTGGCTCATGAGCTTGTTTCATGTTTGGAAGGAGACCCCCGTTTATCCCGCTACGTGGCTTTTCTGTCTATGCACGAGTAACAGGAAAGTGGTTGTAAAAGTTTAGGAGTGTCAGTAAATTTGGTGTGTGAGTCCTGGCTCACAGATACTGACTTTAGTTGTCCACAGCCACAAGGGTATCAGCTCCATGGCTTCATCTCATGTTCCTAAACAGCTGCTATCTTCGTTCGCGGGGACTGCAGATGGAGGATCCCAGGGGAGGGCAGCAAAAGTGGGTGTGTTTATTCCCTAGCTGGCGAGGGGAAATTATTCTGTTTGCATCCTCATGTCCTGGAATTCCAGGGAGCTTCTGGAACGGAGAGACTCCACATTGAGCAACAAGGGCAGGAGATGAGGAAAAAAGGTGCCCCATTTATTGTAAGGCTGTAGCCAACAGAAGCAAGGGAGGCTTATGCAGGTCTCGGCAGTGCTCCTGAGCTGGCCTGAGGCCCACATTGCTGGCGGTGGGAGGCTGGTGTGTCACAAGCAGTAGCTAACTGGTTGCCAGGTAGATCCCCAGGCCCCCAGATTGGGGCTGACATTTGCATGTTACCCACAAGACCCCTGTGTGATTCAGGTCATTGAGGGTGAAGCCTTAGGAATCCTGATGGGTGTGGATGGGCTAAGGGCTGGGTCCCTGCCTCTCCTCCCCCAGGGCTGGGCTGTACTACCGATGCCAGCACTTGCAGTGGGAATGGATTTCAGAGGGGCAGGACATTTGTAGAGGCTTTTATATTTTTGCTTGAAACAATGACTGTGGTGACTACTGGCCTTCTCTGGGCAGGGCTGGGGATACTCGAGGATCCCCCCCAAAAGAGAGTGCCCTGCATAAACAGATGATACTGTGGTTATCACTGTCCACCACTGCTCATTTGGGTAACAGATCTGAGTTCGGAGGTCTGGTTTGGTCTCATTCCTGTGTTCTGTCAATATCATGCATTTCTCCTATGGCTCTAAGAGACACTAAATTTCCCAGAAACGCAGCATATGTGGAGGGAGGATCTAACTTTGTTTTGCTTCAGGTTTTGTCAAGGGTTTATAATTTCGGAAAACCACAGCACCAGTACTGAATCGCCAGAGTAATGCCCACCCTCTGGCCTCATCGTCTGAAATTTTACCTTAATGTAAATATTTGAGGACTTGATTTGTCATTGAGGGTAGCTATGCTCGAGAATCTACTGTTGAAACAAATGGTATTGTAAATTACTTTTCTTCCGGTTTTCTTTTTATTATTACTATTAAGGCATTACATATATGTTTTATCTACCTGTCAAACTCTATCTATCTATCTCTAATATCTGTCTACATTATGATATCCAAGAACTTTATGCAAGATGCTACAGGGCATGTTAAACTCATTTGCTATCCAAAGAGGCCATTTGACTCAGCATTCCCTCAAATATACACCTCGTTAGTGGAAACAGACCTGCAGCTCAGCCTCCCTCTGTAGAGACTCGCCAGCTGGGCCTTTAGAAGGGTAGCCCTCCTTAGGAGGACCACCCCCCTGCTGTCCTGCCTTGTAGGGGCACCAGCCAGATGCCACAGGTAAGTGAGCTCTGGCTGCGTCCCTTCTGCCATGGGGGCCTGCATGGAAGGAGAGTAGTTGGGTCAGTGCACCTGCTCCCCTCAGAGCCTCACACCCAGCAGGTTCCCGGAGGTGGCTGAGTGTTTGCTTTCGGGACTCTCATTGGTGCTGGGAAATGCATGTTGACACAGGTGATAAGACGCTTGGTCAGTGGTAAATAGAAAGGGAGGCTGGCCCCACCCAGTTGGTGGCCACAGGCCATGGATCCCAAGATTGGGGTTGAGTCCTTGGGCTCTTCTCAGTGTTCGGGGGGGAAAAAATGTAAAGGAGGTGCTGCCTGCGGTTCCAGAACCTTCCATACAAAGTAAGTGTCAGCACTCCTCAGCAGCCTCTCTGAATATCACAAGGGGAAACTTGAATTCTCTTTTCCAGGTTCAAAACACTTAGCATTCACCTGCAGCACCTTCCCCTTACCCCCAGGATGATGGCCTTTCACCTCACGGAGGTGCCTCCATGGCTGTCACCTTCCCCTGTGGTGGCATCTTTGGTCTGGGGATTCCCCTATGAGAGACAGGGCTTTGACGTACCTTGAGGAGCTGGCTGATCTTAGGCAATCATTTAAACTCAGCAACTTCTGCAGTTTCCTCATGACAGGTGTGCAGTGAGCCAGGCTTCTTTATTGATTCTGAAATTAGCTTTGAGAACAATTCTAGGGGATCCAAAGCTATTTGAAACAAAATCCTGGAAGTAAGGGAAGGGCCCTCTCTGACTATATGCCTCTGGTTGTGCAAATTCTGGTGGGTTTGGTGAACACTGAGGCAGACACCAAGCTATGGTCATACCATGTTCACTTTCCGAATTATTCTCAGTTGAAAGACATGAGTATAAGCTGTAGCTGGTTGCTACAGAGTCCAGAGGACAGTTGTCCTGGGAAAACTTCTGCTATGAGGGTGTGTGTATATGTGTGCTGTGTGCCTGCATGCACAAGCGCGTGTCTGTGTTGCACAGTGTGTGTGCGTGTGTGCGCGTGTGTGCATGTGCATTAGGAGGGTCATCAGAGGGGTAGGAAGAAGATGGACAAGCCTCCGGCAGCTCTTTGCAGCAGTGAGTTGGGTGGGGGGGATTCGGGGAACCCAGCTGTGGCCCTGGGAGGCATTGGGAGGCCACCCCCTTGTCTTTTAAGGAGACTCAGCTAAGCGGGGGACACATCTACTCCCACGTGAGAAGTGGGAACAGTGAGATTGCTCATGAGTGCCTGTAGCTCCCAGTTCCAGACAGTGGCAAACACATCCTGGCGATGGGGGCCAGGCAGTGGGGCTGTGCTGAGCCCCAGCCTCCTTTGAGGACAACTCTGCACCCACATTTTGTGCACATGGGCTATTGACACAGACTCGTGGTCTATACCCTACAACCCTGGAGTCAAATAGGGTTTAGACCTGGGAGTTGTTGGATAGTGCATGGGCCACACACTTCACACCTCCCTGGGAAGTGTGAGAGCACCCAGTAAGCAAGTGGGTTAACATTTCATAGTGAAACTAAGTCAGGTAAATAAAGTCATGTGCATTCAGGTCAAACTCTGCCTCCAGATGAGTTACAAAACACGTTCAGTTCTCAATGTTTATTGGGTTTCAAATGACTGGTTAGAAATTGCAGACGTGTAAAAGTAAACAAACCCAGTTGACCCAAATAGACTCAAAAGTCAGACCCTGGGCTTAGCCAAAACACGGACTGTGCATGTGTGTGTTTTAGGCCTTAGGACAGTGGTGAGGTCAAAAGTCACCCCTAGCAGAGACACTCCTCAGGTTCTGCTTGCAGCAGATGGGCCCTCTGTCCTTGGGTGGAACATGAGAGGGCCAGGGAGCTCTCCTGTCCCAGGCTGCCAGCCATCACCTGATGCCCAGGCTGCAAATGCTCAGTAGCTAAGGGCAGGGAAGATGGGAGGTGAATGTAACTGGGAAGGGTGGTGTTGAGAAAGCTCAGGTGAGGAGGGGAGGTGGTCACCAGGGGAAATGCTGGGCCCTCTCAGTCAGGGATGGAGAGCACAGAGCTGGTGAATCACCCGTCAGACAATCTGGAGTCCCCAGGAGGTAGGGTGGAGGCAGGATGGGGTACCAGCCAGGTGTTGATCAGAGGTGGCCCAGGTCTGGCGCAGCATCAAGGACTTGGAAGACTCCTCTGCTCAGGCTGGGCCAGTGCTCTGGGGTAAGAGAGGTGACTTGTTCATTCTGTGTCATACTGTCCTTTGCCCCTGGTGGCCCCAGATTTTGTTTTCCTGGTCTCAGTGGAGGCTGGGGCTGTGGAAACCTGCCTGTGCTCAGTGATGGAGGTATCCTTGAGTGGGAAGGCAAGAAGGGGAACCTGCCCCCAAGAGCAGGGCCCAAGGAGGTGAGGAAGATGCAGAGGGAGGACTGTGCTAGGTCAGGTCACCAGGGACGCTGGGCCTAGTTTGGAGCACCCACTATCTTGGCAGCCTGCAGGGGCTGTAGGAGGGTGCATTATCCCAACCAAGATCCTGGGAGAAGACACGCAAATTTGGGGCTGCTGGAGGCCTTGCTAAGTCTGAGTTTGAGTTTCCTATCTGCTCAAATGACTGGGTCCTAGAGTTAGCTTCAAATTAATCTAAACAAAAATCACAAAATGAGAAGTTTTTGCTAAGGCTCAGATTTGTACACACCGTGTATACAGCCTCACCCATTCTGAGGAGACAGAGTCACCCAGGGTTAGAAAGTCACCTTGGTGGCTCAGAGTTGCAGGAAAAGCTCTAGCTTTATAGCTCTTCATTCTGGCTGTAGAGAAATGCGGAGGGTGAACCACTGCAGGCAGGATCCACTGGCGGTGCAGACTCCAGAGACACGCCACTATCCCTTCTGGTTTTATTTCTAGTTGTGGATTAAAAGAATTCTAGAAAATATTTCAGAAAGATAACTATACACACAAAATAGTTTCTATAACTTACATGTACATATGAAATGGTGATAATAAATAAAGCACATGCAGGTTAGCAGTTGGCACCTTACCCAGACCTTGGAATGGTCCTGTAGCATTGTTCTTGGTATTCTCACATTCACTGCACTAACCACTGTTAATCGTTTACTTGTGTCATTTAAAACTTTACTGTGTATGTATGAGTTGCCAAGCAGTAGATGGCTAAGTACTGCCTGTTTTTGGACTATTCCAAACAAAGTCACACTATATAGATTCTGTGACTTGCCTTTTTCTGCTCATGAGACATGTGCATGTTGTGACACACACCTGTGGTCAGTCATTTCACAGTGCTCTCTTATAGAAATTATCCAGGCGGTTTCCAGGCTTTCGCTGGCAAACAATGCCCATCTGAATATTCCCTGAAAGGCGCAGATCCCACAGTGTTGCTATTGGGATTCAAGTCCTGCCTCCTGGCTCCTGCCTGTGTGGCCCTCTATACTATAGGATCCCTATCTATTTTATTATTTATTTATTTATTTAGCAGAGATAGGGCCTCACTCTTGCTCAGGCTGGTCTAGGACTCCTGAGCTCAATCTGGCCGCCTTGGACTCCCAGAGTGCTAGGATTATAGGAGTGAGCCATTGTGCCTGGCCAGGGTCCTCAACCATACAATGTATCAGAGGGTGTAAGCAAATGAACTAAATTAGATAAAACACCTAAAATGTCTCTGGACGTGAAATGAGTTTTAAGGTTAGATATAGTGATAGTGATGATGATGTGGTGGTGGTGATTGTGGTGGAGCTGATGGTGGTGGTGCTGATGGTGGTGGTAATGGTGGTGGGGCTGATGGTGGTGGTAATGATGGTGGTGGTGGTAGTGGTGGTGATGGTGGTGGGAGTGGTGGTAATGGTGGTGGTGGGGATGGTGATGGTGGTGTTTGTGGTGCCGGTAGTGATGGTGGTGCTAGTGGTGGTAGTGTAGTGATTGTGGTGGAGCTGATGGTGGTGGTGCTGATGGTGGTGGTAATGGTGGTGGGGCTGATGGTGGTGGGGCTGATGGTGGTGGTAATGATGGTGGTGGTGGTAGTGGTGGTGATGGTGGTGGGAGTGGTGGTAATAGTGGTGGTGGGGATGGTGATGGTGGTGTTTGTGGTGCTGGTAGTGATGGTGGTGCTAGTGGTGGTAGTGTAGTGATTGTGGTGGTGGTGGTGATGACGATGGTAGTGATGGTGGTGGTTGTGGTAGTGATGGTGGTTGATGACGGTGGTGGTAGTGGTAATGATAATGGTGACATTGGTGACAACTCTTTGGGTACATGAAAATAGGATATCTACAGATGTATAATGAAGTTAAAGTCATTAGGGTAGGCCCTAATCCTATCTGACTGGTTCTGGTGCTCTTAGCAAAAGGAAAAATTTGGAGACAGAAAGATGTGCGGGGAGAATGCCATTTGAAGATGAAAGCAGAGATGTACAAGCTAAGGAAAACTGAAACTGGCAAGTAAACTAGAAGTTAACAGAGTCCTGGAACAGATTCCCTCTCATAGCCTCAGAAGGAATCAAGCCTGCTGATACTTTGGCCTCAGACTTTTGGCCTCCAGAATAAACTTCTGTTGCTTAAGCCTCCCAGCCTATCGTTCTTTGTTTATAGCAGTCCTAGAAAACTAATTCAGAAAGAGAATTCCTCCAAAGGTTGGAAAGGTTACAATCAGGGTCAGGAAATTGATTTTGAAAAGTATTACTTTGCATGCTATTAAATTTTTCTCTAAAGAATTTGTGCTACTTTAACACTCCGTGTTAAGAGAGGGAAATCTAGAAGAAAACATTGTAGGTAGAGTCGATGATGGCCAGAATGGACAGAGGCCGTGTGGTTCTGTCTGCAGCACGCAGTGGCTCCTGAAGGCGCTGTAGCACTGACATAGCACCAAGGGCTCTACCTCCTCTTACTTTACTGGAGGGACTGAGATGTGGCGGGGACAGAAGCAGGGTAGGGTGCTTCCAGCAGTGCCGTTTCATTAAGAAGCTGTCCCCAAAGCTATGGCTAGACTGCTTCATGTACCCAATAGCAACTCTACTGGACGAATGAGTTATAAAGATCTTTTTGAATAACACTATGGTCCTTTAACCTTAGCTCAGAAGGACATGGCTAGATCTCGTGTATCCTTTATGCCAGCGTCAGCACATGCTCAGCACCTGCACTTATTCTGTGTGGCTGCTTGTTAAGCAACAGGCTGAATTAAAACTGGAACTCTCACAGAAACGTTTTCTTGAAATATTGTTTTTCCAGCACAGAGAGAGAAGGTAGAAGACAGTGAGGCAGCCATGGCTGAAGGGCTGTCTGCTAAGAGGAAGAAGGGCAAAATGCACCCTGGGGTGGAGTGTGGTGGTCAAGCTTAGCTGAGAGCACACCCCAAGCTATGCTCATTTGTGGCTGAAGGGGCTGCAGCAGCAGGAAAACTCAACTGTGCAAATAGACTTGCTGCAGTTCTCAAAAGCACATGATTCTGCTGGGACCATCTGGCAGCAAGGAGCTAGAGAGACATAATGGAGATTTCAAAGCAGGCTGGGGAGATGGTCAGGGCACTCCAGCCTCCCTGCGGTGGCTCTTGCACCACCCACCAACTAAGGGTGTCTTTCCATGCATGTCGGCTTGAAGTGTGTCCTTCTGGGGAAGGTGGCCAAGGTCTGCTGAGTGCTGAGGCCCTAGCTCTGGGGGAATCAAAGGGAGTGCATGTACCTGGGCTGGTGTACAAGTCCCATTTGGGTTCACCTGAGTGTTCATCCTTTGGCATGCATGTCCCCAGTATGCATGTCCCCCAGGTATACATCCCCCAGTGTACATGACCCACGTACACATCCCCCAGTCTGCATGTCCTCAGTGTGCACATCCCCCGTATACATATCTCCCAGTATGCACATCCTCCAGGCACACATCCCCCAGTATAAATGTTCCCAGTGTCACCTCCCCCAGTGTACATGTCCCCAGGGTGCATGTCCTCCAGGCACACATCCCCAGTGTACACATCTCCTAGTATATGTATGTATATCTCCCCCAGTGTGCATGTCCCCTAGGTATACATCCCCAGTGTACACATCTCCTAGTATACGTATCCCCCAGTGTGCATGTCCCCCAGGTACACATCCCCCAGTGTGCATGTAGCTGGGTGCTCATCCCTCATTGTGCACTTTCTCTCAGTGTGTATGTTGCACCCAATGCGTACATTCCCAGTGTGCACTGAGACCCTCCCCACGGTGTGCACATTCCCCAGGTGTACATCACCCAGTGTGTACATCTCTCCAGTGTGTACCCCATGAGAAAGTCCTCCTCCCAGTGCGCATGTGCTCCAGTGTTGGTACCTGTGGCCTGGGGTCAGCCTTCTTTAAAACACCTCCTGAAGGCTCAATGCACACACATATAACAGAACAATTCTGTGCAATGTGCTGAGGCAATGATGGAGGACAGAAGGATGGGGCATGCGGCCCCTCCTCAGGCACATCCATTCCCCATGGTTAGAGTGCTCAGATTGGGAGGACTACTGGACAGGGCTCAGGGTGCCTTGGCTGAGTGGAGATGCCCTGGTCAGTGAGGGCCCCTGTGAGGATGCAGTGGGTGGCTTGACACCTCTGCATAGAGAACACAGTGCCCCTTACTCCTGGTCAGCTGCTGGTGAGTTCACTGGTGCAGGGCTTTGGGGTCAGGCAGCGAGGGAGGAGCTGCAGCTCCCCTCCCCCACCCGGCAGGCGGCAGAGATCTGCCCAGCAACCAGGCCCCTCCATCTGCCGTCTGGGATAAAGAGCTGACCCTGCGGCTGCTGGCACAAGCCCACTTTCTGTCTTCCATTCACTGGGATTACCTTTCAGCTTCCCATTGTTCTTTGCTAATGGCCTTAAAACACGCCTGCCTGTTACCTTCCCTAGCTCTCTGGCCCGGAAGAAAGCCTCCAACCTGAACCCCATCCTGCACCTCCAGCCGAGGGAGGGTGGTAGGATGCAGGCTGTGCACAGGGGTGGGAGCTGCCCACCACATTTAGCTGTAGCTGTCAGCCGGGCCTCAAGTGTCACAGTATTTTATGGGATGCCTCCTCCTCCCTTGGTGACCTGGCCAGGTCGCCACATGGCCCTACTTCTGTGTTGTTTTAAGCCCTACCTCCATCGAGGGCATGGCCATCCCCTTGTCTGGACAGATGGCCGAGGTGGGCTGGAGGTGGTCGGCCTCGGGCCTAGTGGCGTCTCACTCACTGTGATTACCCAGTTGTCACCCGGAGGGGCAGAGGGGACAGGGCAGCAGTGGCTGCCTTGACTTTTAACCCTTTCTGGAGTTAAGGGTCTGATTCCCAGGGACAGGATTCATCCAAATGGATTGGCCCTTTCCACTTGCCCTTATTATTGTCTACTCGAGCAGTGAGGAGAACAAAAGGTCTCCAGTTATTTGTACATCATCTGGCAAAAAGGTAATTCCCTTCTGTGGGCATTTGAAAGCTTGCAATTATCAGCACTGGGGAGAAACCTTGGGAGATAGTGTTATCAAGGTGTCACCATTCATTTCCTTTTTGTTTAGCTATAGAGATGGATTAAAAAAAACCAGAGGCACTCTTTGTCTAAAAAGGAAATGTTGATGAACAGAAACTAACACGACTTGGTTCTGACTTACAAAAATGTGGGTTGAGCCCATCTTTCCCAGAGCACATCAGGCTTTTTAGGGAGCTGCTGGACATGGTCAGGGAGCTGACTCCCCCACCACTGCCGAGTGTGACCTTCACGAGGTCCTGACTCGTAGCAGACAGTCTATGTACAGCAGCCCCTGCCTGGCCCCTGTGTGCACATGTGTGCGCTGCTCCTGGGAAGGGCCTGAGCACGCGTCTCAGATGGACGGCTGGCTTTGTTGTCAGAGGCGCAGCCTTCTCCAGATTGGCTGGTCTTCAAAGCAATGACATGCCGTGTCAGATCTGCCATAGTTTAGGCACGTGGCAGGCGTCCAGCATGCAAATGAGTCGGACGCTTTGCTGTGGCCTGTAGCGCCAGAGCCAGCATCTCCACACCCCTGGGAGGCCCAGCAGGTGCCCGTGAGGCAGGTGTGTGGCTAGCCATATGCTCTGGTGAGCGTCGGGTTTCTGCTGGCATTTTCCAATGCCCTATGAGGTGATATAAAGTGGGTGGAAAGGGTTCTATGCCAACTTACGGTTGCACGAGCCACCTCTGGGTAGGGACAGTCCTGAAACTCCAGCATGGCAGGCAGGAGAGGGACAAATGTTAGGGTGGATGGATGCCGGAGTGCAGGCTGACTCCAAAGAGTCACCAAAATGGGTAATTTAAAAATCCTGTGCATTTCAGAGGCAAGGAATGTTTATAGTTAAGTTAGACACTTGCCTTCCAAACACACTGTCTTCTGCAGAGCCCCGAAGCAGGGCTAGAAGGCCGTGTGAGACGGGGGCCCTGCCTTTACCACTCATGAGATCCACTGGGGAGTCTTACAAACCACTGTGCTTGAGCTGCCCTCGGGAGCAGTTATACCAGCCTCTGGAAAGAGGTCCTGGGCATCAGGAGATCTTATTTCACATGTGAAGCCCACAGTGTGGAGCTGTGCTGTTCAATAGAGTAGCCACTAGCTGCATGTGGCTACCTTAATTTAAATCTTAAACGTTAAGTTGCACCAACTGCATTTCCCATGTTCAGTGCCGTATTGAGCAGTGCAGACAGAGAACCTTTCCATTGTCGCAGAAGGTTCCACGGGGCAGTGTGCTGTAGAGAGTCTGTCCAGTCCCTTGTTTTCTGGGGAGGTGACCCATCTTGCTTGGGGTATACCAGCAGCTCAGGGCAGTGGCTGGTCCTGTCTCCTGCATCACTTCTCAATGCCTCAGGCTGCTGAGGCACAAGTGTGCCCAGAAAAGGACCCAGAAAATCTAGCTACTACTGCCTGTAGGTTCACTGAACAGGCAAAGATAAGGAGCCCTCCAATGTCCGTGGAGCCCCGTCTGCAGTGCTAGGCTGACTTTGGTTGGCTTTGGCAATGAGTATTTCTAGGGGCTCCTCTTGTCCTCTGATCATGCATGTTTAGGTCCCCAAAGCCTTAATGCTGCTAAATAGCTCCTCCCCCACGGACGCCAGTGTGGGGGGCTCTAGCAGCCCTATGTGGCCATGTGCCAGCTGGTAAGAAGGCTCTGTCTGCCTGTCTGGGTCTCACCCTGTAATTTATCAGATGATCATTTTTGTAGCAAAGGGATCACACCATGTGCCAAGGATCTTTGAAACGGAAAGTTTGGTTCTTAAATGAGCCCACGTGCAAAGGGAATGTGGGGGCAGTGAACCCGTGGTGACCAAAACGATGTTGGGGGAGGGTGGCTTTTCTAGCAGGGCAGCATTTCACAGCACGTGCTGCCAACTGTTGCAAAAGGAAAAAAAAAAAAAAACCTAAGAAGAAGAAAAAGAGAGGGAGATGTACATATCCCTGCAGGCCTACAAGCCCCTTTCTTCTCCATTGTTCTCCGGAGCAGGCAGCAGGCCCAGCCAACAGCTGTGCCTTGCGTGTATCACTAACAGCTGCTTTTTCCTGGGATGAAATTAAAAGATTAGGGGATATGGGCACGTGCTGGCCTCCGGAGCCCAAACAATGCTTGATTTAGGGTGAAACTTGTCTGGGGAGGCTGACAAAGGAGGAGGCTCCGAGTTGGCCAGGGGTCAAAGGGGGGGCGCTGGCTTTGACAGAGACAAAAGCAGGGAGGGGGCTGGAGGCAGGGGGGTGGCGGCCAAGAGAAAAGAGGCCTGGGCAGCAGCTGCTCCTGCCCCAGAAATTTGAGATGGGTCCTTTCACAAACACAAATGCTGGAGAAGAATAGGGGGCCACGCTTAGCTGAAATGGCTCGTTTGCAAATGAAAAGGAGATTGAGAGCCCCCTTACATTTTCCAAGTTTTCACCTAAGAGGATGGAAAATGATTAGTGCAGGCTAGAAGTGTGCAGCAGAGCAGATGGGCAAGCCACCCCAGCACAGCGCTCTGTGTTTACATAACAATCATGCCCACTGCCAGGGTGCAGGAACCTGGCCCCCTTAAGTGACCAGCGGGGACACCCTGACCCCTGAATTTGATGGGTGGGGTGAAGTTCTAGCTGGGTCTCCCAGGAGGTCTTTGCTGCAGTCTGTGTGGATATTAATTTATGTGCTGGGCTAAATTAAATACCCTTCTTAGTCATGAAGCGACAAGGTGGCTGCAGCAGGAGGCAGGCAGGCAGATATGCTCCTGGTGCGGTTGTCACCCCTTGTCAGGACGTCAGACTTCCCCAGCTCCCTGTTATCTCTAGACCACTACTGAGCGGTGAACCACTTCATCATGTGTACAGAGGAGGATTGTAACCACGAGTGTGCAGGGTTGGAAGTCAGGCTGCTGAGGGGCAGGGGCCAGAGATAGCTCGGAAAGGAGGATGGAAAAGGCCACCCTCACAGGAAAGGCAACCTGGCAACCGCAGGGCCTTCCCACATGCCTGGCAAATTCCCAAGGCAGCTTCCTGGGTTGACACCAGTGCCCTGAGCTAAGTAAGGGTTTGCTTCTGGGACTATTTCTGACAAAAATGCATAACCCGAGTTAGCCCTGAGAAAACACCTGACAAACCCACTGGGCCTAAAAGACAGAGAAATTTAGGAGACATACTGAACCCAAAGGCAGGCCAGCTGAGAGCACACGCTTGGGGTCTTCTTTTACCTTAAAGGGCATCCATAAAGCAATGGGCAGAACCTGAATAAGTTCAGCAGATTGGACAATCATATTATATCCATGTTAATTTATGGTTTGTACTGCAGTTACATGAGAGAATATCCCTGATTTTCTAGGAAATATGCAGTAGTTATTCAGGAGAAAATGGGCATCATATCTGCAACTGATTTCCATGAGGTTGAGAAAATAAATGACAGCTCTCTCTGTATATGGCTTCAATGAGAAAGAGAGAAAGAGAGAGCCCGGGAGTGCAGAAGGGAGAGAGAGAGAAAGTGAAGTGGTAAAATCTCAACATCTGGGAAATCTGTATGAAGGCTAGATGGTAATTTTTGGTATTATTTTGCAACCTTTTTTCTAAGTCTGAAATTAAGTCACAATACAAATGTTAAAAGGGAAAATGGGGCATTGGAGGCATAGACCTTGGGTGAGTCATCCTGGCCACCTCCCAGGAGCACACGGAAGTCTGCTAGTTCCAGAGCTGTACACGTCACTCAGCAACCCGGGGCCCACTACATCTGTGATGGGGATAATCCCTGCTACCTGGGCTTATGTTGCCACCATGGAGTGTGTGTGTAGGGAGCAGGGCTGTGTTTGGGCATGAGTGCTCTCCTGGGCCTGCCTGCAGGATGGGCTATCTTCCAGAGAGGTCTGACTCTGCTGGGTGGCCGTGGGAGGCTGTCAGGTGTCAGGTAGTTAGGTAGGAACAGCTCTCTTGGGAAGGGACAGGGTGGGTCCCCATCCCTATTTCACTGCCCCACTTTGATTCTGTCCCAAGTGATGGCTCATATCTGAGGAGGGACCACCCTACCGAACTGCCAATCAGAACTTAGTGTGCCAACTGCAAAAGGTTGCAGAGGACCTTCTAGTCTAATAGTAGGTACGATAGACTCTAGAACAGCCATAAGACTAATTATCATGTGGTTCACCCTCATCATGGGCTCTCTGAGAGGCTCATGGGAGGTCCACATATGCAATAAGACTCTGGTTCCAAGGCGACCTCTGAACCAAGAGGTAGGCCTGATCCAGGCTACCATAACCCCTGCTTCTTTGCTTACGTGCCTTGCAATGGAGGCCTATTCCCTGACTATGGAGAATATACCTTGCTCTCTCAGCTTATATTTGCTCTTACACTGTAAACTTACCTTTCTCTTCCTCAGTAAGTTTTGTTTCATGCTCACCTTACTTTGTGGGGTCTGGACATTTTTCAACCAAGAGCATTCCAAGAACTGAGGACCCAGGCAGCTGTCCGAAACCCCAACATTTTAGGAGAAAGGCAGCTTTCTTGAAACCCAAAAAATTTACCAGGCAGGAGGAAGGGCTTTACTCACCCCAGGAAGCTGACCTGGCTATAGAGTGAGGGGCTTGGTTAACAAATGAGAGTGAGGAGACCCATGTCCCAAGGATGTTCCCTGGCATCCTCTAAGGTACTATATCTGACAAAGAAATACTGTCTTTCCCTTCTGAGTCACCCTGGTATTATTGCATGAAGTTAATTGCCTCTCTCACCAAGGCCTAGCTGACACTTTCGCCCTTTGGATTCTGTAAGCTGCCTACACCTTCGTGTCGTCTGTAGAGGGAATTAGGAAATGCCCAGGCTTTATTCATCCCCAAATGGCCAAGTCAGGGTCCCTGAGGACAGAGAGAAGGTCAGAGCTGGGCATGATTGTGCTGTCAACATTTTTGAGTGTCCATTCAGAGCTGCAAAGGGCTGCCTGGTAGTGTGCACTTAACTTAGATTTGATTTTAAGTTGAGGGTGGACTCAGACACCACACAAGCACCTTGCTGCCAGAGTGGCCTTGCAGGCCAAAGTGAGGCATGGGGACACTGGCCTGTGGAAGACAATGTGGCCACTCCAATATTGAGAGTCCAGTATTATTTTAAGGTCTTTATTCCAACCGTTGTAGCAGAAATCCTGGTTTTTGTGTGGGGAGTGGCACAGGGTAAAGGCACATACCTCAGACACCGGTGGCAGGAGGGTAGCTGTCTTCACAGAGTTAAAGATTCTGTTGGTGCAAAGTCCAGAGTTTCCCCACAACTCCTGTGAACCCCACTCAGCAGGGCCCATGGCAGGGCGGGGGCAGAGCAAGTGCTGCGAGAACCCTTTAGAGACGTGTGCTCTCAATTTAGAGGAAGCAGCACATTGGTTTAGCAGTTGCATTCCAAATGCTTCCTTTTGGGACTTCTAGGGCATACATGTGCCGTCTTTGGTTTTTGTTCAGAATACGTAGGGCTGCCTGAAAATCTTCCACTTGCCATATGTGTTTTTACACAATGTCAGATGTGGCAGGATTGTTTCCAAAACACAGGATGAAGTGGGGAGACTGGAACAGGCTGCCAGTCATGCTGCAATGACAAGTGCGTGTGCCCAGCAGCCTAGGGACCCAGAGGGACACCCAGGGGTACCTGGAGGGGACGTAAGGACGCTGCCTTGGAGCAAATTATGGAGAAATGAACACATCTGAAGTCCCCCGTGTACGCTCTGCTTCTCTTCTGGGAACCGTCTGTTTCTGGCTCCAAAAACTCATGGAAATATGCTCCATCTGCAGAAAGGTGACAGAGGCATGGCTGTTGGGAAAAGTGACGGAGGACAAATAAGTCCCCTGACTGGCCTTGGGTCCAGGAAGGAAATCGGCTTCTTGGATGCACTCCCAACTGTTCTCCATGCAAAAAAGTCTAGTTTTACATAACACATACATATATGTGTGTATATACACACATACGAAGAGGCAGGTGGCCCGGAGAAGCCTGCCTGCCTGCGGCATGTGTGGCAGCAGCCTGTGGCTTGGTGCAGGCGTTGGAGGAAGGCTTTGTCCAGCAGGGCCTTCCAAGGTAAGTGGGGTTGAATGCCAAGTACAGAAGATGCAGGGCAAAGTACTCGAACTGTTCCTTACTGAACTGAAAAAACTATTATCAGCAAGGGGATAATTATCTTGTTGCTCTTTGACAGGGGCACTTTAGTTCTTCTGAAGACTTCAGATGCTGGGCTTTCGAAGTCATTGAGAACATCCTGCTGACTTGGGTGTGTGTTTGCTGCCATCCCTGGCCTCGCTGAAATGTCCTTCTTGCTAAAATGTGGCCTGCACCACCGGGAGGGACTGGAAAGAAGGGGAGCTTGCCATTTTTGACAACTTGGGTGAACCTGGAGGACATACTATTAAAGTGAAATGAGCAGGCACAGAGGGACAAATGACACATGACCTCACTTACAGGCAGAGTGTAAAAAGTCATGCTCATGGGAGTGGAGAATAGGAAGGGGCTTCCAAGGGTGGGGGTGGGGAATAGGGAGACGCTGGTCGAAGGACAGAAAGTTTTGGTTAGACAGGAGGAATCCGTTCCCGATCGACTGCACATCGTGGTGACTGGAGTTAATAATGTACGGTATACTTGAAAATCGCTGAGGGAGCAGATTTTGTGTTCTCACCACAAAAGAATGCTGAGCATGTGAGGTGACGGCTGTGTTCAGTGGCTGCTTCGGCCGTCCCACAGCGTGTATATGCATCTCAAAACATCATGTTGTCTACCATAAACGTATGCAATTGTTACCTGTCAATTTAAATAAATTAATTAAAAAAAATAAATGAGAAAGAGCCAAGGTAGAAAGCACCTTTCCCCAGCCAGCGCTTCACTGCGGCTCCACTGATGAATGGCTTTGGTGATAAGCTGCTTCGGGGAGGCGGGCAGCCTGGTCTCTGGGCGTTGGCAGCTGCCTGTCAGGCTGGGGCAGGCAGCAGGGGTCAGGGGCTTCTGTGGATCACAGGACACCAGGGGCTCAGGCACAAAGGCCCAGCTGCTGCAGATGACACAGGCCTGCCCTTTGTGAGGTGCGGGCTGCCAGCGTCCCGGGAGGCAGGTGAGGCAGCCAGCCCAGGGAGCCCAGCCTGTGGGGCCGGCACCGAACACCTGCTTCCCATCCAAAGTGGCCTGCAGGATATGCAGAGTGACCTGCCCCATCAGTAACCGAGTCTTCACAATAAAAGGGCTGCTCCTTAGGTGGGTTCCACCCACTTCATTGTTCATCTGAACCTGAATTTTCTCCCTGTCCCACATTATCTGTGCCTCCTGAAAGCTTAATTGTGCACTATTTCTGATTTTGTGCTAATAACCCTAGAGTGGGTCTGTATGCTCCGTATTAAAATAAAAACCTGGACCCATAAGAGGTAGGTTCAGAAACATTGCGTTGTCCTACAAGGTCAGGGTGGGTGGGGCTGCCTCGGGGTCCTGAAGTTACTTACGGTCTCTGAGCATCAGTGTTCTCCTCCGGAGGATGAGGAGCAGGAAGAGTCTCTCGATCCTATTTGGGCACCTGTTGGTGTCTTGAACCATGCATGGCTCCCAGTGGTCATACCTGCTTGTCCCAGCGGAGTAAAAGAAAAAGACCTGAGAGAAATCAGTGCTGTTTAAAACAATCTTTGCCCAACACATCGTAACCTGATGTGGACGCACGCCTGTGTGGGCTCAGGCACAAAGGCCCAGCCCAGTGTCAGGCTAATAATGTCTGACCTGCTCTCTTTCTGTGTTCAGAAAACTGGAGAAAGAAGGACACTGAAACTAAGTTAGAGAAATAGATACCCAGAAAGGTCTTTTCTAACTCAGCTGTCCCCTGTGAGTCTCGCTCTTTGTGGTTCAATTCACTTGTTTTCCTCCTAAATCCAGCCATCCAGGGGGTAGTAGAGAGTTGATTTGGCAAATGTATTAGCAAATGTCATTCCAGGGAGGTGGTCCTCGGGGCAGTGATGCCTTGGGGACGGCATTGCGCAAAGGTCAGCTCTAGTTTGGTATCACTCCTGGGTTCTACCTCCTGTTCTGGGGGATTCAGAGCTGGAAAGCGGGAGTCCTCACTACAGGCATCAGGTATCTGCGCAGACCTAGGCTGGGGCTGTGTGGACAGGCAGGCTCCTTCTGGCAGGGAGCGTGGTGCCATCTGGGGGCACAGAGTCTTGGAGGCCGAGGGAGAGGCCTCAGGGATGGCCAGAGAGGCCAATGCAAAGGCATTGGCAACTCTCAGAGAGCATACGCCCCGCAGCAGCTGGCCTGCCCAGGCTCTTCAAGAGCGCCTGGGTTCACCTCTTTCATGTGGTGTCTCCTCTGAGGCCCCAGCAGCATGTGGAATTCATTCATTCATCTTTATCCTCCATGAGATATTTCCTCAAACCCCATGTAATATGCGAAGGTACTATTTCCAGCTAATTTAGCAAAAGAACTTAGCTCTTATAATTTTCCAATTTTTTTTTTTTTTTTTTTATGAGGAAGCACATATTGTGCTCTTAGCCTCAGAGCCAGGGGCCAATTAAACTCTAGTGTCCCCATTGTTCCCAGGGAAGCAAGAGCTACACGTGCTCCTGGAAGGCATGGGCCCGGCAGGCAGCTCCTGTCCTGGTGGTGCAGTGACTCTAGCCAGACTCTGGCATATGCCTGGCCCCAGGGGAGGGGCATCTGCACAGCACATGCCGGGTGGGAGGGTTGGTCTCACGGAGAAGCGCACTCCCCCCAGCCCCCCAGCAGGCCTCTCAATGGAGGCAGGCATGCCATGCTGCAGAGCCACTCTTTGTCTTCAATTCCTGGACAGTGTGAGATGAAGTCTGCTTGCAGTGCACCTGTATACACTCCAGCTAGAGCTGGGCCAGCAGACTGCGGAGTACTATGGGGTGGCAGCTTTTAGATGCACCCACACACCCTTCAGCTCCCTTCCCAGGTTCAGGACTGGTTGATAAACAGTAGGGATATGCTGTGTCCAAAAGAAGAGACAGTGCCCTACTCCTTAGGTAAGATGTAGCCTCTACCTGTGTGCCGCTGGCAGGCGCTTGCTGAAGCTCTGAGCTAACATGCATTGAGTCTTACCACCTGCAGCCGCCATGTCGTGGAGAAGCTCACAGTAGCTCACAGGGAGAGCATGTAATAAAAAGATCTGAGGCCGCATGATGAGATGCCTGGCCGGCCCCCAGCAGCTCCAGCCACTGTGTGACCACACAGCAGAAGGCCCTAAGCCAGAGCCACCCAGCTGAGCCAGAGCTACCCAGCTGGAAGTGATCACAGAATGACTGTGGTCATTTTAACACACTAAGTTTTGGGGTGATTTGTTACACAACAGGAAATAAATGAAATATCTGGTGTTCCCCATATTCCCCTTCCAGCTCCGGAGTAGGCCACCCCACTCTTCTCTGGATGGCTCAAGAGTTGTTCTTCTGCCATTTCCAGCACTTGGCTCTTAATACGGTTTCTTCAGATTATGGGACACAAATGCCAGGCTCTGTGCTTGCTTATTTACAAGAGCCTCTTTGCTAATTTACTTTTAATTCCTCCCCTTATTTCAAAGAGCTGGCAGGTGCCTTGGCACACTCCCACAAGAAGTTAAAGTGAAATCAAGGACATTGGCAGATTTCAGTGGAAAGTGGGAAAGAGAAATGAATATATCGGGAACCGGAGATAAAGTGGATGCTGGCATGGGGCTAACATTTAACTCTCATTTCTCAGCAGCTAAGGCTTTTAAGAAAAGCTCCAGTTCTTAATTTACAAAAGAAGGCAGAGCGATCCTCCAGGAGAGACAAGTTATTTTCCTGACATTTTTATCCAGGAAAATTAAGTATTTGAACATAAGGCATAGGAAATAGCATAACATTTAATGTTTCCAATAACATTTGTTTTAAGAAGAAAAGTCTTTTTCACGTGGTAATTTTTAGTGTCATTGCATAGTAAAAGCTTCAGGCAAAATGTTTCATCTTCTGGGCACAGCATGTCTGTTGGCCGCTGGACGGAGCCCAGGAGACCTGGGAGACAGACCCTGCCTGGGCGGGCAGGTCCCTTGTGGACCTCAGCAGCCCTCACTGTGCTTTTGGCAGGAACAGGGTGGTGTCCAGTGAATGCCAGGGGGAGATTTCTGGGCTGTTGATTGAGGCCAGAGCCACGTGGTTTTGAGCCCTCCAGACAAATGAAATGCTGACATTCTGTTCCACCAGTTCTGTCTGGAGTTTTGGCTTTGGCAGAGAGCCGGGGGTCGGGGCGGGGGGAACCCGAGGGCTGGTCAGTGCTTGCTTCTCCCTTAGAAGGTTTGCTGGGCTGGAATGTGTGGATGGTGTTCAGTGGGACTTTCTGGAGCATGAGATCCTCAGTGGACATGGGTGGTTTTGTGAATCCAAGTCATAGGCTGGGGTCCTCTGAGGGGCCTGGAGACAGCTCTGGCTACTGTCCTGCTGTGAAGGCTGGCCAGACCTCCCTTTGCAGGCCCCGAGGGACAGCTTTGTGTTCTTGTAGGTCGGGGCAGTAATGCATTCATGCTATCCCATGCAGGTACATGCTGCACACATGCTGTTAAGCCTTGTCCCCGCACCAAAAGTTAATCTTCCTGTCTGACCTGACTTCTGCAGGTGGGACAGGACAGTATTCAGGTGTATCTCTTGTCGTTTTGGGGGCTGTCATGGAATTGAGCACATTTTGCCTTTGACTTTGTTCTGTTCCTCCACTCCAGCCTATACCCACAGAGAAGTTACTTAGTCTCCCCTTCCCCCCCAGTCATAAGACACCTTCAAGGGCTCTCTGTGTGTCCCTCCAGCAGGACTGTGCCTTGTTCCTTGGAGAAGCCGGGGGTTGGTGGGCATGGGGTCTAGGTGCTCCTCTGCCTCCCACTTCTAGTGTATTCTGAGGGGCTGTGCCCATCTGGGCAGGGACTTGAACCTGGGCCAGGTGTGCCTGTGCACAGGAACACACAGCGCCTGCGTGGCTCTTTGGAGGTTCTCCATTGGCTTGGCTCTGCGTAAAGCCAGACAGCTCAGACAAACTTTGGGCAGGGTAGGAAGAGCCCTAGGAAACAGGGAAGCAGAAATCCCTGTCTCTGAAGTGGGTTGATCCAGTGCTTGCTTTGTAGGGACTAGAAGAATGTGTAATTTTCAGCTCACCTCAGGTCCACGCTGGTCACAAGAGCACTGTGTTTTTTTGTTAGATAATAACAATGCTCTTTCCTCCTACCTTCTCACTCCACTCTCTCTAGGTTATTCACACCTGGCCAGCTGCTGACTCAGCCTCTTGCAGGACACCAGGTAGACCCTCCAATATTGCCTGGTCACTTCCACCCCCAGAGAGCTGGCCTGCTATTTCTACCTTTCCATCTTTTGTCGCTGTGGGTGAAGATGCAGTAACTCATGGTCTTCCTTCTTTGGTGCTGACCGATTCATGCTTGGAATTCTGATTTGGGCCACTTCTGCAGGGTTTTGCACCAAGGCCATGGCTCTGCTGCCATCCATGCCAGAGAACTCCCTTTAGCACACTTTCTGCCTTCTTGGGGGCCCCAGGCTCCCCTCCACATCTTCAGGGGCAGTGATATTCTAATCTGGCCCTGAACTGTGTGCCCCGGTACCTCCTGAGAGATTCTATTTAAGTCTCTTTCTCTTAAACCTCTCCTCCATGTCCTTGATGTTGCTGGAAACTGTTTTTCTTCTGGGTGGTTGTATTATGGGCAAGACACTCATTTCCTTGTGACTTAGGTGCTCCCTTGGTAAATGAGGCATCGCATGTGGGATGCCTAGAAGCCACTTGACAAAGATGATGATGAGGATGGACCCTGGACTGCATCCCTAAAGACCTTGGAGGAAGGGCCTGCTGCCCAGCTGTTGGCCTCCCACAGGGCGCCCAGAGCCATTGTGCCCATCCCAAGGGCCACATCCAGTGTTCCTGGGGGCAGGGTACAGGGCCAGCAACTGTCTCAGGGGCACAAGTCTCCAGGGACATTCTAGCTCTGGAGCTCCAGTGGGCCAGCTGTAGCTAGCAGGGAGCCTGCCTCCCGCTGCCCATCCCCCTCCCTGCGCTGTGGATCCCAGGGCCCTCCTTCATCCAAGCCTGTGGGCTCACTTCCTGAGCAGATGGGCACAGATGTCAGGGCCAGGCAGCCTGTGTCCACTTCTAGCCTCCTCTTCCTACAGGTAAGGTGATGTGCAGAGGATCCACTACCTCATCTCATGGCCTCTCTCTGTGTACTCTCTGGCATGATGAACAAGAGCCTGAGGACAGACAGCAGAAAACCACATTTCTGTCTCATTTATGAAATGAGAATCTGGGTGTGGAGATCTCAGGCACCCCTCCCTCTGCAGGGCCCGTGTTTCATGGGCACAGATGGAGCCAGGCCCTGTCCAGCATTTCCTTCCAGCTCTAAAGGGAGGCAGGAGGACTCCACCTGCCCATCCATCATGTCTGTAATTTTTATTCCTGGTTTAGGACTTACTCACATGATTACAGTGAATGAGTGGTTAGGTTGGCCACAGTGTTATCCTGCTGAGACCTGCCTGGAGGGGAGTCAAAGCCACATGTGTCCTGGAGCACAGGCCTGGGAACCAGATGGGCTTTGAATCTCCATGTGACCTCCAGGCTCACTTGGTCCATTTTCTTCTGCTTATAACATGATACCTGAAACTGGGCAACTTGTGAAGAAATGGAATTTATTTCTTACAGTTCTAAAGGCTGGGAAGTTCAAAGTTGAGGGGGTGCATCTGCTGGAGGACTAGTCAGCAGGGCACCACGTTTTGAGGTGCTCTTCTTATGGAGCTGCTGTGATAATACACTCACCCATTAACCCGTTAACCCACCAGTGTCACCCTCTCTGTGGGTCTAGGCCTGAGTGGAGGATGAGACAAAGGCAAAGGCAGTCATTTCTTAAAGGCCCCACCTCTGAATACTGGCACAGTGGGGATTAAGTTTCAGCATGAGTTTCAGAGGGGACAAACACTCAAACCACAGCAAGGGCACTCAGATTGCCGGAGCTCAAGGCCAAGGCCGCACACCCTCAGATGAAGCTCAGCTGGACAATGTCCTCAAGGGTCCTTGACAACAATGCTTCGGAGAGAGATATCTAGGGGAAAAGGTCCCAACAGAAGAGGAATCGTGATTCAGGGCCTGGAAAGTTTTTGAACTATAATCAAGTCAAATGGCACAAGGAAAAAAAACCCATATAATTTAAAATGGAGTAAAACAATAAGCTCCCCAAGAGATTGGAGTGGAAATACGAAACAAATTAAAAAGTGGCATGAAATGAAACCATGAAGAGCTATCTGCAAGGAGACAGTATCTGATCTTAGTGTCAAGAATACTGTCCCCGACCTGCAGGGTGTGAGACTTGTTCTGTAGAGCAGGACGCCCACCTCCAAGGCAGCTGCACTGGGTGCAAAATCAAACAACATCTTATAGTTATGATAATGCAAACACTGTGTGTTCTTAATTGTTAGAAATAATTTACGAGCAGAGCATCTGCTGCTTGTTCGTCACTAAAGGGAAAATGGTCAGAGGTAGAAAGTAGCAAAGAAAGGGGCGTTTAGAAAAGTCAGGAAACTTGAGTGAAGAGGGGAGCGTTGCTATTCTCGTAAAGTTAAATGTCAGGAATCACTTCGGAAAGCTGGTGGAAAAAGAAATAGATATTTCAGAATATCCTTAAGATTCCAGAGCTAACCAATAAAATAACTACAATCACAAATATAAGCATCAGACACTGGAAAAAGAGGGTAGTATAAACTAGCAAAATTTTCATTTTTCAACTGGAAACTCACTTGGTGTTGTCTGCAGCCGACAGCTTGGGAAAACAGATGAGGAAATCACAGGCAATCACGGATAACTGGGCCCAGAAATAGCTACAAGGTTTTCCTCTGAGTGGTCAGGTGCAAGACCTTTGCATGCATTATAAATTATAAACTCATCTGGTTTTTTGTTTACCAGGTGGTGTATGACTTGGATACAAGTAAAAATTAAAAAAAAAAAAGCCCATATATCCTTCTAGAAAACTTAGAAAATACAGAAAAGTATAAAGGGAAAAGTAAACATCATTCACAATTCTGCTAAGTAGAGATAACTACTTAGGATGCTTATTGTTGGCGTGTTTTCTGTTTCATTACGGTCATTTTTCTTAAATAATTACTGTGTATATATTTTCTCTTTTAAATGATAGATTATAAGTAATTACTGATGACATTGAATTTCTATGGAAACAAGGTTTTAAATAACTGTATTATACTCCATCACCTTATGCACTATAACTTACATTTAGGTTATGAAGCATGAAATGTCTCATTTCCTTAAGTTCTAAGTTTGATAGTTGAATCTTTGACATTTTCCATTTGACTCCATTTGACACTTCTTGTTGTGTTTGTGTTGTGGAAGTACATTTCCAGTCTTTCCAAAGCATATTTTGGCCTGCGATTATCTTTAAAAATTTTTTTAGAGCAATTTTTTGAAACCATGGATAAGTCAAAAATCCGTGCTATTTTTGAATATGAGTTCCATTGTGGAACTGAAGCAGTGTGTGTCGAAGTTACCAAAGAAGTATTTGGGAAGGATGTGGCTGAGGAACACACAGCCAGTAGATAGTTTGAGAAGTTCTATTCTGGTGATTTTAGTCTTGAAAATGAGCCATGTGGGTGACCTGAGATCAAGGTGGATAATGATGAGTGGAAAGGAGAAAGGGACTCCATTTCAACTTATATGTGATTAGCAGCAAGGTTTGATGCTACTATTCCAACAGTACTGGACCACTTGAAACAAATGGCAAGGTAAAGAAGCTGGAGAGATGAGTTCTGCGTGAGTTAAATGAGGATCAGAAGAGAAATCGTCTTGTAGCTTGGCCTTCTTTGCTGTCACAAGGTCAAGGCAAACGACTTCTACACGGTGTTACCTGTGATGAGAAATGGATTCTTTTGGATAACCACAAGTGTTTTGCGCAATGGTTGGATAAAGACAAAGTGCTAGAACACTTTGAAGATTTGATAGAATTCTGGTGTGAAGCCATCTGGAGCAGGCCAGGTTTTTGTTAGGAGTTTTTTTTTTTAAAATCATTTCTTTGATCTCAGTGCTTCAAATTGGTCTCTTCAAGAAATCTATTTCTTGATTAAGACTAGGGAGAGGGTGTGATTCCAGGTATTGGTCCATTTCCTCCACATTGTCAAATTTCTGGGTTTCTTGTAGCATTCAGAGATAATCTCTTATATCTCTGTGACATCTGTTGTTATTTCCCCTGTATCATTTCTGATTGAGGTTATTAGAGATTTTAATGTTCTGTTTCTAGTTAATCTGGCCAAAGGTTTATCGATTTTATTTTTTTTGAAGAACCAACTATTTGTTTCATTGATTTTCTGAATGATTCTTTTGTTTTCAATTTCATTAGTCTCTGATTTAATTTTGGTTCTTTCTTTCCTTCCGCTGGGTTTGGGATTAGATTGTTGTTGTTTTTCCATTTCCATAAGATGGTTCATGGGCTTGTTGATGTGCTTTGCTCTCTTTCTGCTTTTTCACAAGTAGGCAGCTAATGTGATAAATTTCCCTCTTAAGACTGCGTTTGCTGTGCCCCAAGGTTTTGGTAATTTGTAGCTCATTGTTGTTCTGTTTGAGGAATTTGACAATTTCCTCTTTTATCTTTTCCTGAACCCAACTATCATTCAGCATAAGGTTAATTTCCATGCCTTTGTGTGGGGATGAACCTTTTTTTGTTGGAGTTGAGTTCTACCTTTGTTGCCTTAGGGTCTGAGAAGACACAGGGTGTAATTTCTATTCTTTTCAATTTGTTGAGATTTGATTTGTATCCTTGGGTATGATCTATTCTGGAGTATGTTCCATGGGCTGATGAGAAAAATGTATATTCTATAGCTTTGGGATGATGTGTATATGTCTGTTAATCCCCTTTGTTCTAGGATCACATTTAAGTGAATTTTGTATCTTTGTTTACTTTCTGTTTAGAGGATCTGTCCAGTTCTGTCAGAGGGGTATTAAAGTCTCCTGCAACCATGGTGTTATGGGATATCATATTGCTCAGACCAGTCAAGGTCTGTTTCATAAATCTGGGAGCATTTAAGTTGGGTATATAAATATTTAAATTGAATTGTCCTCTTGTTGTATTGTTCCCTTGATCAGTATGAAGTGACCTATAAACTACAGTTTTGATTCAAAATCAGACATTTCATATTTTCTGACTCAATATTAATGTAATAATTTCCCTAACATTATATGTTTGGGTTGCTTTCAATCTAAGTTACTATGACAAATTCTGAGGTGAACTTTTTGTCTTTACATGAATCTTAGTATTCCTAATGATTTCCCTATGATACAGTCTTAGAGAGGGGATTACGGGGCCAACATGTATAAACACTTTTAAAGCTCTATGTTGTAAAGTTGCTTTCAGTAATATTCCACTTAATTTCTTTTTCTTTGAAGACCTATTAGTCTACCCTTAGTATAGGATGTACTGAGAATGAATCACATACTTTCATGAGACGGATATTCAGCTGGTAGAAATTCCATTAGTATGTGGCTGGCACTGTCAGCATACTGTAAATATTGACCTCTGTAGCTAGGTATAAAACCACAGGATTTGTGAATTCAAACCACTAATGAGTCCTGAAAGCAGCAACTCTAAGAACTGAGTTTGGGGTCGATGTATTGCGCTGACTGCAGGAGGGAGGGATTGCTGACTGCATGAAGGCCCATGAGTCAAAGCAAACCAAGATCAGCCATGAATTTTATCAGCTTGGCTAATTTCCCCCTTCCCTCCCCTCTTCTATTTCTCCTCCCCTCCTGCCAGCCCTCCATCCCCACATCCTTCCACCCATCTGCCCATCCCACCAAGATTTTTAAAGGCTTCTTCAAAATACTAGCAGCAAAGGCAGCAAATTTCTTTCTGTGCCTCAAAAGGTCAGAAATTTTTCACAATCGAGTTCTATGAAACTGGAGATCTATAGGACATTTATATCTTAAATGTATCTCTAGTAACTCAGGGCACAAATGATGTTTGTGGGAGGCTAAGAAATATTCCCTCATTCTGAAAAAATTAGATATTTTTATCTACAATGAAGAAAGCAGAAAGTAGCAAAAGATAAAATTCAGATACTGAGAGTTTAAGAGGATCACATAGGCCAACTCCATTTTGTTTTTTCCTTTTGTGGAAAATTCAAAAGCCTCTAGCAGCTTCTTATCACGGGGGCAGGTCAGAATTTGACATGGTGCCAATACCTGAGGGAGAATCAACCTTCAGCTGTGGTTGCCTTTCATGTTTTTGTGGGTGCTGTGGCTTTGACCTTTCCCTTATATTGGCAACACCTTCCTGAAGCAGCCACTTTCTTCCTGTCCAGAGAAGGGGCCATCTGCACCTTGGTCCGATTATCTGGATTGTTCATTTCTCTTTGCTTTTGTGATTCTATCAAATAGAATATTATGAGAAGATGTCACCGAGGCCTGGCTTTACAGTTGTTTTATGAATCATCTTGGACTAGCCTCTGGAGTTGGCCAGGCTCATGAAATGTTTATAAACACAGCACCTACTTCCGTGAGGCATCCTGCAGTCTCACTGTGTGGTCCTCGGTCCCTGGGTTAGCCTGAACAGTACAAGGGGAGTTCTAGGGCAGAGCTCACATGAAAAGATATAAGGGCTTTCTGGGTAGAAGGCTTAGTGAGGGCTAGTGTATGGCAGTTGATATGGAGCATCTATTTTTAGTAAAGCTTGATGTTGGTGATAGATTGATTTCAGTAAAATTTGGTAATTGTGTTTGGAAAGTTGGAGTTCAGATGCAGAAGGTGGATGATGGCTTTGAAACAAGGAGTTATTAAGTAAATTCCCATGTTCTAGAGCCAATGACATGACCTTAGCCCTAAAGAGGGGGTTGTGGGAGACTGCAGATGGGGGGTGGTTAGGGGTTGCTGTGGTGCCAGCTGTGCCCTGTGGGGTCTGAGGCCCACCTGGCCTGCAGCTGCCCCCTGCTGTAAGACAGTCCCCAGAGAGCCTGGGGCATCCACCAAAGGGCTTATTTTTCCCTCCGTGTCTGCTTTTTTAAGCTGCACTGTGATCAGTGCAACCAACCTAAAAAATCTGCAGACATGTCACACAAGGGACATAGTCAGCTGCTTAATCTTGCTAAGGCCCCACTCCTGGTCCTTTGGTTCAGTTGGGATGGGAGCTGCTGGGAGGCGATATGCAAATTTATGTAAATGAGAGGCAGTGTTCTGATCCCTTTTTCAATGTATTAAATTGTGAGTCTTTTGATGTGGCTGAAGCTAATTTGAATTTATAACCAACCGCAACAGGGTGCTAAAAAACTAAGCTAATAAAAAATTAATTAATTAGAAAAGAATTCAGCAGACTTCAGTGCATTTGGACCTTGAGTCCTATCAGGTTCCTATGTGATGGGCAAGCTCTGTCACTTTCAGGGATTTCTCCTGGCACCATGGCAGGCTGCAGCCCTGAGGCAAACTTGCTACTTCAGACACAGGCCGGGTCCAGGTCCTGTGAAAGAAGACCTGATAACATGACTACATTTCAAATTCTGAGGGTCCTGGTGTCCAACCCAGGACTTTACATGCCAGCTAGTCAGTCACCTCTCTGTTCTAGCCTGTCCCCTGGCCACTCTGGGAGCATTCAGTAGGGAGAACTTGGGGGAAAGGAGCTCACCTTCATTTCCTGGGTGCTGACAAAAGTGGACAATATGCCACATCCTTCTAGCTGCTGCTGCAAGGCAGGCCCATTTTAAAGGGGAAGACTGAGGCTCACTCAGAGAGAAGCTGGTGAGCTGGATCATACCATGGCAGAGAACTGGACTTCAGGCACCACTCAGAGCCTTTCCCCAGAGCTGTGGTTCCTCACAACCACAGTGGCCTAGAAGAGCGAGGTCAGCTGGGGTGAGCTGGTGGTGTTATTGGCAGCAGCCACCAGGCCATCAAGGCCAGCTTGCCATCTTGGCTCCCCCACTGGTTGGCTGTATTCGTGAACTTGGCTGGACCATGGGCTACCCAGATATTTGGTCAAACATTATTATGGGTGCTTTTCTGAGGTTAGTCTTGAAACTAGTGGACTTTAAGGAAAGCAAACTGCCCTCCACAATACAGGTGGGCCTCATTGACTCATGGAAGACGTGATCAGAAGAAGAGACTGATGAGGAGGTGGGAACACACTTTGAAAACCACTGATGTCAGTGACAGTCTAGAACAGGGGTCCTCAAACTTTTTAAACAGGGGGCCAGTTCACTGTCTCTCAGACCATTGGAGGGCCAGACTGAGGGCCCCGGGATGAGTCGGCTGCTAAGCAGGACAGGCAACGGCGGCAAAAATACCCGGTGGGCTGGATAAATGTCCCAGGGGGGGCTGCATGTGGCCTGTGGGCTGTAGTTTGAAGATGCCTGGTCTAGAATAACGTCTGACCTGCTCTAAGCATTCAACAAATAGGGGCTACTGTGTTTATTCATCCATGTGGCCTGGGAAATGTTTCTGCCAATGCAGGGCTGGTGGTTGTGTGGAGCTCACTTGGTGTGGAGGGGATGCAGCCCCCAGGTGTCCCTAAATTCATTTGCAGGATTGGTAACTTCTGGTGCCCATGGCCCTGCCCTGCTCAGTCTGGTCACGGTCTCTCCCCACACATGGCTCTTACCAGAATTGAGCTCTTGTGTTTCCAGAGCACAGGATTGAGCTGCTGAGGCAGGGCCTCACACCATGCACACTGATGGCTCAGATTCTAAAGATCAAGGTGACTAAAGTTTAACTGGACTTCGAAGACACAAAAATTTTACCCTGGGCACTTCTTAGGATAATTGAGTGTATTTTAAAGCTCTGGTCAAAAATCCTGGCAGGTTTTTTTTTTTTTT
>NW_003852483.1:2518718-2540794 GCF_000181295.1 Otolemur garnettii | reverse complement strand
TCCTGTCTCAGCCTCCCAAGTAGCTGGGACCACAGGCGCCTGCCACAACGCCCGGCTATTTTTTGGTTGCAGCCATTATTATTGTTTGGCGGGCCTGGGCTGGATTCAAACCCGCCACCTTAGGTGTATGTGGCTGGCGCCTTAGCCGCTTGAGCCACAGGTGCCGAGCTAATCCTGGCAGGTTTAAGGGATTGAGCTTATCTGGACTGTGTGTATTATGGAGCAAGGGTGGAGGCTGGAGACCCCAGTCTGAATTCTCAGAATCTTTGAAGACTGAGAGCAAGGGTCAAAGGTCCCAAACTTTCAGAAAATCCTTTCCAGATTACACATTTTAATTCACACCTATTGGGTGTGATACATACTGTCTGGGGGGGGGGGATGTGGCTTAATTAAAAAAAAAAAACTAAGTATGTAAAGAAAACACGTACTCCCTAATGTTCTGAAATTAAAAAAAAAATGATGAATTCTCAAAGAAATAAAAAAAAGAAAAGATTGCATGTTTTATTTTAAGGTGACTTTGTCAGGTTTCCTGGAGCATCAGGAGCTGTCTCCTATACACGGAGGCCAGGATATTGGCTGTGCCTACTGCTGTGCCCATCCTGTCTTGCTGGCCTGGACCCCTAGGAGGTCTAACCATGGAGCCCCTTCTCTCTTCTGTGCCCAGGGCATGTACAGAGAGGCACCACACACATGAGGGTGACCCACAGCAGCCTGTGACCACCTGCTCTCCACAGCTCAGAGGTGTGTCATCATTTTGCATTGTTAGTCATTGATATTTCCCCAGCAAACACAGGCTGGAATGAGGAGGTGCGTGCACTTTCTGGTGTCATCCAAGCCCATGGGTGACTCAGAAGATGGAGAGCCTGGATGGCTCCTTCACAGCGAGGAGTGGGCAGGGAGCAGGTGTGGGTAGAGAGAGCCCACAGCAATCCAAGGCCCAAGGCAGCTCCCTCGAGTGGGGTGTTTTTAATTGAGCTCATTGTTGGAGAAAAGCTCCAGAGCATTCTGGAAGGAAAGCCTTCCTGCCCTTCTGTGAAGAGCCCTGGAGGACTCAGTGGACACAGACCAGGTGAGTGGCTACAGCCCAGCCTGGAGGCTCCTAGGGAAGGGTGAGGCTAGGGTCCCCTTGCCATGCTGGCAGGAACTTGGGAAGTGGGGAGCCAGGATTATACCCCTTCGTTGTCTTCCCAGGAAGAGGGGGTGCTGGGTGTCTATCTGGGTCATTTATCTCCAGGACTAAATAGGGATGGGCTTTAGCCTTTTGGGACCTTGCAGAAATGAGGGTTCTGACTGTAGCATGGAGTGGGTCTGAGGCTGTGCATTTCTTACCGACTCCTGGAGGTGGTGATGGTTTGCAGGAGCAGGACAGGAAGATTCTGGCTTTGATGGATGCTCCTCTAAATAGACACAAACATCAAGCTTTGAGCCATTGTTTTAAGTTGAAATGGGGAAGTTTTCAGTGTTCTTTAACTCCCACTGGCACCAATTTTTATCGTGCCATACTGTATGTTCAGTATAGGAGCCATACCGTATGTTCAGCTTCAGCAGGGCTTTGCATAAATGTCAGCAGGTCATTAATTTATGACTGATTGAATGAGTAAGGTCAAGGCTGTCTCCTGTTAGTGTGTGAATGGCGGTGGGGAGAGGGTGGCAGTGTTGCAGGAGGTCAAGGCTTAAATGTGGATCTGATGAGAGATTTCCACCTGGTTTCCAGTGACAGGCACTGCATTCTTGGGACTTCTTTTGCCTAACGACCTACCAGTTTGCATTCCTCTGGTCTGTCCCCCCAGGTTCTCCTAATCTGACACTGAATATGGCACAGATGCATTCCATGCCACCTCCCTGCAGCGACATCCTGTGCTACAGAAGCCCCCTTCCAACAAAAGCCACAAGTTAGAGTCTCAAATCCACACTTTCCCTCTCCTGTCCCAATGACAGTCCAGTCCCAGTAAGACGGGCGCCCCTGGGCCACATGACTGGTGCTATGTCCACAGTCACCTCTGTTAGGTTTGGACACCCCTTCCCTCCCTTCTCGAGCTTTAGCGTGTGGTTGGCTCCACTCCACCTGCTTCGAATTCACCCCTTCACTTCCTCTCTCCCGCATATTCACTGCTCGGGGTTCAGGATGTCTCATTACCTTTTGCTTCTAGCAGTGTTCTACTCCAAAGCCTGCAGCTCCTTTCTCCATGGCCCTTTTGAGGGATATCCAGTGGCTATTCTCCGTTCCCTGTGGACACACATCTGTTTTTTCCAGCTGGAGCTGAGGTGTCTTCCTGTTCCACCTTTCTCAAGTGTTTGCTCATTTGTCTTTTATTCTGCTTCCTTTATTAGCTGGAAGGGGCCTGGTGTGCCCACATCCCTCTCCAGAGAGTTCTGTCTGGTGATCTGCACACGCGGCCCCAGGACAGCTGCTGTTAGGTTCTGGGGCCCACCTCTCCCTTTCTGTCTCTCTCATAGAAACCAGATGCAGGGCTGGAGTGTGTTCTCTGAAAATGACCCCTGGTTTTGGTCCCTGCAGCACAATTTTATAATATGGCACAGTTACTCTGTAGCATTGCACATTAAATGGACAAGAGAACTTTAAAAAAAATTAATTCATCAGCCTGTCTCTGGTTAGAAAGTAACGAGATTTGCCCCTTTTGTCAGAGAGTGACCTTTAGAAACCAGTATTGCAGATGATACAAGATAAATTAAGTGGCAGAATTTAGCACCTATAAGTTCCCACCGAGGATCCACGTTTGCCAACTTTAGGGACTCTCTCCAAGGCTGTGAGGCTTGTCATGCCATTTGAAAGGAAAGACAGAGGCTGAGAATTCTTGAGTTTTATTAGAAACCCCCAAAGGTGGGAAGGTTCTGAGTATTTCTATCAACCTGATGGCTTTGAGTCCTGGGCTAATTAATGGTCCTTAATATCTTTACCATTGATCTTTACATGGCCTGGATGGCTTAACACACTAGCTCTTTCTAAATATGGGGCTTGAAAATGGAACGCTCACCACTTCTGAGAGTGTGACGGCCACTTGTCCAGTGTCTTGCTTTCTGAGTTACTGTCGGAGCCATGGCTGAAGTTAGAGAGGCATTTTCTGTGATGCTCGGAAGAGCAGGAAGTGGTGACAGGCTTGCGGTGAACATCAAGGGCAGAAAATGCAGAGCTGTTTGGAGATGTCCCTCCAGCCCCCGCCGCCCCCCACTATGCTGTAATTTCCCCAGGCAAGGTTGAGGGAGCATTTCTTTGAAAAACCGTGTGAGACTGTCACTGTGCTCAAGCCCTGCAGAGGTTGGGAGAGTCCCCAGGGGGTTATGAGGGGCTGTGCCATGCTGGCAGTCCTGAAGGGAGGCTGGACCCTGTATCAGTCCTCACAGTGTCCAGTGTGGGTGAGATGGGGTGCTCTGTCTGGGGCTGACCAGGCCTGGTTGTCAATGCCCTGTGCATTAGCATATTTGATGCAGCTGGTCCCCCAGGCATGGAGGCCAGGGAGGGCTTCTCCCAGGGAGGGCCTCTCATGTTGTTGGCCCAGGTCTTCAAGGACTAACTTTGACCCAGATTGGCCCCATTGCCTGCTAACTTCTAGTCCCTGATTTTACTGTTTGTTGCAGGAATGTTTCTGGTTGTGTGCTAACCTAGTTCTGAAAAACTGGGCTTTGGGTTCCAGTTGGCTTGTTACCTACTTGGTTCCAGCATCATCTGATTCCAAACCCTCATTCCTGTTCTCCCCAGGCCAACCCAGCCCAACCTTCTTCATAGGTCCTTTCCAGGTGGTATCCAGTGACCTTTCTGAGAACCTGGATGCTTTTTGGTGCTTCCTAGATAAAGTGGAGAGTTCAGGTTTGGGGGCCTCCTTCTGGGGAACCAACTATGAGAAAGAACACTAAATTCCAGCTCAGCCTGCCGATGGCACCTATTGGGAGGGCAGGTGGAAGAGGAGCCGCAGTCTATACCCCTTACTTTGTCAAATTTGAAGGCAGTGATTATCCGTTGCTAAGGCTCCTCTCAAAGCCATGGGTGGCCTGTGTAGGTGAAGGGTCTTGAAGCCTAGTCATCACCAAGGCCAGGAAGGTCCATGGCGTGGTGGGTGGTGTGGTTCTAGAACACTGTAGAAGCACTGATACCGTGCTCTGGCTGTGATATTTATTTTAAAATAGGATCACCATATGTGATAGCACAAAAGATGTTAAAGGAAATATGTAACAGAATAAATATTCACACATAATTCCATTATTTTAGCATAACTGCTATTGTCTTCTCAGCACAAATGTATGTTTTTAAATAGTTGTAATGATAATCTTGGAGTGAGGAAGGCCTTTCTAAGACAGACACAAAACCTAGAAAACCGGGCAGCACCTGTCGCTCAAAGGAGTAGGGTGCCGGCCCCATATGCTGGAGGTGGTGGGTTCAAACCCAGCCCTGGCCAAAAACTGCAACAAAACAACCCCCCCCCCCGAAAACCTGAAAAAGATTAACACACACAAAAGTCAAATGCTGGGCAATACACAGCATAATCCAAATCAAAAAACAAATGAAAAACTGGGAAAATATTTACAACGTGTATACAAGGAGCTCCTTTCCTTAATTTATAAAGAACTCCTCCAAACCAGGGGTGAGAGGGACAATGGCCCCAAAGAAGTAAAAGACATTAATAAGTAGTTGTAGACAAGGAAATACAAATAGTTTTTAAGCAACATGGAATGAGGCTCCGCTTTACTCAAAATAAGAGATTTCAAATTAGAGCTCTGTTGATATTTTGAAAGAGCTGGGTTTTTTGTTATTGATTTCTGGGGAGAATTAAAAACTGATTCTAAATTGTAGAAAATCTGGAGGGCCCCCGAAGAGCCAAGGGGATCATGAAGAAGAATAAAATTGGAAGACTCACACTACTTGTTGGAAGGACCACTCTGTCAGAAAGATAGATTACGATAGTGTGGTATCCGCACATAAGTGGGCAGACTCATGTAATAGAAGCAATATAGAGTTTAGGAATAGATACACACAGTTGCTTGATTTATGCAAAAAAGATACTGTAATACAGAGGAAATTTTTTCCCTCTATAAACGAGAACTTTCTTTTATCCATTAGAAAATAATTTATTTTGACTCTAACCTCTTTTTATCCTAAGAATGAATTGCAGTTCTAAATGCAAAAGGCAAAAACAATATGGCTTAAAAACCAGAATATTTTCATGACCTTGGAGTAGGCAAAAGTTTCTTTGAAATAACAGGACACAAAAGGCGCCAAATGGGAAGTGTTGATAACCAGGACCTTATTAAGATCAATCATTTTTGTTCCTCAAAAGATAACATTATAAAAGTAAAAAGCTAATTTCAGAATGGGAGGTGGCATTTGTGATATATAGACATGACAAGGAACTTATATCCAAAATATGTAAATAACAGATCAATAAAATGAGACAAAAAAAAAAAAAAACAGTAGAAAAATGGACACTGACCCAGAAAAGGAAACTCAAATTTCCTGTCACTAGCCCTCAGGGACAAGCCACAAGTTGATCTAATCACACATAGCCACCAAATTGGCTAAAGGGAGAAAATAAAAGCAAAACTGACAAGGGCCAGTGCTGCGACAAGCGTTCTCCTGCCCACTGCAGGCAGCGCATGCTGGTGCAGCCCACCTGGGACAGTCCTGTTGACGGTGTCCACTAACATCAGGCACATGCCTGTGCTCTGACCCAGGGGAAGTGTTTGGGAGGAAGCAAGACTGTCACAGCCATGGGTTCCCTTTGTCTGTGCTTCAGTACGTAGAATATACTTCAATAAAACCTTCAACAGAAGAGTAATATGGAAATTAAACTGAGCGAGTGGGTGGATGTCCAGCGTGGAACATTCATGCACATATCATGCCGCAGACTGTGGCTGTGGGCTCTCAGGTTGGCCAGGCTCCTGGATGGATGGCCCACAGGAGCCCTCTCCACACTGCTTGGCCTTCTCCCAGCACGGCAACTGGCCCACCAGGGAGGAGGAGCATCCCCAGGACTAGGATTAAGAGTTCCCAGGGACCTGCAAGGCCTCTAGTGACCTAGCCTTGGAAGAGCCACAATTCCATGGGTTGAGCTAATTTTTTCTATTTTGAGTAGAGATGGGGTCTTGATGTTACTCAGACTGGTTTCAACTCCTTAGCTCAAGGGATTCTTTCTCCTCGGCCTCCCTGCTCGTGTTATAGGCATGAGCCACCATGCCCAGCCCTTTCATTTTTTTCATTCAATACATAGTAAATGACATTCCTAACATGTGCCAGAAACAGTGCCCAGCTCTAGGGATTAAAAAGGCACATGAAAGAGCTCTGTGGCACTTCTAGTTCTGTCTGTGGGCGAGTGTCCACATGACCTTGGCAGTGATGTTGCTCATCCCTTGTTAAGCACAAGCTCTGGGCTGGGCGCTATGCTGAGATCGGTCACACTGGCTTGTTGAGTTCTCACAACAACCTTGTCACTTGCTGTCAGCATTGGGCCTTGATAGAGGTGAACACTGATGTGTAGAGAGATTAGCAATATGTGCACAATTCCACAGCTCATGCACTTCACTGTCCCAGCATGCTGCCACCTGGTACACACCTCCATCCATGATCTGTCAATGTACTGGACCTGCCCAAGTCTGCGATCTCTGCTGCTGCCCCCAGCTGTGCACCTCACCCCCACAAGGGCAGCAGGTAGGGGTCCCAGGTAGGTGGAATAGGAGCTTATCTCATTAGGCAAGAGTCATCAGAGAAGAGTGTAAAAAGGAAATCCGAACATGCTTGGTGCCAAGTTTGTATATTCTTGGCTAAAAAAGACTTCCTGTTTCTAAGAAATAAGGCCCCGGTAGACATAAAACATTTCTTACAAAACGACTTGCAGCTGAGCCAGGCCCAGTGACTTAATTGCCATGTGACTGATATTTCCTATAGAATGCTTCGGGCTAAAAGATCAGGGGGTAAAAGTCTCAGATGGAGGTTTCTGGAAATGGGTTGTCCCCAGTGTAGATGGGGCTATTTCCCTAGGCTCCTTCCTGCAGAGATGGCGCTCCAGGCTGGGGGTCTGGTGGGCAGGGAGTGAGGCGGCTTCCCCATGTGCTCTGGGGGCCTGTGTCCAGCTGCTGGGGCTGAGGCCAGGGTTCTTCCTGGACTTGCGCCCTGGCTTTGCCCCCCTCCCTCCCATGACTCTCTCCCATTTGTGCTACCTGGGAGTGCACCCTTTAGAAATCACATGAATTCTTTTTTTTTTGCAGGTCAATTTTTATTTTTTTTTATTAAATCATAGCTGTGTACATTAATACAGTCATGGGGTACAGTGTGCTGTTTTTATATACAATTTGAAAATTTTTCATCAAAGAATGGAAGAAAAAGTATCCAATGTACTCAGCTCTACTATGAAACTAACTTATAGCTTTCATAGGAAAGCTATAACCCAATTATCACATGAATTCTTGCTTCAGCTCTGCTGCCAAGAAAGTGCCTGGTTTCGGGAACAGAGTGGTGAGGAGGAGGGTCTGGGGTGGATGCGGAAGTGGAGCCGCCCTTGCTTGGGGCATCTGCCCTCTGGAGGACTCCAGGCAGGCTCCTCCCGGGGAATTCCCTGCACGCCCCACAGGTGAGCAGTTATTGCCATGGTACAGAGAGGAACGGAGGAAAGCTGAGCCAGGCAGTCAGCCCTGGCAGGCCAGGGAACTCAGCTCAGGGCTCTGTCACCCTAAAACCTTGTAGCCATCCCCATGGCCTGGGGCAAGGGACTTCTCCCTGTGCCCTGAATCCTCGCATAAGCTGGGAGCATCATTTGTGAGGACTCAATGCAGAACGCATGGTGCACAGTGCTAGTGTGTTGGGAGTAGTAGACGAAACGCATATGCACACACATTCATGCACACACATGCACACCTCCTGTGCACACACATGGATACCCCATGTATCACACACACATGCATGTACACACCCTATGCACACTCACACCCTACACACACACCTCATATAAACACATCTGCACATATGTACACACACACGTGCACACATACCTACCCATATGCACACAAATGCACACATCTTTACACTTGTATGCACACACCACACACATGCCTGTACAAATGGCACAGACACATATATATACATGCACATACGAATATACCCATATCTATGTACATGTACACAGAGCCACTCAGAACACTTGTACAGACTCAATTAATGCTGGCTAGTGGCATTGTCGTTCTTTTAAGGAAGTTTACATGACAAAACAGTGTCATAGGCCCCTGGACTCCCTCTTCGCTCCTCAGTGCTGTTGTAGGGGCGTATGCAGACCACAGTCCCCACTGTGCCCAGCTCTGTGCCTGTGCCTCATGGAATGTGAGTGGGCCACCCTTGGCAGCACCCCAGGGTTCATCACAGCTTTCCCTCTGCCAGTCCTTGCCACATGGCCATCTGCTCTTTGCCTGGGTGCTTGGGACTCATAGTGCACTTACAAAAGTTACTCTGACCCCTCTGAAAGCAGAGGCTTTTATTCCTTCTGGGGCTACGTCAGGAGCTTCAGGCAGGGGCAAAACCTCTGGCCACCAGTCTCTCTGCTGGATCCAGGTTGGTGCCCTAGCCTGCTGGCCTGCTCTGACCAAGGACCACATCTGACCTTTGAGGGGTACCTTTCTAACCTCAGAAACAGAGCCTGAGGCAAAGGCTTTGGTGGTGACCCTGCAGGGAGTATGAACCCAGGGAAGCAGGGTGAGGGCTGGAGGCTGAGAGCACAGATGGCCATATGGCACTGCTTCACCACCACACGGCCACCTGCTGCTTATGGGACAGAGGAGGGAGGGGATTCTCTGCCAGGTGCCCTCAGCCCATCAAGACTCCCTTATGCTTGCCCTGGAAGCTGGAGGCCATAGGGTTCCATCTGGCTGAGGGACCAGGGTCCAGGCAGGGTGACCCTGCTCTGTCAGTGGACACACTCATGGGCTTCAAGATCCACTGTGATTGGGCAAGGTGTGGGCATGGGTTTGGGAGATCATGGTAAGGGACTCTGTATAGCAACTACAGGAGTCAGAAGCTATTGCTCTGGGCCCATCCATACTCAAGCACAGGCATGCACAAGAACCACCTCAGAGCCAGCCTGGTATCCTTGACTATGAGGGTCTGGGCGGCCCTTGAACCTCATTTTCAGTGAGCGTTTCCAGTGATGCTGCCTCCTGAAAGTCACAGAAGAGACTGTTCTTTCCTCATCCCCAGGTGATCCCATTCAGGCTGCTATGATACAAATACTGTCAACTGGGTGGCTTACACAGCAGGTACTCATTTCTCACAGTTCTGGAGACTGGAAGGCCCAGGTCAAGGCAGATGTAGAGTCTGGTGGGCGGTGGCTTCCTTGTTCATAGATGGCTATATGGTCTCTGTGTCCTTACATGGCAGAAAGGGTGAGAGAGCTTTCTGGGGCTGCTTTTATAAGGGCACTAATCTTATTTGTGAGGTTCCCACCTCATGACCTAATCATCCCCCAAAGGTTCCAAAATCAAACAATCACACTGGGATCAGGGTTTCAACGTGTGAATCTGGGGAACAGCAAACATTCACCCCATTGCACGCACATCCTCTCAGGCACCCCCAGTTCTTCCCAGGCTGTGGGGCCGAGAGCCTCAAGTCCTCAGTGGCTGTGAGTTGGAGGCTGTCTTTGGTTTCTTGCCATGTAGACTTCTTTAACACGACTACCTGCTTCACCAGGGTGAGTGAGCCAAGAGAGCAAGTTCAAGCATCTTGGAAGTCACAGTGTTTTACAACCCAGTCTTGGAACTGGCCTCCTATTCCCTTTGCTGTATTTTGTTCATAAGAAGCAACTCACCAGTTTCAGCCTTCTCCCTTCCCACCGGGAGAGGATTATTGGAATATGTAAGCACCAGAAGGGGGACACCACTGGGAGCTATTTTAGAAGCTGCCTACTGCCACCTGCCCCTGGCCCAACAATGACTCCTGTCCAACTCAAATCCTCATCATATTCTAACACCAGCTCTAAGTTGAAAATCTCATCATCGAAACTAAGTGCAGAAGCCCCCTGGATGGAGTTGCCTAAATACAGCTCTTCTCAATCTTAGACCCATGAACTAAAGAAATAAGTTGTGTTCCACTAAATCTCCCTGCATGCAATAGGGGGACAGGGATGAACAAACAGTATAATTTTCCTATTCAAGAATGGGGAATATGGGAGGCACATACCCATAGCAATTCTAAAATTCAGCTAAGCGAGGATCAGGAGTTCCTTGATTAGGTCTACAGGCCTGGGAATACTGCTCTGTAGCTCAGAACTCCAACTTCTGGGCTCTTGTTTCTGCTGTTAGTATCCTTACTTTTCCCTGAAAGATAGAAGATGTGTGCCTCTGAGCAGCTTTCCCAGCCTGCTTCCTGTCTGCAGAATTTTGAGGTCTAACTGCTACTTTTCATTTTGTACCGTCTCTGTCCTTTTCAGTTCAAGATGGCAGTGTTTTTTGCTGATTTAGTTTTCTCAAACATTCTATGGCTTTTCTGTGACTCTCATTGGAACTCACTCCATTAGTGAAAAGCCACAACCACACACCTCTTTGAGGTAAGTCCTTCTTTACCTTGGGCTTCCACGGAGAAAGGTCAGGGATGACACCCTAGAGTGTTTTAGAAACTTCATGGTTCAATTTCAAGAGACTGTGGCGTCCACTTTCTTCTGAAAGGGCCCTTTGTGTGTCTCAACAGTGCTCTGATATTTCGATCATTCTGCAATCTTAACAAAAGATTGTACAATCACATTATTGGCTTTATTTCTACACCGGTTTGGAATGTTGCTTAGAAACTCTTAGTTTTCACATCTTTTGCCATTTGGAAAGGCTGAGAATTTTCAATGTCATCAAGCCTAGGTTTCTTTTTGTTTAACTGTTCCTCCTTCAACTTATCTCTCTTCTCTTTTTAGTATAAGCAGTAAGAAAAACCAGGCAGTACTGTCCACATTTTGCCTGAAATTCTCTTTCTTGCATTCTCTAGAAGCCGGGCTTCTCGACTACACAGGTTCTTAGGGTCAAGAACCTCGCAAATGTCTGCAGACAGCCATGTTGCTAAGCCTCCTGCCACAATGTGACAAGAATCCCTTTCTGGTAACATGTTCCTCACTCCCTTGTGAACCCTGGCTGACAGCGTCCATAAAGCCTGGATGTCTGACAACAGTCCGTCCAAGGCAATTTGGACTTTGCCATGCACCCAAAAGTCCACGTGGCTTTGTGCACTGTCCAGTTCTGCCAAGCTCACATTTTCAGGCATCTGTGGCGGCAGTGCGGCCCTGATACTGAGACTCATCTTGGGTATCTGGTTATCTATCATAGTGTAACATTCACCCCAAATGTGTGTGAATGTGTGGGAGAGTATGTGGGGCGTGTATGGGTGCATGTGTGTAAGCATGTATGCGTGTGAGTTTGTGTGTATGTGTGCATGTACACACAAGCTGGACCTAGTGATCTTAAAGCGATAACTCTTATTATCTCAGTTTCTACAGGTCAGCAATCTGGGTCAAGCTTAGCTGAATCCTCTCCTTCAGGGTCTGGCACGGGCTACAATCAAGCTGTTGTTCCAGCTTTGTCACCTCCAAGTGAGACTCGGGAGGGGTCTGCGTCTAAGCTCACTCAGGGGGCTGCTGATAGGATTCAGTCTTCATAGCTGTTATGCTGAGGGCTTTAGTCCCTGGCCTCGTGCTCTCTAACACCGTGGCTTGCTTCATTGAAACGGGCAGGCATGAGAGTAAGAGCAAGGCCAAGTTCAGTCTTTTACAGGGCGACTGTGGAAATGATGTTCTGCCATCTTTGTGGTATTCATTCACTGGACTAGATCACTAGGTCCAGCTTGTGTGCACATATACATAAATGCTCACACACACACGCAGAGTGTGCCAAAAAATGTGTGCACATTGTAAGAAAAGAGAAAACTGTATTAAGTTTGTCATATTCAAGTCACATTTGAGTTCTGCAGTTATAAGGAATGGCCAGTGTGACCTGTATCCATCTGTTGCCATTGGAGTCTATTGAGTATTACAATTTTAATACAGGTTTTTCCTTTCTTAAAATATAAATACCTATGTACACACTCTCTGTATACGTACTTGCACATGTATACACCCACACATTCTCTCACACATATTCACATACATCTACTTGTGCACACATACATGCACTTACACACATGCAAATATGTTGATACATACATGCACACACATGCACTCATACACACAACACACATATACACTCAGACATACTCAGACATACTCATATATACATACACACATATACACGCTCACACATACACACTCACACACATTAACATATGGGTATATGCATACTTGCACACAGTTATACATGTCCCATACCCCTTCGTGCACACACATACACTCATACAAACACGCACATATAAACATACCTGTAGACACGTATGTACAAATACATACTAGTATTCTCATACATACCTGCTCACACACACAGATACATGTTTATATATACATACATGCATTACATACCACATATACACACACACACACATATACGCGCATACACAGTCACACAAAATCTATGTACATGCATGCTCATACATGGGGAAAGGTGTGAATTCCAGGAGGTAGGAATGTTTGGGAGCTACTTCAAAAACTGACCACCATAGGGACTGAGCCGTGAAGAGGTTCCTTGTCCCTGTGGAGACCCCTCCTCTGCAGCTTATGGGAGCAGGAAGTCTATGCTTTTTTGGTCCATTGCTTGGGGGACTTGTGGCAGTAACTGTGGAGGTTCCATGAGGCTTCACTTCCAAGACAGTACACGCCCATGGCCAGTATGCAGTGATGGCTGCAGCTGGGTGCTCAGCCAGGGTGTGACCCAGGAATCTTGTCCCTGTGCCCCAGTGGGTTTCCTCACAGCATGACATCTGGAGAGAGCCAGCTCAGTGCCTTGGCAGGTACACGAGGCCATGTCTGCTGAGCCCTGCAGCGGGAGACAGGCACAGAGGTCCTTCCAGGTTGGGGGCAGGACATGGGCTCCTCCTTTTGAAGGGTAACAAGTTCACAGTCAGAAGAACATCTGGGGTGGGGTGCACTGCAAAGAGCCTGTGGGGATACCCTCTCCCTTTCCAGTTGATTGAATGGCTTAGCTGCACCAACTGATGAATAATTAATCCTTTATTTTCCTTCCCAAAGAGCACATATACAATCCAAGAGGATTGGCGACCTGGACCCAGGAAGACCTCTAAAGACCAGTATCTGGCTCAGGGAAATATCATACGCAACTCTTTTGGGGATTCAGAAAAGCCAGAAAATGCGTGGAACATGGCTGGGCTCACCCCCCACTTCAGTGAAGGCAGCTGGCTCTCCGTCATGACCCACCTGCAGCCAAGGAGCTCAGGTCGGTGGCTGACAGGTGGAGAGGTGTCTTCAGGAGACACCAGGACATTAGGGAGTCACTGGACAAAGCCTCCAGAGCCATCCCAATCTACCCTTCCCCCTCACCCTGGGGGTCCCAGTGCTGTATCCCCACTGAAGGTGGGGGACACGAGATGGCTCACAAGGCTGAGGCTGCCGTGCTGAGCTTGTTGGCTGCTGGGTCTCTAGATGTATAGGAGCATGGCCAGCCCACGCTCCTCAAAGGGGGTTTACAAATTCTAACAGGGAGAAAGCTATGCTGGGCGGTCCCTGCTGGATGGAGAAGTGACCGTGGGCATTATGAGACCAGCACCATCAGATGAGCCTCACGGGGGCTCACTTTGTCCTAGATTCCTTGTCTGTAAGTTCAGAGCTGGATCTCACTATCTGGCCCTCCACAAATCCTCGGGGAAACTAGGGCCATTGTCTGGTGTGCAAATCATTAACAAAACATACTAGATTGTAAAGAATGCTCCTTGGTGCTTTGCCCTGGCTCCCTGTCTTTTCAGTCTCCCCAGGCTGCTGCCTGCCCGGCCTGTCTGGCTCCCAGCCCCTCTGCTCCTGCATGGAGCACTCCTGCTGTGACTCCTCTTTGGTCTCCCTCTTCGTTTTCTCCACAAAAAGGACAAAAGACTCTATCTGCCTTCAGGAAACTCCTTCCACTGGGCTAAGGAGAGTATTTTATAGTTTTGTTTTTTTCCCTAATTTGTGTTCTGTACTTAAAGAATACTCAGCAATTTGCAGTGCTCCATTTTCCTCTTTTGTGTAATGACAATAATGTTCATCAATCTCCCTATCTACACTAAATGTCCCCTGATGGATGAACGCCATGATCAGAGGCTTGCCTGCCTCGGCCATGCGAGCCTCACATTGCCCTGCTGACCGCCGGGAAACCGAGACACACAAAGGCCAGCCTATAAATAGTAATGAGTAATTGGTCATGAGTGGTGGTTTTAAGACACATCTGCAGACTCTTGAACACTCTTGCCATCCAGAGTCCAGCTCTCCCCCCTGAATTAGGGCTTGCTTTTGTGGTATAACAAACAGTATGTAACTTTCAATGTTGATTAGAAACATCAGGCTTCTGCCTGGTTCTCTCTCAGCACCCTTTTTCTGGCATCCCAGCTGCCATGCTGGGAGGAAGCCCAGTGGCCACAGGATGAGGCCACGGCAGTGAGGTCCCAGCTGAGTCATAGTCAACTGAGGATAGTGAGAGATCTTCAGATCCTCCTGCCTCCAGGCCACCCCTACTGCTGCTGGGAGAGCAGAGACAAGCTGTCCCTACTGGTCACTGCCCACATTGCAGATTCACGAATGTACTAAAAGTTACAGTTATTTTAAGACAACTATATTTGGGAGTGGTTTGTTACCTACCACTAGGGAGCCAGAGTGCCAGGGCTGGGAGGCAAACCCAGGTCTGTGCCTTCAGAGTCTCCCTCAAGAAGAAAGGTGAAATGAGGAGGCTTGTGCTGTGGAGGTCTGTGGCTTCATTTTCCTCTGGCCTACACATGTGAAGCTGGAGCCCCAGTGTCCAGTGGCTCTAAGGACCGCCTGGTGCTAAAAGCTGGCATTTCCTGTGCTTGGTTCGCTGCTGCTGAGCTGCTACTCCTTGGCAGTGTGAGGGCTGCCTGGCTCAGTTGGCTCAACCCACGTCATTAGAGGAAAGGAGCTGATAAAGGGCACCTGGCCACACCCCGCGGCCGCCCAAGCCAGTGCCCAGGCTCAGAAGCCGCAGCATTTTCCCGCACTTACCTCCAGCATCTTACAAGTACTTTCATCTTCCTGGAGGGCAGGAGGGAGACAGGCTGGGGCTCGGCTGGAACTGAGGGAGTCCTCATTGAGGCTCTTCCTTTCCTTGGGCTGATGTGCCTAAGTCCCCACGGCTTGTTAGGGATAAAGCTGGGGTCCCTGATCCCTGGCAGTGTTCTTGAATCACTGTCACCTGAAAGATCAGGGACAGACGCTTTGTAATAAATAGCTGAGAGGTGTTTTGCGTTGCTGAATTCTATACTGCCAGCACCTGGACGTGTCCAGGTGGGCTTCTTGGTGTGTGTAGGTTTGTTTCTAGGAACCAAGGGACCTCAAGCACTATTGCAGGCACCTGTAATAAATACATGTCATACATTTGAAATTTTTGTTATCGGAGTAAAAAACATGTAACATAAAATGTACCATCTTAACCGTTTCTAAGTACACAGTTCCGTAATGTTAGGTACGTTCATGCCGTTGTTAGACAGATCTCCAGAACGTTTTCATCTTGCAAATCTGACGCTCTATGCCCATTAAACAATTACTTTCCATTCTATTTTTTCTGGCCATGCCTTTCTGTTTTCTGTCTCTCTGAATGTGATTATTCTGGGTACCTTGTGTAAGTGGAATTACGCAGTATTCTTCTTTTGTGACCAGCTTATTTCACTTGGCGTGATGTCCTTAAGGCTCATCCTTATGGCAACGTGTGTCAGAATTTCCCTCCTTTTTAAGGGTGCGTTGTATCTGGCTGTATGTCTGTATCACACGTTGTCATTTTGTTTATTCAGCCTTCCATTGTTGGAGACTTGGCTTGCTTCCACCCCTTGGCCATTGTGAGTAATGCTGTTGTGAAGGTTGGTGTACAAACACAATGCATTTTTTGTGCGTTCTGTCTGCCTAAGCCCCCACGGCTTGTTAGGGATAGAGCTGGGGTCCCTGATCCCTCATCAGTGTTCTCGAGTCGCTGTCATCTGAAAGTTCAGGGACAGATACTTTGAAATAGCTGAGAGGTTGTTTGTGTTGTTGAATTCTACACTGCCAGCACCTGGATGGCCCCTTTCCTCTGGGGTGACCCAGAGCATCCTGGACTCCTAGCAGTTAGCCCTCTTCAGGAGCCTCTGGGTAGGATGGATGTACCTATGACCTCTGGCCCCTCTGGAAGGGCATGCTGGAGCAGGCTGGGCATGCACTGGCTCCACCAGCTGTCAGATTTCCTCACATTTAGAAACCCAGGTGCCACCAGACACAGCCCATGAATTACTCCTAACTGGTTTCCTGACAGTCATAGTTGTGATCCCACCTGTTACAAAAAGGAGTCTCAGGTTTCCTTGGCCCAGGCCAGCCTGAAGGTTTCCAGTGGCAGTATATGCAAATGTGACATGGACCCGGGCGTCTGTCAGGCTGTCCACTCAATCTGCAGTATCAGACCCAGCTGATTTAGAAATCCTAAATGGAGCAACCCAAGACAACACTCCATCAAGCCAAGTTTATTGCAGACAGATATGCAACTGCTGACTTCTGGCCTGGCTGCACAGCTGTGCAAAAGTGTTTAGAAACTTGGCTACAGACACTAAGCAGGATGAAGAACTGGTTGTAAAATTTGACAAGCTGATAGGGTTTGCAAGACAGATGGGGTGGAGTGGGATGGGCTGGGGAGGGTAAGGGATGGGGCCCAAAGGTTGTGATCTGGGTGACTTTCAGACCTACAGGGCTGTCTGAGCATTTAGAACCTTAGGATCTCACCACAGCCACCCAGGAGGGGAAATAAAGAAGTGGCTAATTGCAGTGTGGCTGCTGTGATAAACAAGGGAGATGATAGAGGCAGGGTCATTAATCCAAGGGTTTAGGAGGTGTTAGGATGCAAACACAGATTGAGAGAAGAGAAGAATTTGATTGCATTTTCCATAAAATATTTTTTGGCTCCTGAATCAATCTCCAATTGTGTTTGTAGTACACTTTAGAATACCGTATTTATGGCAATGCTCCAGAGGGGATTTGTAGTCCCAGACCACACTAAACAATTCACACATGTGTCAGCGCTCTCTGGGTTGGAGGCCTTTTCTCTTGAGGTGGAGGCTGGGTGTGGCTCTGAGTTGGTCCACTCCAAGCAAGCAAGCAGGGTGACTGTCACTCTGCTCTCAGCCCGCTCTGACCCTAGACCTGCTGGATGGGTGCCTGACCTGCTACAGAGGGAGGGCTTTTCCTGGCTGTGTGGCTGAGAGTTGCTGTCTCGGGCTCTGGGGCTTTGCCTTGGCTTTGGCTCGGCTTTGACTCAGGCTTTCTGCCTGGTGCCTTTGAGTTGGGCACCCTAAGCCATGGTGGGCACTGGCACCCTGGCCCTAGCCCGATGGCTCTCTTTGTGTCCCTGATTTCCTCTTTTACCAGTGTTTGGACTCAGACTGATTTAAGCAAGAGAAGAAAGCCCAGAGGAGCTGCAGTCCTGGCTCAGTTTTCCCCCAAAGGGTTAGATTTTGTGCAAGATTCAGAATGACTTTTGTATAGGGGAGGAAGTCGAAGCTAAATGCAGCGTGTTTTGACGTGAACAGGAAGGGCAGAACGATCCATCAGAGCTGCTTGTACAGAGTCAGGTGGCTCTGGGAGGAAAATTTATACCCTAAAATCATTTAATAGGAAATATATAAGACTGAAAAAAATTGAACCAAGAACTTAATTCATGAACTAGAAAAAAGATCAAAGTAAGCCTAAGGAAAAAGAAACAAGGAAAACAAATACAGTTGTTTTTGAAATATTAAATAAGTAAAAAGCCAACTTAGTGGATAAGGTTCATGAAATCACAGTCTAGTTCTTTGATAATAACCCTCCCCACCCCCAGAACTTACACAAACCACACAGATGTCTTGCAAACCTGATCAAGTAAGGAAGAGAGAGGATACAGACTTAGAGATGGAAAGAGCCTAAGTATAAGTGGTTAACATGTCACTTTTATATCAATAAATTAGGAATCCTGGTAGAACTTTTTTCCCATAAAGCACAAGAAATTGGAACAATACAAGAGAAATGAGAACGTCAAAGTTCTCGTTCTATAAAAATACATAGTTTTATGGACTAATGCAAACCTTCAAGAGAGGATAAATTCTGAAATTATGTAAAATATTTTTCAGGGGACTAAAATAAAAAGAAAGTTCTGCATGGAATTCTATGAAGGGAGGCACATACTTGATAGTAAAACTGAATAGAACAAAAAAGAAAACTATGTATTTTCTTTTTTTTTTTGGCCGGGGCTGGGCTTGAATCCGCCACCTCCAGCATATGGGGCCGGCGCCCTACTCCTTTGAGCCACAGGCACCGCCCAAAACTATGTATTTTGGAATGTTACTCAGGGATATGACCATGCAACCAGCCTGTTACTCAGGGACATGACCATGTAACCAGCCGGCTACACACAGCAAGAGTCAGAGATTTACTCTCTGCAGGAATGGAGTGACAAGGCTCTGAACTTGGAAACCCAGACCCAGCCACCCAGGCAGGGTGAGAGAGGAGAGTCAGCTCGGCACAGAGAGAGACTTCCACTGGTCTGCTTGTCTCCAAACTCTGGGCCAGGTTCATGTACCTACCCCCTTGAAAGACACTGGAGAATTCTCTGGAGAATGTCATTTAAGAGAAAAAATACTCCTAAGACACTGACATGTAAAGCCTTCAGTGGACTGCCAGGGTTACCTAGAATTCCACCTATTTAGAAACTAACCATCCCCCACAGGTTTCTTATCTCTGTGTAAACTTGAGATATAAATATTTGTTAAGGGACATAAAATAGCCATATAGTATCATATTTAATTATAACATTTTGGAAGCATTTATATTATTGTCAAGAAAAAAATAGTGCTATACCTACTGGAAATATAGATATTCAGCATTGCTCTTAAGACCCCAAAAAGAACAGGCCAAAAAAAAAAAAGACATAAATTTTTAAAAGATATAGATACAATTTTATTTACTTATTTGCATGTAGAAAATACAGGATAGTCAACTAAATTCATTTGAATTCATATAAGTATAATTATGTAGCAGGATCCAAAATAAATTTATAAAATGCAAGCAATCATTTTTCTAACTACAAACAACAGGGAAATATAGTTTTTTAAAAAACAAGTCCTACTAACGTCACTACCAATTACAATATCTTGGAATAATTGTAAAAAGACACATGTGACCCCTGTTATTGTGAATGGAGTGATCCCTGTTGTTGTGAATGGAACTGCACCCCTTCCCCAATTCAGATTTAGAGCACTAACCCTCAGGACCTCAGACTGTGACCTCCTGTAGAACAGGAGTCCTCCAGCTGTGATTTATTAAATAACAAATTAAATTAGGATAAGGTTATACTGGATTAGACTAGGCCCCTAACCCAACATGACTGGTAACTTTATAAAATGTGGAAATTTGGACCCCCCCCACCCTCACAGAGAGAACACCAGGTGGAGATGGAGGCAGAGATGGGGTGATGCTTCTGCCAGCCAAGGAGCATCACAGATGGCCGCAGAGCACCGGAAGCCAGGAGAGCTTCCCGGGCTGATTGCTCCGCACAGCTTCAGAAGGAAGCAACCCTGCTGACATCCCCACCTTGAACTTAGGGCTTCCAGAACTGTGAGACGACGAATTTCTGCCCTGTCAGCCGCCCAGTCTGTGGTACTTTGCCTTTGCAAAACTAACATATCTATCGAACGCTTAGAGCTTCTACAGAAAGATGTAAAGGAAGACTTGACCCAAGGGGGAAATGCACTATCTTCTTGGGTGGAAAGGCCAAAGTTGATACAGCACTCTTCCCCAAATCAATCTATGCAAGTCACTGCAGTAATAGTGTGTTTGGAAAGTGGTTACTTTCACAAACTGTACCAGGGAATTTACCAAGAGTCAACACAATTGAAACTTTACCCACCTTTTGTGCCTCGTAATCCCCCTTGGAGCTTTCCAGGGGGAATTCTTTCCAATTAGAAAGAATTGCATCTGTTGGTAAACACTGACATTTAAGAAATTTTATTGCAGCCTGGTCAATAATGTGAAATAATTATGGAAAAAACCCATAAATAGGTATCAATAAGAAGTTGGTAAGTAAATTATGGTCTATGTAAAGTCCAGGATTGTATTTACTGGTTAGTGTCCTGTGGTGTCTGTACATGTGAGGGCATGGGCAGACGTGAGGGTAAGCCTTCCAGGGATGACGTTAGGTTTGCTGGAACACAAATGCTGCCACAACTTTTCATAGCATCAACTTGAACCCCTAAATGCTGGACTGATGGAAGGGAGGTCCTGTATCCCTCTCAAGATGCTTCTCCATTTCCCCAGTCCTGTAATAACCCCAGGGATCACACAATCCAAACAGAAACTTTGCTGCCTCCCACTGCTTGCCTGTCATAGGTAGGGCCTACTTCTGCATACACCCCTGCAGCTGCCTACAAGCTGGGTGTGAGGGACGATGTGTGTTTGCATCTGCCTTGCCCAGCTTCCAGCTGTGGGCGTTCCAGGAAGGGCGGCTTCTAGGGGACTCCACTCTCGGTTTAGTCAGCTCATCTGCAGGCCGGGGGGTGGGGGGGCTAGCCCAGGCTATTCCATTCTCGGGGCTTCCAAGTTCCCAACACCCCAAGTTTGTGGGCCTGAATGGACTCCCCCTGCATCAACCTAAAGCCAGGGTGTGTGGCCTTGGCCCTCTCTGCTCTTAGAGACTGGGCTCTTATTCCTGTCTGTGAGACGTGAAACTTCATTGCTCCATGGACTGAATCCTTCAGAACAGGAAGGCTTGTTCCAATGCAGGCTAGCCCTATCACTGGCGATTTCTTTCTTTTGGAGGTGTTAAGCACAAAAAGCTGGAATTAATGTGTTGCTATATATTTTATGTCTTATACCTCTGCCTAGGAGTCATCTTTGCTTGAAAGCTCCAAATACCTTTCTTTCGCTAAAAGCAAGAAAAAGGAAAGGCAAAATACAAATTGAATATTCGGTCAGTCACCTTGTCATAGATTTAATAAGAAAATCAGAAAGCCACTCTCCCTAACCCATGCATTTCAAATCAGCTGAAAATGTCCAAAAGGTTCATAGCAGGCAGCTAACAGGAGTGAGCATAGGGGTTGGGAGTGGTAGTAGGAGAGAGTTCCTTTTTGCTCTGTAAATTTAACATTAGATTTTTTCTTTTCTTTTTGAGACAGGGGTTTGCTGTTGCCCAGGCTGTAGTACAGTGGTGCTATCATAGTTGTCTGCAACCTTGAATTCTTGGGCTCAAGCTATCCTCCTGCCTCAGCCTTCTGAGTAGTTGGGACTATAAGGGCTTGCTGCCATACCTGGCTAATTTAAAAAAAATTTTTTTTCTTTTTTTGTAGAGACAGGGATCTCACGATTTTGTCCAGGCAGGTCTTGTACTCCTGGCCTCAAGCTATCCTCCCTCTTTGGCCTCCCAAAGTGCTTAGATGAGACTAGTGAACCACCAGGCCCAGCCTAAGGTTTGATTTTTTTTACAAGCAGGTATTACTTTTATAGTTTAAAAAGTCAATTCACAGATTTGTAAACATTTGCCTGTTTTCCCAGTGTTTTTCAATCAACAAGGGCAGTGTTTACTAAACACCTACCATATGCAGGAATAATCTAGGTGCTGGGAACACAGCAACAATGACACAAAGACAGACTAAGCCCCACCCTCCTGATGCTCAGACTGTAGACAGAGTATTTCTACTGATCTTTCAAGAGATAAAACTGGAATTACTATCTTTTAATTTCTTTTAGCTAAAGGTGCAAGTCTATAAGGATTGCTAGAATATGTGATCTTTTGTGACATCTGCAACAATTATAATGAGCTGCTCAAATAACAGTGGCTTTTGTGGTGAAGAAATCACAAGTCTCATGGCTTGATGCCTGTGGCTCAAGTGGCTAAGGCGCCAGCCACATACACCTAAGGTGGCAGGTTCAAATCCAGCCCAGGCCCGCCAAACAACAATGACGGCTGCAACCAAAAAA
>NW_003852483.1:2512137-2518625 GCF_000181295.1 Otolemur garnettii | reverse complement strand
GTTGCTGTGACCTGTGAAGCCATGGCACTCTACCCAGGGGGACAGCTTCAGGCTCTGTCTCAAAAAAAAAAAAAAAAGAAAGAAAGAAAGAAATCACAAGTCTCTCAATTCTCACCCTGAGGGCAATTTACATTCATAAGTGAAGGCAAAGCTAATTCCACGGGGAGGTTAGTGAAACTAAAGATGGATTTTTCCTCTTCATTCAAGTTCACGGACTCCTTGACGTCCATCCATACACCCCATGGATAAAATACATTTGTGAACTTAATCATCAAATTACTTCAGGGTAGAGTTTGGGTGAGCTAATTTTCATTAAGTAAGGCAGGAAGATTTTTTAAAAGAGGTGCTTCCAAAATTAAGAAGACTAGAAGAAATACCGTCTAAAAAAGTCGCCATCTTCATGGGCTTCCGAGAGAATGTGGTCCACCACCCTTCAAACCCTCCAGAACTCTAAGGCGGGGCAGAAATGAGGCCCAGAGCAGAACTGCTGAGGACCTCTGGCAGGAAGGTGCTGAGTTTCCTCCCAGAATGGCAGGAGGGTGTGGGGGCCTCCTGGAACCCTGTAGCCCCTTCTGGCAGTAATTTGGAGAAATGGGACACACTGGCTTGCACAATTCCTGGACCACAACAAAGATTGGTCGTGGGGTCCTCCTTTACCCCACTCTCATCAGGCTTCCTCCCTTCAAGGGAAGAACAGCTTCTTCTTAAAGAAACCTGCAGGTGAGGGGCGAGGGAGCAATTGGTCCTTTAGCTATTAGCTCCTCACTGAGACAGTTCCCCCAGCCAGAGGAGGAGGGGAGGAGGGGAGGAATTTGCTCCATCCTTCTGAGATACTGATGCAATGAATAGACCCTTTGAACAGTCAGTGGAGAGGCTTGTCTTGGGGAGTTGTAATATAATTACATCACCCTCATTATCAGTCTTTGCCTTGACATTGGTTTTTTTTTTTTTTTTTGTCCCAGCAGGGGAATAAAGAGGAATGCAGGGCCAGGTGGGGCTGCTGAGAGTGTGCTGTGCGGTTCAGATAATGCCTGGACCATGAGCTCACCACAGGCGGAGGAGGGCTGTGACCTCACTGCTGCAGGACATTCTTTTTGTTTCCCGAATAGCCAAGATAGCCATATGTGTGCATATATATGTGTATGTGCACATATAAACATACACATATATACATATGCACATATGTGTGTGTATACATATGTCTATATATTTGCCTCATAAGCATTACCTGAGATGGGAAAATCCTGTAAATCTACAGTGATTGAGACTCCCAATGAAAATCCCTGGGTCACCGACTCATAGGGCTGTCGTGAGAAGTCATGAGAACAGTGTGAGTGCCAGCTTGTATGAGGTACCATGTGCTGCATGCCGCTGTTATGGGCTAAAGCCTCACAGCTCCCAGTGAAAAGGGTTTAAGGTTTGATGTCTGGCTCCTCTAAGAGCTACAATTGCTAAAATGCAGGTCACTAGGCCCCACCTCCTACGTGTGTGGTGTGTGTGCACAGAGCAGGGAGGAGCCAGGACTCCTCACGTTTCACCCAGCCGCTCCGAGGCAGATGTTCCCCGGGTCATTCTGCCTCCAAACCTTGAATCAGGGCTGGTCCAGATGTGTTTTATTTTATACTAAAAATGGTTAAACAATGAGGCAAACAAAAACCCCAGGATAGGGCTTTAAAAAAATAAATCCCACGTTCGGTAGGATGTTAGGTTTTGGGAAACTTCCACCGCCCACTCAGGCAGTCTCCTGAGCAGGCAGGACCCCAGGGCTCCCACTGAGCCAGCTTACCCACAGGGCAGGGAGCTGCACCGCCAGGGTCAGGTGGCCGGAGTTGGGGCGCTGCCCTGCCTTTCTGTCCACATTGGAACATTTTTCTTTTTCTGGTTCCATGGGAGCTGTTCCCACCAGGAAGCCTTGGGAGTTCCTTGGAGCCCTGACATTCCCAACTCCAGCGTGGGAGGGCAGCTGCCGGCTCGGCCTCCTTGCTCTGTGCCTTTGCTGTCCGGCTGTGTCAGCAACTCCAAGTCGGTTTAGTTCAAGGACTGTTTCTAGTTAATTTATAAAACGACGCATTACCCCCTTTGACTCTCTTGTAAGTAGCAGAATTATTTTGGTCTAAGAAAGTTCCAGTATTGGTGCTTTAAATATTTTGGCCTTTGGAAAGTCATCGTATAAAATTTGAATTAGTTGCATTTGGGTCCTAGCTCAAGATCTTCTTTTGCGCGATGATCTCTTTTGTTACAATATATACACATATATTTACAGTGTCATCTATATACACATATGTTTATATATTTATATACGCTTATATGTGTCACAATCACTAGGTTTCCCTTATAGGTATAAACTGAGTTGCCTTCTCTGCCCTCTACACCAGCTCTCAGTTCATTTCCCACGAAGTGGTTCTCAGTAGTCTCTCCAATCAAATGATTAACACCCAGAGTCCAGCTCCCATTGCATCAGCTGACCTACTCTCTTCCTTAACATTGCCCTGGAGCTTTGGCTCCAGCTCAGCTCTGTTACCTGGAGAATTTCCATTCGCCATGGTGGTCTGGGTCCCCAGGGAGCTGGCCCCTCCTGCAGCTGCCTGGCCTTCATCCTCCCCACCCCCCAGCTTTCCTGAGCACTTTCCTCCTTCCCTCCTGCTGCTTCCAGGTCTCTCCTTGATGTCCATACGGTGAAGCCTTCCCTAGCGGCTGGGCTGGAGGCCGCCTACCCTGCCCTGCTCCATTATTGAAGGCAACCACACAGAACAGAGTGAGAGAATAGGGCATTCATCTGGGACCCCCTTGGTCCTCCAATCTTGTCACTTCTCACTCCTGTTTGCCAGCAGAAGCATCCCTTAAGTGCCCAGTGTATACAATAGACGGAGGCAGAAGCTGATCTGGAGGCAACAAGGGCTATTCTGAAGCCCTTTCCCACCTGGCTGGTGGGCTCCTTTCAGCTCACCCCCAGGGCAGTTTGAGAAGTCCCTGGAACCTTGGGGACTGTAGGCTGTGGAGTACCAGGGCTTTGTCCCTATCTTGTACAGTACAAGGAGCCAAGAATGTCTTTCCTTCTGGGATTTAAGGAAGCAACATTTGGATAAGATTTTAAATGTGGAGAAAAGAATCTTTCAGTTAAAATATCTTTTGTGTTCTTCCTTCCACTTCTCCACTTCCCAACGTTTAGGGAAAGTTGAAAAGGAAGAAATCATTTTGCTATTTTTGATGAGCAATTTTTACTATGCAGGTGGAGGAAGGACTTGGCCCAGGAAATAGGCAAATATGTAAACAAACTGTCCTGGGCTATAAATAATCCCTCTCCTGCCATGACTCGGGGGCTTGGGGAGGGGCAGTCTGGTCTAACAATTCAGAGATTTACAGTTCTCACTTTGGTCATGGAAACATTGCAAAAGTAGCTTGTAATTATTTATCCTCTTTTTTAAACTTAGCTTTTGGGAGAGAATGGGCTGTGTTTACTTTGACGGCGCGTGCAGTTGGTTTGCAGTATCTTTGTGTCAGCCAGTTCCTGGAATACAGACGTGGAGTGAGCGGAACTCCAGCCATCCTGTACAAGCTGAGGTCATGGGCACATAGGGGCCAGCCTTCAGGGTCTGGGTGCTCTGCCCTGACCCTACACAGCTCAGCTTGCTTCTAAAGAGTGATTATTTATGGGGAAGCTTATGTTGCCAGGCTGCTATGTGTACCTGCCTAGAAATTTTAAATTGAAGACAAAATTATCGGAAAATTCTTTTTCCCCCTCATCCCTGAGTCATTTCATGGGAATTTGTTTTCCAGAAATTCTGCTGTCCTTGGGGCTTCTGGAACAAGGAGAGTGATTTAGTGCCTTCCAAAGGCTTTTCGCTCACTCCCTGGCTTTGGGCCCCATTCTGTCCTTGTTCACTTTCTCTGGCTCTGCACAGAGGAATGGGGTGCTGGGAGGGTACTCAGATGGGGCCCTGGACTTTACCCCAACAAGCTTCCCTGTGAGGCCCCAGGGTACAGCCTGCCGGATATGGGTGCAAGAAGGATGTTGGGCTGGGCTGGGAGCCGGTGACTTTTCCCTGGGACACTTGGTGAGGATTGGGTCCCAGGGGCCCACAGGGGAAATTCTGCATCTGGGGTCTATCTGGGTCTAACAGTCCCTGCACCCCAGGCCTTTGTTTGTGAAGAGAAGAGGGGAGAACCCCATGGTCTCTGAGCTTCTCTGGTCTCCCTCCTTTCTCTCCTTTTCTGCTCTTCATTTCCACCCCCCACCCTCCTGGCCCCATTCATACTCAGGTGAGTGCACATTAGGGTGAGCAGCCGCCAGTGTCTCCATGGGACCCAGAACTAGAAGCAAGAGGCTACAGCATAAGGTCACCCTGGCTGGGGACTTAATAATGCAGCACACGGTAGTGAGTGTGTGGGAAAAAATTATCCCTTTATTTTCACTACCTCTTACTATATTGCAGCATTTCCTTCATTGGTATTGAGGGAACTCTGACCTCAGCTAGAATCACAGCTACTGTCCTTTTAAGGTGGTTGCTGCAAATGTCCTGACATTTCAGCACTACTTCAGCGAGGTAGTGAATAGACCAACCACCAGTTGTCATTTAGTATCTTAATGAAAAAAAAGTGCACATTTTCAAAAAATACTCATGCTGTTCACTATACAGGCACTCCTCAGAGGTATTGCAGGTCAGCTCCAGACCACTGCAGAAAAGCAAACATGACAATAAAGCAAGTCACGCAAGTGTTTTGGTTTTCCAGTGAATATAAAAGTGATGTTTACACTGTAGTTGATTAAATGTACAATTGCATTATATCTAAAAAATGTACATACCTAATTAAAAATACTTTACTGCTAAAAATGCTAATGATCATTTGAACCTTTAGGAAATTATAATCTTTTTTCTGGGGGAGGGTCTCGCCTCAGTGTTGATGGTTGCTGACTGATCAGGGTGGTGGTGGATGAAGGCTGGGGTAGCTGTGGCTATTTCTTAAAATGAGATAAAAATAGACTGGGCATGGTGGCTCATGCTTGTAATCCTAGCACTTTGGGAGACCGAGGCGGGTAGATTGCTTGAGCTCATGAGTTCAAGACCAGCCTGAGCAAAAGTGAGATTCCCGTCTCTAAAAACTAGCCAGGTTTTGTGGTGGGTGCCTATAGTCCCAACTACTTGGGAGGCTGAGGCAAGAGGATCACTTGAGCCCAAGAGTTTGCATTTGCTGTGAGCTATGATGCCATGGCCTGACCGAGGGTGACAAAGTAAGACTCAGTCTCTTTTAAAAAAAAAGAAAAGAAAAGAAAAGAGAGAAAAAGATAAAAATAAAATTTGTTACTGTGATTAAACTTTTCCATTCATGAAAGATTTCTCTGTAGCATGAGATGCTGTTCTATGGCATTTTGTTCATAGTAGAACTTTCAAAATTGAAGTCAATCCTCCCAAATCCTGCCACTGCTCTATTGACTCAGTTTATGTAATACTCAAAATCCCTTGTTGGCATTTCAACACTGTTCACAACGATTTCACTAGAAATAGGCCCCCATCTCAAGAAATCACTTTCTTTGCTCATCCATAGAAGCAACTCCTCATTTGTTCAAGTTTGACAATGAGATCGCAGAAATTCACTCAATCCCACCTTTAAGCTGCACTTCTAATTCTAGTTCTGGGTGCTATTTCTATCACATCTGCAGTTACTTCCTCTGCTGAAATCTTGAACCCTTCAAAGTTACCCATGAGGGTTGGAATCAACTTCTTTCAAAGTCCTGTTAATGTTGATATTTTGACCTCTTCCCATGAATTATGAATATTCTTCATGTTATCCAGAATGGTGAATCCTTTCCAGAAGATTTTCAATTTACTTTGCCCAGATTCATCATAGGAACCACTTTCTATGGCAGCAACAGCTTTACAAAATGTATTTCTCAAATATTAAGGCTTGAAAGTCAAAATTACTCTGTGATCCATGGGCTGCAGAATGTATGTTTTATTAGCAGGTATGAAAACAACATTAATCTCCTTGGAAATCTCCATCAAAGCTCTTGGGTGCATTGTCGGGGAGCAGTAATATTTTGAAAGGAATCTCTTTCTCTGAGCAGTAGATCTAAACAGTGCGCTTAGAATATTTGGTAAACTGTGCTATAAACAGATGTGCTCTCATTATGCTTTGCCGTTCCATTTATAGAGCATGGGCAGAGCAGACTTAGCATAATTCTTAAGGGCCTTAAGGTTTTTGGAATGGAAATAAGCATTGGCTTCTACTTAAGTTGCCAGCTACATTAGTCCCCAACAAGGGAGTCAGCCTGTCCTGTGAAGCTTCAAAGCCAGGTATTGAGTTCTCCTCTCCAGCTATGAAAGTTCTGGTCTTTTTGCAGGAGAAGGGTGTTTCATCTACATTGAAAATATGTTGGCTTGGTGCCTATAGCTCAACCGGCTAAGGCACCAGCCACGTACACCTAAGGTGGCGGGTTTGAATCCCCAGCCCGGACCCGCCAAACAACAATGACGGCTGCAACCAAAAAA
>NW_003852483.1:2406482-2512088 GCF_000181295.1 Otolemur garnettii | reverse complement strand
CTCACTTGAGCCCAGGAGTTGGAGGTTGCTGTGAGCTGTAATGCCACGGCACTCTACCCAGGGGGACAGCTTGAGGCTCTGTCTCAAAAAAAAAAAACAACAAAAAAGAAAATATGTTGTTTAGTGAGGCCATCTTCGTCGGTGAGAAAATATGTTGTTTAGTGAGGCCATCTTCGTCGGTGATGTTAGCGGAGCTTCTGGATAACTTGCTGCAGCTTCTCCTTCAGCACTTGCTGCTTCACCTTTCACCTTTACCTGTGTAGACGGCTTCTTTCCTTAAACCTCAGGAAGCAAGGAGAATTGAAGAGCATTAGGTCCTTGCTCTGGATTGGATTTGGGCTTAAGGGAATGTTGTGTCTCCAGCCCACCCAAGCTTTCTCCATCTCAGCAATTAGATGGTTTCACTTTTTTATAATTCCTGTGTGTACTGGAGTAGTGCTTTATTGATTTTCTTTAAGAACTTTTCCTTTGCACCACTCACAACTTGGCTAACCGGTGCAAGAGGCCTAGCTTTTGCCTTATCTCGCCTTCTGACAAGCCTTCCTTACTAAGCCTAATCGTTTCTATTATAGCTTTTAATTTACAGTAAGGGAGGTGCAACTCTTCACTTGAACTCTTAGAGGTCATTGCAGGGGTACTAACTGGCCTAATTTCAATATTTTTGTATTTTGGGAAATAGGGAGGCCTAAGGAGAGCCAGAGAGATGAGGAAACGGCTGGTTAGAAGTGCTGTCAGAACACACACAATGTTTATAAAGTTTGCAGTCTCACACGATGAGCTGTGTAGTACACCAAGCCATTACAATAGTGGCATCAACGGTCACTGACCACGGATCATCACAAGAGGTATAATGACAACGAAAAGGTTTGAAATATTATGAGAATTACCGAAATATGACACAGAGATGTGAAGGGAGCCCCTGCCGGGGAAGGATGGCACTGATAGACTTGCTGGGTGCAGGGTGGCCACAAATCTTTAGTTTACAAACAATGCAGCATTTGGGAAGCACCAAAGCAAAGTGCAACAGAAGGAGTTGTGTCTATGTTTTCCTTTGTATCTGGGCAGTTTATCCATTGAAAAAGTTACGCTGTGAAAGGGTCCCGGGGACTTTCCGGATTGCCCCAAGAATTTAAGGTGCTGGCCAGGCACAGTGGCTCATGCCTGTAAATCCCAGCACACTGGGAGGCCAACGCAGGTGGATGGCTTGTGCTCATGAGTTTGAAACCAGCCTGGGCAAGAACAAAATCCTGTTTCTAATAAAAATAGAAAAATCTAGCTGGGCATTGTAGTGGTGCCTGTAGTCTCAGTTACTTGGGAGGCTGAGGCAAGAGGATCACTTGAGCCCCAGAGTTTGAGGTTGTTGTGAGTTATGATGATGCCATGGCACTCTACCCCAGGCCACAGAGTAAAACTGTCTCAAAAAAAGAAAAAAAAAGAATTCACGGTGCCAAAGCTGCTGTGAGGGACACATAGCAGACAGGAGGGGAAGGTGCCAGCCACAGGGGATAAGGGCAAGCCTTCTGGTGCTTTTCTGAACTAGCATATGCCAAGAAGGGAGGGAGACGCTGTTAGTATCAAATGTGCACCTGTACCTTCATGTATAAAATAAATGGCATGGGCGGCGCCCGTAGCTTAGTGGGTAGGGTGCCAGCCACATACACCAGGGCTGGTGGATTCAAAGCCAGCCCAGGCCTGCTAAACAACAATGACAACTGCAACAAAAAAATAGCCGGGCATTGTGGCAGGCTCCTGTAGTCCCAGCTACTTGGGAGGCTGAGGTAAGAGAATCGCTTAAGCCTAAGACTTTGAGGTTGCTGTGAGCTGTGACGCCATGGCACTCTACCGAGGGAGACATGGTGAGACTCTGTCTCAAAAAAACCCAAAACAAACAAACAAAAACAATGGTATTATTGTTGGTGCCGATTGTACATGGAATTTTAAGGTAGATTCAGAACTTTTTTTTTTTTTTTTAATCACAGTTCTGCCAAGTATTCGTGTCTCACCCTCAGGGAGGACAGAGATAATGTAGATGCACAGGACAAACTCTAGTTCAAAATATGCTTTAAAAGATTTTTGTATTTTTAATTTTTGTTTTCAGTTTTAGTCTTGGTGGCAGTGTCATATTTAGCAATGGCTGATTTCACGACACGTGAATGCCCTAAGCTTGTTGGTTCAACACAGACTCCCAGAGAGCTGCGTCCCTGAGAAAGGGGCCCTGCAGTCGTGGGCCTGGAGGGCAAATGCACAAAGGGTGACTGCCCCAGGGGCAGGGTGTGTGCAGGGCTCCCTGCGAGGGAAGTCAGCTTCCCCAGACAGCTCCAGTTATAGTTTCCAGGAAAAATAATATGTCTCATTTTAGTCACTTTAGATATAGATTAGTATAGGTTTAAAATTTCATAACCAGAACATGAAGTGCAGAAATACCAGCCATCCTCAGGCAAACAGCAAGAGCAGAAGCAGCTCCGCTCACTAGTGATACTTGATACTGCATTGAATCCAGCATGGGGAGAAATTGGCAAATGTCACTTTTTGTTAGTTTCCTACTCTCTCTTTGGTTCCTTTTTGTGAACTTCTGGGCCTGACAGCTTCTTCAGGACACAGCAAACGGGCACGCCCAGTGTGAGCCTGCGGCCCTCCCCACCAAGTTCGAGGCACTGGGCTGGGTGTAGGCTCAGAATCACCTTTTTTACCTTGCCTTTTGGAGATGACCTTGCCTTTGGTGATCTGCTTAGACATCTCCAGATAATAATCTGGCCCACATTCCGTGGCCACCTGAGAGCTCAGCAAGGGCCCAGAGGCATTCACAGGTTGTCAGCTTTTATGAGGCAGGAAATTAAACATGCCAAGATCTCACTTTGCTTGTGCACACAAAAGAAAACAAAAGAAAGCAAAACAAAACTCTGAAATTTGGTTTGGTGGATGTTCAGCCTTATTTTGTGCATCTGAGACATTGTTGACTATAATGAAGGGGCCACAAAGACCCCAAGGGACGAGTCAGGGAGGGAAGGAGAGGGCAGGGCGAGAGTCTACCTCAAGGGTCCTGGCAACCTTCTTAGACAGGAAACACAGGGATGGAGGAAGGAGGTGGTGGGAACACCCACCTGGGTTTGGGGAGGTTGCAGGAATGTCCATGGTGGTTCTCACTTCCCAAGACACAGCCCAGTGAGCCTGGAAACCACCAGGAGAAGCCTGAGTACCACCTGGGTCGTACCCAATGTGACAGTGGGCAGAATAATGGCAATGGATGGCCAGGGTGTCCTTAGAGGCCCCCTGAACATTCTATTTTTATTTATTTATTTATTTATTGGCTGGGGTTGGGTTTGAACCCACCACCTCTGGCATATGGGGCCAGTGCCCTACCCTTTTGAGCCACAGGCGCCGCCCCCCCTGCACATTCTAAAAAGAGCCACGAAAACTGTCTGTCTCCAGTGGGAGGTTTTAGAGATAGTACACGAACCAGAAAGAGCCCACGTGTACGGCAGGATGGTGTCAACCTCACTAAGATATTCGTCTTTTATTGCTGTAAAACAAGTTCCATGTAGTAAAACAGCACCCATGGTTATGAGCCCACGTGAGCTTAGCTGGGTCCTCTGCTCAGGGACTCCAAAGGCTGCAGGGGAGTCCTGAGAACCAGGTGTGGCCCGTGCTGCAGTCTCACATGAGGCGGGTGGCCACTCAGACTGCTGCAGGGTCCGGCTCCTCTCGCAGCAGGACTGAGGTCCCCCTGTTCCTGGGGGCTGTTGGCAAGGGGTGCTCTCGGCTCCTGAGGGCTCCGCAAGTCCTTGCCCCACGTCCCTCCAGAGCCCTCTCTCATCACAGATGCTCTGTCCACAAAGCCAGTAGTCAGGAGAGTCTCTGACATCAGGGAGGGCCCTTGTGTTCCTCTTGGGGGATTTTTTAGATTAAGTCAGGCCATTCCAGAATATTCTCTTTTTTGATCAACTCATTTGGGATTTGGACTTTACTGACAACTAAGAACTTCCTTCACCATTGCCATCTCCTGCTGATTAGAAACAAATCTCAGGTTCCCCTGCCCCCAGGAGAAGATGCCCACAGAGGTGTGGGTGCCAGGAGGTGAGAATTACCACATGTCCTCTGGTGTGGCTACCACTTACAGGATTTGGGTGCAGCAGTGAAGCCTGAGCCCTCTGCCCGTGAGCCTGGCGTGCAGTGCCTGGAGCACATTGCTGCCTCATTGTCAGCTCCTGCTGTCGCCCTCTGAGTCCTGGCCCAGAGGCCTGTGCCTGTTCAGGGTACAGGTCACCAGCTCCTTGCACACACCTCTGCCCCCCCATGCTATCAAGGTTGGGAGGTGACAAGAGCTGGACGTGGGTTTCCCTCTGCCTTGAGTGCTGTTCCTGTTTGCCTTTTCAGGTTCTCTGGGCTTGTTTGTCCTGCTTTACATCTGGCTAGTTGGCCTAGCGGGACTTCAGGCCCCACATCAGGGCCAGGAGAAGCAGCCTTGCACAGACTCTCCCATCAGCTCCTGTCAGTGAAAAGCTCTCTGTTCTGTGCTCTCGGGTTCCCATTAATTTCCATAGCTTTCAGTGGGTCGCGTCTGAATGAATCACATTGAGTGCATCGGCAAGGGTGCATGGGCCAGGGGTCAGGATGGCCAGGCCAGGGCCTGTGTCCTCATGAGACCATGACATTGCAGGATGTCATTGCTGGTCCCTACCTATCTTGGGAGCTAGTTCTCTATCTTCTCCTGGTTTTACTATTTGCAGGAAGGCGCTCATTCCCGATACTGCATTTCACAGGTGTGGAAGGTCATGGAGGGGAGGAACAGCCTCTTGGGCCGACTTCAAAGCACCTCTGATGACCACCAGCTGTGACAACCCCCAGAGCACCAAAGGCTCAGGGAGAAGTCGCCCGTTCCAGTCCTCCATTTGTGTCACCATGGCATGCAGAATTCCTGTGCTATCAGCTGGAAGGGAATGCCCAGGCCATTCATGGTTTGCTTTGCTAGATACAAGGACTCCTTCCTTGCAAAGCTTTCCTTCTCCACCCAGGAGGCCCTGCAGATTTACGTCCTCTTTCCTATGTACCTTGGAACTTTGTGTAGATTTTGCACAAACCTCAGTTGTAATTGCTGGTTCGCATGCCTGCCCCCTCGCTGGCTAGTGAGCTCTTTGAAGACGGGTAGCCATGGATTTTCAGCTTGCATCCTCGACACCTAATACATTACCTGGCACATCATGGGCACTTGGTAAAGGTTTGTTGAATGACTGAAGGAGAAGAAATACCCAAGAAATGAAGCAATTTATTTATCAAAGACAGAAAGATATCAGTGACGGGGATGGAATAAAACTGGGGTTTCACTGTTTACCAATCAAGTAAAAACTTTCATACCTTATCACTCTTGGCCAACTCTAAAAAAAGAGAGAGACTTTATCAGTACCAAATGAAAGAGCCCCCCCCAGCTCTTTCTGGACCTTAATGGATCTTTTAAGATCAAGACCAGGTTTTTGTCAAAGACACAGGAGGTTGTTTGAGCCAATGGCATAGACTCTGGATTTGGTCAGACTGAGATTTAAATTCTATTTTTGTCACTAACCAGATGTTAGGCCCTGCCGAAGTAACATGACCTCCCTGGGCAATAGTTTACTTATCTGTGAATGTGGACATGGTGATGACGCCCACTCTCTGTGAGCATGAACTCAGAGAGGGCTGTGGAGGGCTCGTCCATGCACTCAGCAACTAGTGATTGTGCAGTAATGTGCTCTTTGCTCCAGGCTGGGTCCTCTTTGAGGCAGAGGATGAAGCCCCATGGCAGTTCAGATGCTGGGACCAAGGACTGGTACAGGGTCTCTGTGGCATGGGCCTAGGATTCACAGATCACAGGTGGCAGAAGACCCCTGTTTGCAGTGGGGGTGAAAGAAAATCAAGGAAGGCTTAAATAAATGAAAAAGCTGGGTTTCAGCTGAATTGTAGTTGGGGGTGGGGTGGGGTAGCTGCCCAGTATATACAAGGTTTGCCTCACTCCTTGTCATTTACTTATTTATAATCAAGTACAGCTAATCCCACACTTATGCAACTGTTCCATCCCCAAAGGTCTTTCTCAATTTGAACTTTGCATGAGGGAAAAAAATCCCCACTCTAATATTTATTTAGAGTGTTGCTTTGTTTTTAAAGGTACACAACCTTTCATGAGTGCACAGCCCTTATATCTGCAAACTATTTCAAAATCTTTCTCCTTGCAGTAGAGCCTCATTGAGCTTGCTCAAAGTGGGAGGGCAAGCTTGGCTTTGTGCACGCTTTAGTCTGTGCATTTAGTCTTCTAAGTCAATCTCTGGTTTGTGGCAGACCTTGCCCTTCCCAGCTTGTCCTTCCAGTTGTGTCCAGCACACAACAGTGTGTACATGGGTCATTGTGAGCAGCCAGAATGAAGCCCCTTCAAGGCATGGGCCAGCTCTTGGGGTTGGCTGCCTGCCCTGGGATCCCTCTGCAGCCTTAGGCTGGCCGGGCCCTCCGGTGGCTCCATGCTCAGAGGACACTTCCCTCCTTGGGGGACTTTCGTGTGCAGTTCTGGGGATCATCCTTCTAGGACATTCTCCCTGTTCTGAACCTGGGGTTCATCCCAAAGGATTCTGTCAGACAATGCCCCTTACCGTGGCCTCTTTTCAGGGTTCCCTCTATGGGGAGTGTGCAGTACCTGCCCTGCAGGGTCACATGTAGGTCCTGCCTCCCCCATACCACGGTCTTCCTGCATTATCATTCTCTGACGTTCATAATCCTCCCAAAATCCCACGGAGGGATTGTGCTCTGTCTTGTTTACTGATGAACCGCTATGGCCAGGAGCAGTGCTCCCCCTGCCACAAACCCTCCATGAACACCTGCTGGTGAATGACCAAAGAAGGTTTCTGCCCTGCTCCATGATGTCAAGTATTACGGCGATGGAAATAGGAGTGAGAACTCTCCCAAGACTCATGTTCCTCAGGCTACTTCCGCGTCTCTAAATGTCACGCTTGACTTTTTTTGCTGTTCTTGGTGACAAGCACTGAGAGGGGAAAGGAGAAAAACCCCACAAACCCAGCACACTTCAAGTCTAAGCAATGGAGGTAGAAAGCCAGAGAGAAAGAGAAGGCTGAGTGACTCCTTGGGCGTGACACCACGGAGGCCATGCAGGAGAGCAGACTCCTGCTGCACCTGTGTGTGTGGGGGGGGGGTTTGAGGGGCTCCAGGACTTTGCCCACCACTTGCTTTTCACCCCCTTTTCCTTGCTGCTCTCGAAAGCAGTACCCACAGCTTTATCTCATTTTATCTGAGCCACTTGAGAAGTCCCCACAAGTCCCGGTGTGCAGCCTGAGGTAGGAGGAGAGGGAAGGCTTCCTGCTGACCTGTGCCTGTGGGGTTTGAGCTCTGCCTGCGCACGCATGCGCGGTGCGCACCTCAGCTCTGTATAGGATGTGGCTTTCCTCTCCAAGTCTACAAGATGGTTATCACACACATTCTTATACATGCTGGCTTTTCCCCCTCAAATATCTGAGAAAGAGTACAATGACAAATCTGAAAAACTAGTCATTTGGGTTTCTAGTAATGAACCTTTTTTTTCCTTGGAAGACCTAGCAGTTATGTTTGTCTTTGTTACTCTGACCTCTGATGATGTAGCCCCCACTGCTGGCTCCATCAGGCCCAGGAGGGCAACGGGGGTGGCGGCCTTCACTTTGCAGGCAGGGGGGCTGTGTGCTAGTGTTTGGGAGCAGTGGTGCAGTGCAGGGGCTCAGCCGCAGAGCATCAGTGGGGACCTGGATTCTGAGGTCACAGTTCCTCAATATTTTGGGCTTGTGGGTCATTCTAGGTGTTGGCGAAGGGCGCTGAAATCACCTGCATGAGATTAGGGTCAGTGCCTGTCCCGAATCAGAACCACATCACCAGACCCAGGTCATTTTCCATTGCAGAAAAAGAGAAAAAGACTAGTCGTGGCTGTCCATCCAGAAACAGGGTTTAAGGCTCTTTTGGGATATTACAGGGATAGGTGCGAACTTAGCACTAAACATATTCATTGAGCTGAGACTATTTTGTGTTTCAACCCTTGGTTTTGGTGCTAACTCCTTTCTCATTTCTGAAAAAAACAGTTGAATTCTAGCTGCACTTAAAAAACATCTAGCTGCCTAGGACATGCACAGGGACATGTGTGTCAATGCTGATAGCATTGTTATTTGTCAAGAGCCCATTGAGGGATGAACGGATACATAGAAAGCTGCGTACACATGCATATTAGTCATATTTTTATTTTCTGTATTTCCTGATGCTTCCACCTCTGGGTCTTACTGACCCTGGAGAGTTTGCCCCCCTTCCCCCCAGGGGAGGCCTCCTCCAAGTGTGTCAGCCAATCCAAAGCCATCCCCAAACAGCTTCTCTGTGGGCCTAGCACACTCAGGGTACTGTCACCTGTCCCCATCACCAGGTGCAAAAAGATGAATACTGTATGAGTCCAGTTATTCCAGGTAGCTAGAGCAGTCAAATCCACAAGAATAGAAAGCCGGGTGGGGCTGTCAAGGCCGGAGGAGAGGGAATACTCTAATGGGAACAGTGTCATTTTTGCAAGACGAAAAAGTTCTGGAGACTGATGGTGGCAACGCTTGCACAACAGTGTGAATGTTCTTAGTGCCACTGAACTGTACACTGAAAAATGGATAAGATAAGATTTATTTGTGTATTTTACAATAAAAATATAAAGGTGTCTGGCCAGCATGTCCTTCAGCCTCAGGGGCAGTAGCTCCAGAGGGCAGGGTACAGTGGCTTTTGTATGTCCACAACTGCAGGCACCTGCCTGGGTGCTCCAAGGTGGATGCTCCACCCTTGGATAGGCACAAGCAGGGCTTATCGCGACCTCAGCACCAAACTGTCCTCACATGTCCTTCAGCTTTAGGAGCCTGGGTTCTCTGAGTTCTTTAGGAGCTTTGCTGGGCCCCCAATGGCTGCTGACAAAGTCTCAGCCTTACCAAGCCAGACAGCACCAAGAAAGTGGTTGGTCCTGCAAGGGCTGTGGGGGCAGCTTTTGCCTGAGATGGTGTGCCTATACTCTTGGCTCCGGAGAGTCCAGGTCCCTGCTTTTCTGGGGAGGTAGCTTTGCTGTAGGTGGGTAGCCCTGCGGCTGTCTGCTCTTGTTTTGCATTTCCATTCATCTGCAGGCTCCCACCTCACCGGCATCCCAGGAGTCCTGACTCGCCAGAGGTCCCAGGCAGAAGAGAAAGCTTAGGGCAGTGGGCACCCTGCCACACGCTGTCGCCTGGGATTTGATGTAGTGCGAGAGGACCTGCCCCCTTGATTTTTATACTTAGATTTCTAACAGGATCCAAATGCAACCACAACCCAAACCCCAAGCTGTGAGCCCGGCAGCATTTCTGAGCATCCTCGCCACACACATCACAAGCTGGAACGTGGCCCCGAGGCCTGGGAAAACTTGAGACAAGTGTTTGCTTCCTTTCAGGGCTTGAGGCGGTTTTTCTTCCCCACCCTCCTCTTGCAGATTCTTTTGAAAACCCCAGACTCTGGCTTTCAACTCCTTCTTCTGGTCTCTGATAAAAGGCACACTGAGAATCACTTCTAACAGCTCCATTGAGGGCTGAGGAGGCTGTCTGCAAAGACGGACATCAAAGCACCAAGCTCAGGTGTGCTGGCCTGAGACAAGGGGGTGGGGTGTGGAGTGTCTGCGGCCTTCCCTAGGCCACATGTACCCCCCAGGGTCCGGTCTTAGCCTTCCTGTGTCCCTCCAGGGGTCCTGGCCTTCCTGGGGCTGCAGCCTCTGCCCCAGGCTGCCTGGCCCCTGCCTAGGCTGTGTTGGCCCCAGAGGGCGGCCTGCCGCAAAGCCACAGCAAACCCTGCAAATAGCCCAGATACTCAGAGACAACATCTTAATTGCCCAGCAAAGAGCTGTCTGGCTGGAAAGTATCTTTTTGTGGGTAGGCGCGGCTTGAACTTCAAAGAGATTCTCCCCTGGTTCATAGTGTTTATAGCAGCTCCAGGAGTGACAGGATAATTTTGGTGTCCTTGGAGAGGGAGGCCTGGTACAGTCTCTACCTCTGTTCTGGTCTGAGAGTCCCAACGGCACCACATTATACCCTGGGAATGCCGCCACTTTCATGGCACCTGGGTCTCTGGCTGCAGGGTGGGGGAGTCCACCGTGGGTGGGGGCAAGGCTGGGGCTGGCATGTTGGCCACGCTGACCATGGGAGTGTGGGTACCAGCTCCCTGCATCTCATTCCACAGCTCAGGGCCGTGGGCTCCATGGGGTGACAGGTGATTTGAATGGTCTTTCTTTCTCCCCAACTCTGCTCTCTTCAGGGGGTAGGATGAGTACTGATTCATCCCCTCTCTCCTTATCCCTACCCAGGGCCATCTCTTATGCCCCTCAGCCTGGCCTGGTGCTGAGAGCCTGGGGTTGGGTGAGGCACACTGGAGAGACCCAGGGCTGGAGTTCCCTGTGGTGGACAGATACACATTCCCACTGGCCTGATGCTGAGTCACTGCCCACCCCACACCTGGTGACAAACCATGCCCATTTCACTGTGCTCGTGGGTTCTGTGTGTCAGGAGCTCAGGGAGGGCCACTGGGAAGAGGGTGAGTCACAGTTGAGAGCTGCCATGTCCTGCAGACCCAGGGTCGGGCCCTGCCTGGAGTGTGTGGCTTGGGCTTCCTCTCAGCATGGTGGCCCCAGGGTCGTCTTCATCTATCATAGCCCTGCACTTTGTGGTGAGTCTGTGTGGTACAAGGTAGAAGGTATGAAGCCAGTGGGACCCAGAATGGAAGCCATCCAAGGTTGCTCTTACTACACAACCTTGACGGAAGCAGCCAGCCCACCCTGGCATAGGGGAGGCCATAGACCCCATTCTTATTCTCAGTGGGAGAGGGCCAGATACTACATCTACCTGTGTGCTCATCCTATGAGAAAAACGTTTTTATTCATTTTATTTTTATTTCCCAAAGCAGATACTTGAGTTTTGGACAGACAACTTGCTTGAAAATCAGGAAACTTGAGACCTGCTGGCAGACGCCCCAGGGATATAAATGAAGTGTGGTGGGCCCCTCTCTCCACTGTTTCCTTATCTCAGTAGTGTGGGTGATATTTAATGCGTCATCAGGTGAGAGGACACTTATGGAGGGGGATGCACCTACCCCCAAGCCATGCTTGGGTTTGGTGTGAGGACTGCGGGAGGCTGGGTGGAGCCACCTGCAGGTGTGAAAACTGCTGCTGGGGACAGTCATCTGGGCAGGGATGTCAGCCTGCTCTCTTTTGCTGCTGTGACTCTGGGTCACAGGCATGGCTCTGGTGTTTGCCTGGTCTTCACGGCACTTCCAGCAAGGGCAGGAGAGGGGCCAGTGAGACTTCCCAGACCTCAGAAGAGAGGAGGGAGGGAGGGGAGGCTCTGTCTCCTCATGGAGCAAGGGATGGGCTGTTTGGAGGCTGTGGCCAGAGGAGTGTCCTGGCCCCCAAGGACGGTGATCTCTGTGCCATCCTGCAAGCCTCCTAATCAACTTAAGGTCCTGTCCAGAGAGACACAGTGCTTCAGGGATGTGGGCACAGATCTCGGGGCTGCGTTGGGGGAAGAGGGCTTGCTGTCACCATGACTGACCTACCTGCCAGCCCTCCCCAGATCCAGCCTGATAGACATGGGTCTGGACCGATAAGCAGGAGAGGGTCCTTTTTGAGCAATCAGAGGTTTGGCTAAAATTCCAGCATCAATGTGATAGCTCCATGAGAGAGCAGACCAGAGAGCTAGCAGCAAGTGGCAGGGCCCCTAATTGAGAAATGGGGAAGGGGTAACCCCCAACTCTGTGGTGACTGCATGAGCCCTCTCCTGCTTCTCGGGGGAGCAGAGGACAGACTCACTGTGAGCCTGCAGGGCTGCCATGATCCTGGCTGGGTCTCCAGAGTCATCCTCTGTGCTGTACATGGGACGCATCGGCCCCAGGACCCTGACCTCCCAAACACGATTTGACCTTTTGCACACCCCGGCCTCTGTACATGTTGAATCCCCTGGAATTCCCTTTCCCCACCTTCTCCCTGAAACCTACCCCAGGAGGGCCCATTGCTGGAGTAGATGCAGCGCAGGACCCTGTGCCCCTACAGTGGGTCTTGTCCAGCTGGTGTGTGGTGTGTGTGTGTAGAGAGAGAGATTTATTATGGGAATTGGCTCAGTCATTATGGAGGCTGGCAAGTCCCACGCTCTGCTGTCTGCAAGCTGGAGACCCAAGAATGCCAGTGGTGTATTTCCACTCTAAGTCTGAAGGCCTGAGAACCAGGAGCACTGATGTCCAAGGATAAGAGAAGATGGATGTCCCAGCTTAAGCAGAGAGAGCAAATTCACCCTTGCTGTGCCCTTTTATTTTTCTGGTCTTTCTGTGGATTGGATGAGGCCCACCTGCCTTGGTGAGGGGGTCTTTTTAGTCAGTCTCCTGATTCAAATGTTAATTGCTTCTGGAAAGTCTCTCACAAACATACCAGAAACAATGTTTCACCAGCTATCTGGACACCCCTTAGGGCAGGCAAGTCCACGTACTAGATTCACTACCACACTTGCACAGTTTGAGCTGGCAGCAGGCTACAGAGAGGTGAGCGCAGACCTTGAGGGTGAGCAGAAACTTTTACAGCAATACTTATGGCAGAGGCAACCAAGCCATAGTTTGTTTTCTAGCAAGTCATTTCACAAAGAGTGTTTCACAACAGTGTCTTTCTGCAATGCATTGTGTAGAACAACACAAAATGACCAGTCTTTCACCACAGATACTTTGAGAACACAGTTTTCCACTGTGGCCAGGAGTGAGTGTCAGGACCCCAGGTATTTTTGGCACCCCAGGCATTTTCTGTCCTCCTCTCTTGCGCCATTTTCTACATGGTCTATGGAGGGTGTCCCGTGCAGAGCAGAGCACCACACGGCACATGATGGCAGTATGGCTGCCTCTGGGATATGCGAGTTGTCCTGAAGGTAACAGGGGGTGGTGGCACCAGTCTGCCTTCCCAGGCAGCCCTCAGGGAGCTGCTTCTTGCTTTCTGGGTACTCACTGGTGGCTGAAGTGGCCATCTTATTTCTGATGGCCACCTTGGCATTCAGGGGCTCTGCTAAACCAGGACAGAGGCCCAAAGGGCCCAGGCAGGGTCTGTGGACTGATGTAGGCAGCAGAGGGAAGGAGGGGAAAGGGATATAAATGTCATCTTTGTTTAGGGCACAGGGCTGCTTGTTTCCCATGGAAAAGTAAAAAGATGGACAGGGAGATAACTGATGAATGTAAACAGCTCTTGAACTGTGGGCAGAACCTTCTCTAAGGTCACAGCCCCTTTGAGAAAGTGAAGGAAGTGGCGACTCTGTCCCCAGGAGATGCATGTGAGTGTGCACACACTCAGAACTGTATACATGTACATGCTCATGTGAGTCTGTATGAACAACTACACATTGCACGTGTGCCCATTACAGTCGCATGCCCCTGCATGCAGTACATATAGGCATGTACACACATGCAATGAGCACACAGGCACTCACGTGCGCACACAAGCACATGAGTACACAGTGCACACATACACCATGCACGCGTTCACACCTACAGATGCACACCTCTTGGGTGTTGTTGACACTCAAAAGCATCTCCACAGCCTCTAGCGCTCAGAATTCCTGTTTTAAAACAAAGGGTGGGCTGAAAATGCTGCAAAAAGGAAAAGGAAACTCCAGAAAGGAAATAACCACCTCTCCGACAAAGCCTGACAGAGTCATTTCCGAGGCTTCCTTTGCAGTGCTCTCTGGGGATGAAGTGGCAATGACAGTCCCAGGAGGGGCACTGTACTGTGTCCCCAGGCCTCCTTCATCAGCTAGAGCAGTGAACAGAGGGCAATTCAAAATGTCAGAAACACAAACTCCAGATGATGGGGCTTGCTTTTGTTCCCTGTGAAGAGGCTCCAAGGAAATCTTCCTATTCACTCCACCCCCTGGGCTAACACTCTCCTTCTAGAGGGCCCTTGAGCCCCAGAGAGTTTAGGACTTATGGCTATATGGGTTGGGGCCTTAGCTTGTCCCTGGAGCTTTGGGTGAGCAGGTCTGCGGCCCCCAGGCACTGCAGAGGTCAGGAGGGACTCAGGAAAGTCATCAAAAGTCCCTAGGTGACCATGCAGCCAATGGTCCTCCAGGGTTGGTGGGGAGGAGCAACGGCCACCTTAGGTCTGGAAGTGTTGGTGCCTGTCCACGGCCGGACATCCCCCTGTGCACGTGAGCACACACATATAAACATGTGTGTGTGTGCACAGGAGGTGGTCACAGGTATGCACACACATGCTCATCCTGGTGGCAACCAGGAAAGGGTGTCTGTGTTGTGTCAGGTCTGTTGGACACTCCACATCAATTGTCTTCTGGAAGCCCCATGGCCAGGTTTGCCCAGCTTCTTTGGTCTTGCAGAAGCCCCATGGCAGCCTTGAGGAGCTTCTCCTTATGGACCCAACATATTGGGTACATTTTACAGAAAAATGAAGTTGGTCAAGGGCATATTTCCCAAGGTAACACAGTGAGTGGTGGCATCCAAGATGCCAATCTGGGTGGTCAGGTTTTAAAACTTGTATCCTTTCCGGGCCCCTACCCATGGCCTTGGGGACTGCTCAACCCAGTATGCAAAGGACAAGCAGGACATGGACCAGATGGGTGTGGACAGACAAAGCTGTGTGGTCCAGGCTGACCGGGACAGCTTATGGTTCTGGATACTGGACCCTAGGGATGCTGAGCCACAGAACCAGGACTGCCCAGGATCAAGTCCAGGAAAGAGTGTGCCAGGCACTGGCACTGTGGCCATCTGTTCACTGAAGGTGGCCAGGCTTCAGGTGGCAGGCAGCTGTTGTCAAGGGAGGTCCCTGAAAGGAGGGTGGGCTCCAGATGCGCTTTATGGATTCAGGGACATGTAGGCTTTGCTGCACTCTGTAATTGTCTACAGCTGAGAAGTAGCTGCTGCTCCCAGCTGGCTGGGAAGCTGGGTCCCTGTGCCCGATATGGGTGTGGGGTGGGACTGCAGTGGAGGCACTGGCAGGGGCTGGCTCTGCTAACATGTGAGGCCTAGAGGCCAGGGATGGGGGGGGGTGTTGGTGACTGAGGACCAGTGGTCTAGGCCTCCATCCTCACCTGTATGGAGAGAGCTGCACTTTGCTCTTGAGGTGGCCATGAGGCCTGAGAGCAAAGCACAGCTCATCCTGCCTCATCAAAGCTCAGGAGCCACCAGGAAGAGTGAATTTCAGAGCAACTGCCTGAAATTTGCTTGAATTTCAGCAGAATGCTCATAATGCTGCTTGCTGATCAGGCTTGCTGGGGTAGGGTGGAAGATTCCAGCCCTGTTGATATCACAATCAGGGTTTTCCAGCTGTACGCAGTGGCTCACACCTGCAATCTTAGCATTCTAGGAGGCTGAGGTAGGGGGATTCCTTGAACTCAGGAGTTAGAGACCATCTCTACTAAAATTAGAAAAATTAGCAGGTATTGTGGCAGATGCCTCCCAGCTACTTGGGAGTCTGAGGCAGGAGGATAGCTAGAGCCCAGGAGTTGGAAGTTGCTGTGAACTATGATACCATGGCACTCTAGCCTGGAGCAACAAAGTGAGACTCTGTAAAGAAAAAGAAAAAAAGTCAGGTTTTCTAAGGTGGCTTGCGGATTATGCTTCCTCTCTGCCAGCTCCCCCCTGGATAAGGTCTGTTGGTAACTGGGGTGTGGTGGCTACCTGGAAACATATGTGAGCAACAATCATTGGGAAAGCACATACATCCTAAGAGTTAGGAATTTGGAGACTTCATAATGGGGATGGCTCTTCTCTGCCCTACCATGTTCTGGGGCCTTAGCTGGGATATCTAAGTAAGTGATCATTCAAGTGACCACTAGGCAAGTGGGTTGCAGGCTGGGATCTAAGCTTCTCCCACAGGGCTAGTTGGGCTTCCTCACAGCATGGTGCCTGGGTTTCTAGGGCGAGTCTTCAGAAAGCCTGAAGCAAGCCAAGTGACTGCTCCTTGACTGACCCATAGCATTCTTCCCACTAGACTCTCCCCAAGTATATACACTGCCTAGATTCAAGGTGAGTGACGAAGATCCCACAGGAGGAGGAGTGTCAGTCACATCGGAAGGGTGAGGGGGGCCTGTGGGATGGGGGACACCATGTAGACATGTGCACACAGGTGCAGCCATCTCAGCAGAATAAATATCTCCCCAATATTCTTGTGAGGGTTTTCATAAGGACAGTAGAGTTTTGTCCAGACCCTAAATCCCATAGTGCTTTTGCTTAAGATCCTTCTGACAGAAGGTCACAGGCTGGGAGAATCTAAGGGAGCAGGGGCCCCTAGAAAAGGTCCAACCTCAGGAAGGCCATGCAAGTGTAGGCAGATATGATAAAACACCTGCATGACATTTTGAGACAATGAAAGAGTCTTGCTAATGTAAGACATGCGCAATTATGAAATTGCTTCCTGCCAGAGCTCTATCTGGAGCGGCCTATTTCAGACCCACAGGAGACCGAAAAGCTGGGTTGACCAGTTGTTTCTCTGGAGTTGCTTGGGGTGGTGTGTTACCAGTGAGTTTTTAAAAAATATCCACACTGTATATACAATTTAAAGTAATTAACTTCTTCAATTTGAAAAGCACAGCAAAAATTTGATCAAAATGTAAAAACAAAAATCTCTCCCTCTCTCTTTCTCTTTTTTTTTTTTTTGTTAAATTTAAGATACCAGCATTCCTTTCTCATCTCCACCAGTCAGACCCTTGGTGTATACTGTTTATTTGCTTGTTTTTAAAATTTAGATTTTTATCTTTTCTACAAATGTTATCACCAGCCATGTGAGCAAGGACAATGTGCAGACACTGAGAGGGCTGGGCCAGGTGTCCTTTTTTTGTTGGGCATTGAGGTGAGGTGAGAAGGTGTGAGTGGGCTGGTGACCCAGCAATGGGGCCAGGGGCCCAGGACAGCGTGTGGGAGCCAGCACGGAGTGTATATGTACTTGGGAGACATGGACAGCTGCTGGAGCAATGGCCTGTAGACCATTCCCTCTGATGAGATTATTCATGTTTGCAACACTCTGTTTTCACTTTCTGACCTTTCCAGGACAGTTCCCCACGTGGCAATGCATGGATCTTTGCATATGGGGGGGAACTCTTTTTATTGAAATATAACTGCAGATCAAAAAAGGGCACACACACATCGTGACTGCACAGCATGGTAGTGAACTTGCATGTTATCAGATTAGGACATGACAGCATGGGCCCCGCAGGCTCCCTCCAACCATGAACCTTGCAGGGATCTTCACCATCCTGGCCTCTGACACCATCCTGACCTCTGACTGGCATTCATCTCTCTTTAATTTATAGAATTACAAGCATGGAGTCTGCAGCTCTCTGGGCCTGGCTTTTTTGGTGCAATATCACATGTGTGTGAAATCTGAAGAATGCATCCTTTTTAACACCTGCATGGTGGCCCTAAGTTGTTTATCCCCTCACCTACTTATAGAAGCCATTAGGATTATAATTAGTAATGTTTTATTTTTTCTGCCCAAGTCTACAGGTGTACCGTGGCTTCCTTCACAGACAGCGGAGAAAGCGGATGGAAGTAGCCCAGGCTATCACGAGAACTGGTGAGAACTTGCAGGCTTGGCTATTTCCAACGACTTGGGCTGGCTTTTTGTTGGCCCTTTGCCTCTCTGGCTTCTTATCTGTGGGTGACACTGGCAATGGTACCAGCCGCTGTTAGGGGCTGTCCATCAGCAGGCCTTGCGCCATACACCTATGTGCGGTTCATTGAGGCTTCACTGTTTCCTGGGGAGGGCTGTTATCATCCCACACACCATACGCTAGCCTAGGCATACTCACAGAGCTAGGCAGGCATGGGGCTGGAATCTGGACCCAGGATTCTGACTCTGGAGGCCAGGAGTGTAAGCTCTGTGCTGCGCTGCCCCTTGGAGCAGAATGGAAACATTCACGCGCCTGTCAGGCACAGTGATCTTCAGACAAGAGTCCGCGGCCCTCTGCAGGTGCTGGGGCAGGGTCACTGTGCTCTGTGTCTTCTGTTGAAGGTGGGGATTTCCTTAACTCTTTCTCTATTCAGTTTTCAGGCTCTCCTGTCCTGTGGGTTGGCCTGATGGCTCCTTCTGATACATTTGTTTTAGTTAGCTAACTAGTTAATCCTAGCTAACTAGGGGTTGCATTGTGGGTCAGTGGAACCAGCTGAGTCCAGCAGGCACTTCACCAGAATACACTTAGAACGTTGCATGGTGCCCTCTGCATGGAGAACCTGGAAAATACGTCTCTTTAAAGAAATGACTATACCGCTTTGGAAAATGATGCCAGCAAGCCCACTCATCGTTTGCTAAGTGGGTCTTATTCTTTCCATGAGTACTTACTTGGAGATTATTTTTTACTTTTTAGAATTAATTTACATATTATCACCTTTGCCAGTGAATGGGGGAAATCACACAGATGACAAAGAACTCAGAACATCTGAAACTCCCAGGGACATAGTTACTGGTGGGTGATGAATTGACATTTCCTTTTCTCTTCTCCCCACTGCTTGCCAGAGCACAGAAATGGGAGAAAAATCCAGATTCTGGAGGCCACTTGAGCTGAGCTGATTCCAGCCTGTCCACCCACTAGTGTGTGCAACCTTGGACTTTTGACCAGGTTGTCCCATTTGGAGTGTCTTGTCTGACTCCCCTGCAAGAGTGCCCAGCCGAGGATACATTCCTCCCTGTATGGATCCCAGCTGGCAGGAGAGGGAGGCACAGAGAATGGAAACGGGACCTGCAAGGGCTCCTTGACCTAAGCTGGGCTGCAGGAAAAGGGGGTGTTGCTGGCAGCAGGCCAGGGGCATCGCAGAGCAGCTGTGGGCGGAGTGAACTCAGGACACCAGGTCTCTGGGCAATTGTGCCTCATCCCAGCTCCTTTTTACTGGGCTGCTCCTGGAACTTGCAAGGAAAAGACATGTGCCTGGCTCTCGGTGATGGGTTCTCAAGTGTCCTTCCTTCTTGTCCTCCAGTGGACAGTCACTTCACAGAAGGTGAAGGCTCCAGCACTGTCACCGTTAAAGCGCAGAAGCTTGGTTCACATCCACCAGCAACTCAAGCCAGGAGCCCAGAGTCACCCTGACTCCCTGCCCCCTGTCCCTCGGACCCCCCTGGATTATGGAGGTCTCCTGAAGCCATGCCTGTCTCACTGACCATCCTGCACACCTGCAGGGTGTGTGTGCACTGTGGCCACAGCTTACTGGCTGTTGTGTTCTCACCCACTCTGCCAGTCTGTTCTTTGGTGGCCTTTCTCCACAGCAATGTGAAGGGATATTGCCTTGCTGGGAGGCTGGAAGGTCACTGACATTGGTACACACCACCCTAAACACTTCAGCATCATTGGCTAGATTGCCGCTTTGGTTTACTTTTTTTTGGAGAGGGGAGAGGTAAAATTTGCCTTCAGTGAGATGTTCCTATATTAACAGAATGATCTGATGAATTTAGACAAGTGCATCCACCTCTAATGTAATCCAGATCTCTATCAAGATCTTTTAGAGCAGTGATTTTCAATTGGCATGCCGTGGCACACAAGTGTGCCATAAAAATTTTTAAAAGATTATTAATTAAAAGACTTTAGAAAGAAGTTCAAAGCTCAGTAAGTATATTCTTTTTTTTTTGGATCAACATAATTTAAGTATGTCGTGGAAGTTTAACTACAGGTTCAAGTGTGCTATGAGATAAAAAAGATTGAAAAACACTGTTCCAGAGTATCACCATCACCCTAGAAAGTTCCTTATATCCCTTCCCGGCCAATCCTGCTTCTAGCTCCCCCGACATTAGCCCTGGCTGGACTTTATCAGCATAGTTTAGCTTCATCTTTTCCAGAAATGCACATAAATGGAATTGTGGCGTCTGTAGCCCCTGGTCTGGCGAGTCATCGGCAGTGCTGGTCGCATGCAGCAACAGCTGGATACTTTCATTACTGAGTCGCATTCCAGCCACAGACAGAGCCCAGTTCGGCTGATGGGCGCCTTGAGCGCTGTTCTCTCTGGTACTAATGAGCTCTGTGCCTCCTCATACACATCTTGGGCCTAATGCTTCCATAATTCCTGCATGCAGAAGGGCAGCATGCACCAGCCTTTCTCATGCTCCCCTTGCCCACTTCTGGGCCACATGGCCCCCACTGTGGAGAAGCCCTGAGCTGTTTCTCACCCACCCGATGCCACATTGACACTCTGACTGTGCTTTGGGATGTCTCTCCTGGGTAGTCTGGGTTCCGGCCCTGAGAACAAGGGTTTCCTTTGAGAGTTATTCCTAGAGGTGCCAGCAGGAGTGAGGGCCGAGGCAGGAGTGTGCACGGCGTGTGCTGGACTGTCACCTCTAGACACTGGGGCTCAGCCCAGCATGGATGAGGTCCCCTCTAGAAGCTGGAGTATTAGCTTTTGACCTTCTCATTGCCCCTCATCATAGGCAGAGCTGCCAATCTCGCCCTAAACTCTCTGGCATACCCTGAGAGCAGGTGGCGCATGCACCACAGAGTTTGGGAATTCTAAGGCCAGGCTAACCACCCACAGCATGGGCTACAACTTCTCCAGAACCTCCCTGGCCACCTGTGGGCAGGCTCAGGTGTGCTCTTGTTCTCCATGTGCTGCTGACATGCCTGGCCATGCTCCATCCTGTGTTGGGATGGTCTGCGGGTCAGGGTCCTTCTTCCAGCTGGGGGCTTTCCACCTCTGCATCCCTTCCATGCACCAATTCCTTCTACCCTCACAGTGCTACCAGCTCTGTCCCAGGAGTCACTTTCTACAGGGCTGTGTCATGGGGAATTGGCTGGGATTGCTGGCAAAGGCGCTAGCTCCCTGCCCCCCTCCCTAGCCCATATGCTGTGTGTGACCCCAGACAAACTCTGTGGACTGGGCTGGAGGTGAGGCGAGGACAGCATGTGAGGGAGGTTTGTGGGGTGTAGCCAACTGGAGCAGGCTAGTTCCACACCCTCCCCAGGGGCTCCCTGAGAGGGAGCTGGGAGGTTGGCTCTGGCCAAGCTGCCAGGTGTGTCTGCCGTCCTGTCTGCCCTACCCCGGCCCAGGTGGGTGGAGTGAGCAGGGAAGCAGGTGCAGAGGGTCAGAGCTTTTACCTGCTTTAAGAGTGAGAGTGTCCCGCAGGTCTCTTGCACCCGGGGGTCACTGGAAGCAAGTGCTACCGGATTTCCTCGGTCTCTTGGTCACTAGATAGCTCCAGGAAGTGGCCCCGATGTTTGAAAATCTTAAGTGACGTTGGCCCGTATGGACAAACGTCCAGGGCACAGAGCTGTGTAGTTTTCAACACTCTTGTCTGGAAATCTTTGTGATTTCTCCTCACTTGGTGACTTTGTCCACTCAGCCAGGTGTTTGGAGTCCCTTGCAGGTGCAGGATGGACGCTATGATGACTGCTTAGCAGGCTCAGTTTTACTCATTTGTCACTCATGCCCTGTCCCCTGAGGGCTGCTGCAGGGTGGGGAGGGTGCCACGCTCCTCCCTGGCCGGGCCCCATCACCTTCCAGGGCCTGGAGGTTCTTGTTCAGATTCTCTGAACCCAGGAGGCACATGAGGAGAGAGAAAGATGATGGCGTGGGGGGGTTTCTGGGCCAGGCCTGAAGGCAATGCACATCACTTCTGCTCACCTGCAATTTGCCAGGACATTCACATGGCCCCATTCAGCTGTTGAGGTGTCTGGGAAATATATTCAGTGGGGTGCCCAGAGAAAGGGCTGGAAGGACAGGCAGCATTATCTTGGCTATGGGTGGGAAGGGAGAGGTGGTTAGACCAGCCACTCAGCCACAGGGGCCCACACTCCAGCAAGGAGCAGGCCTCCATACCCGCCCATGGAAAGTGTGTGACCCCAGAATAATGGCCTCCTTTTCCTATTTATAAGCCAGGACTCAATTTTTCCCAAAGTAAAAATTCTCAAATAATTCTAAAGTTAATTCTCATTTGGTTATATACTGTATGTAACACGTTTTTACCCAAACGGTGCCCACAGGCCAGGGCTGCACATGGAAGCTTCCCGAGAACTGATGGCATAGCTGGGGGCAAGCCAGGCTGGGACACTTGGAGCTGAGCGGCTGGCCAGGGCTTCGTTTGAATCTGCAGCAAGGACTGTACCACTGCGTGTTTCCCAAGGTTAGATGACTACGGGAGGTTTTTATAATGGAACTCTTTCTTATGTGCTGTTCCTCAGTACAGCTTGCAAACAATAGGGTTAAAATTCATTTTTAGTGAAAAATTTAGTGTCAAATTGGGACTCTCCTCAGAAATCCGAGGCTTGAGGTTTCTGTCTGCACCACAGAGGAAGGGGACGTGGGGCCATTCGCAGGACAGAGTAGCTCAGGAGGGCTGTACCAGATCTGAGGAGGGCGTAGGGGTGAGGGTCCCCCTGGGCTGTTGGTGATGGGAGCAAACCCCCCGGGGGTCAGTAAGGCCCCTGCCTGCAGCACCGCTCCTTCTGCGGGGGTGAGCTCCACTGCTTTGATACCTGCAGCATTTACGGCCCAGACATTCTTCCAGGCTTCATCAAAGTTCCAGGGGAGCTTTTATTAATTGAAATTTGATAATTTCCTGGTTTCTTGTACCCTCAATGAATCCCCAACAATAAAAAAAAAAAGAAAATTAATAATTTAGCCAACATGGCAAATGATGGAAAACATGAGCAGAAACAGGGCCAATGGGAAAAATGAAAGCATTTTCTGAGTGAGTAAAATGCCAAAATTTGCAAAGGTGAGCTACCTTCTTCATGATGGACAGAGATAGAGGGTCTCTTTGAAATACTCCTTTACTAGCAACTTCTACAGGTCCAGAGGAACTGATTTCATTTGGAAGAATTCACACCCATTACCTGGAAGTGCAAAGGACTCTTTGGGATCCTTTCTGGAACTTGTTGGCTTCGAGATCTGTCCTGAGATCATGTTCTCTCTTTGCAAGATCCTGGTTAGTTTCCATTTGGGACGACTGACGTCTGTCCTTAGTCAAGAACCAAACTGTCCGTTCTCTACCCCTGAACTCTTTCCTTGGTTTTCCAGCTCCTAGAGCAGCACGAGGACTTTGCTTGGGTGACAGTTCTGTTTTTTCCTGTTCAACACTTCCTCCATTACCCCAGGCACCCAAGTAACCAAAGATAAAAGATCAAAACATAGGCCAAGCAAGACAAAATAGTGTCCTGTTGACACAGTGGCACTGTAATTACTATTTCCCCTTCCTGTATGCCCAGGTTATGGGGACACTTGGAGAGGGAGCTGGAGCCGTCGCAGATTCCAACTTCTACAGGAGCCAGTTGTCGGACTGACACACAGGAAGGACATAGCACCGTAGCGGACAAAAGACATCAACAGAGGACCATAAACATTTCTGCCGCCATGGAGTCCCTCAGGAAACCAGGTCTTGTTTATACCTAGCCACACGATGATTTATAGACAGACAGCATTTCATGTTGAATCTAAAGAGCCAGTGCATTTCTGGAGAAACAGCTTCACAGCTGGGAGTGGCCGGTGGGTCTCAGGGAGCCAGTGCCTGGCATAAGTTTGAGAGCAGAGAGCCTGCCTGGGCGACTGGGGCTGTGGCAAGGAGAGGGCTGTTACTGATGGGCAATGACAACTGCTTTCCATTCTCACTGTTGTCACTGAGGCAGTAACAAGCCTCGGAGCCTGATGGGTTGTCCGGTGTTGTGTAATAGTCTAGCACTAGTATTGATTTTAGATCAGCCTAGATCTGGGTTAATGAGTGTTTTGTTTCTTCTCCAAAGCAGCTTTCTCTATGCTTACAAAACAAAAATAATGTGCAGCTCCCATGTCTGCAGGCCCTGAGTGATGTTGGCTGGGAACAGGTCCTTGTGATATTAACTCCAAAATTCCATGGGCCTCACAGGACCCCAAGCCCACCTACTCTACTTGGCTCTGTGTTACCTTCCAGCCTCTTAAGTGTCCTTCACGAGTGTCTCTGGCTCACTCTGCTTCAGGGATACAGCTGGTCTGTCATCTGCCGACCTCAAGGTCCCCACCTAAGGGTGTCCACCAGCCCTATTCCTGCTCCTGCCCCATGTCCCTCAGTGGCAAACCTTTCATGTGCCAGGGCACCCCGCATACCTCTGCCATATTGGAGCAATTCCAGCTGACACACGGGGTGTCTGTACACGGCAGAGGGGGTCCTCTTTCCACCACACTCATTCCCTTTGTCACGTGGGCTGCAGGACTCACAGAAATGTTTATGGGGACAGTTTCTGCCTCTTTGGTCCCCTGGTTATTCTTTCTGCATTGGGACCTGTCACCCACCTCCATTGTCTCTTTCCCTTGGGTACTTGTCATAAAATTCCTTCAAAATCCCAATACGAAACCCTGCTAGAGACCTTCCCTCCTTCAGTGGCCAGAGTGGAAATCCCGGTTTGGTTTCAGCTGAGAACCTGTTACAAACATATGCGTAACTGTTCACAAAGACGGCACTTTACACACTCCTCTCAGTTTGTCACCACCACAGCTTGGTGAGGAGGGTTTTATTTTTGTTCTTCCTTCCCAGGCATAGCTGAGAACACAGAGGCGTAGGGAAAGACAGACTCGAGATCAGCCTGTGGTCTGCGCACATTTCATGAATCTTCTTTTCCTTTCTAAGTTTTAGTAAGTGACCACAGGAAGCTCTTTAAATAAAAGCCTTATGTAAGGAAAATCTCTACTGCACGGAAGGAAGTCTGATGTGCTCGGCGAGCCTCATCGGATGCACTTTGCGTCCCGGCCTTCTTCCCACGCTCCTGTCGATGGGAAGGTACTGAGCCTCAGAGTCTGGCAAACTGAGTTCATGTCTGAATTTGGGAATAGTCTTTGGCGGCTTCTCAGCAGTGTGAAATCGGGATCTTTGAAAATGGTGGAAAGCAGCTTTCTCACCTGCTGTCTTGATCCCCTCTTGCCTGCGTTCCAGATGTGGAACTGGGGCTGCTGACATGTTTGGATATGAAGATGTATTTCTCCTCACCAGTGTTTCGGGAAATTAGCCCACAATCCTCTGTTTCTCAAAGTCTTACCATAGCTTCCTAGTATGAACAGGATCAATGCCCAGGTCCTTTCCTGGTGGCAAAAATCTATTTCTAACCAGGGAGGCCAATTTTTTTCTTAGTATTTATCCACTTCCAGCACGCACCAGTAAGGTGTCAGGCCCATTCACTCACTTGACTAACTCTGAGTGCCTACGGAATGCAGTGGACTTTGCCTGTACTGGGGCTATAGTTGTTACTGATGTGCATGTACACGTGTGCCTGCGGGCCTGAAATGCTGGTGCCACCAGCCACAATTATAATCGACTCAGTACTAAGATGGAGAGGATGTGAGAGCCAAGCCAGGTTGTGACAGGGACATGAAGGAGTGGGGTCTGCACTGTGGAGTGGAGGGAGAGGGCCGGACTGAGGAGGTTGTTGAGGTAGGCAGGGCAAACCCCGGAGAAACTCTCTAAGCATGAAGAGCTGTGTGTGCTCCAACCCTCCAACCCTGTGGAAGGGAAGCCCTTGGTGCACTGAGGCCAGAGAGCCCGTAGCAGCAGGAGGGAGAAAGGGAAGGACCAGTCATGCCAATGGAGGGTGGAGGGATGGGGTGGTTCTATCATGAGGCCATTTGCAGGCCGTGATGAGAAGCTTGGGTGTTATTTAAGACAAAAAAAGAGCTGATAGTGGTACATGGCCCTGTGTAGCCCTCCCTCCGTGACTCTGATTGGACCCCGGACTGACTTGGACTAACAATGCGTGCGGTGCAGCTGAGGAGGCCTGAGCTACTGCCTATGAATTCCGTGGGGAGGCTGTGTGGAGAGACACTGAGACTGTGGACAGAAGAAAGGCCCACAGCCCACTGTCCCAGCCACACTTGGCCTCCAGCTGTCCCCAGGGTTCCAATATGTATGTCTCAGCCCCCAGAGCCAGCAGGCTAGAGCCGCAATAGGACTGGCCAAAGAACTATCCAGTTCTGCCCAGCCAATCCACACAGTTTTTGTCGTAAGCCACTAAGATGTAGGTGGTTTTTAATGCATCAGTAAACAATGAATAAGATGATATTCCGACCAGACCTCGCTCCAAACCTTTTTCTACCCTATTATCCTCATCTCAACAAATGGAGCAACCTCCTCCCAGTTAATCAAAACTCAACCTAGATTCCTCCTCATCCTAATCCTCTCATGCCCCCAACACACACGCACACACCCATACGCCAGTGTACGCACACATAGGCATCATGCACATACATGCACACACAGCACATACAAGGGCACACGTGCACACAGTATGCATACGCACACACACCCCCTGAGATACGTCTGCCCCTTCCTTGCCCTCATCCAGCAGCCATCATTCTGGGTGTCTAGCCAGGAGGTCAAGGTTGGTGAAGGAAGGACCAGATCACAGGGACTTGCATTCCATCCTGTTTTAAAATGACTTATTTTCCTAATGAAGCCATTGAATGGTGGCTTTTATATTTTTATTGACAAGATAGTTTCTTCAAATAAAATTCTGAGTCTAATAATACAGCAGACACAAGCCTGGCTGCTCGGGCTGACCTGCTGCAGTTGGAGGCCTGGGTACCGGAGATCCCTGGGGGTCCAGCTATCTTGCAACCCCATCTGCTCAGGGCCACCCCCAGCCTCTGAGGGGCTCTGGTGCAAATGTGGGGAACCTTTGAAAGATCATCACCTTGATCATCTTCCTTGATCCTTTCGAGAAATACCTCCCAGTAGAATGATGTTCACTCTTTAGTGAATTTTGGACTTTCATAATCAGGAAGGCCTTTGCCTTTCAGCCTGGTGCAAATGTGGGGAACCTTTGAAAGATCATCACCTTGATCATCTTCCTTGATCCTTTCGAGAAATACCTCCCAGTAGAATGATGTTCACTCTTTAGTGAATTTTGGACTTTCATAATCAGGAAGGCCTTTGCCTTTCAGCCTGGAAACTTGTCAGAAAGTACCGACCCCCTTGCATCTTTGCTCTTGTTGGATCCCTCAGGCTGGCTGAGCTGCCCCCACTAACCCCACGTGGAGCAGAGGCAGCTGTCTAACCAAGGGTGTGAGAATTCCAGAGCAGATCACCATTTCAGGTTTCTGCTCGTTACGCAGCAGTAAGTAACTGAAACAACAGCACAAAGGGTCCCTAGTCAGCCCCTGGGAGCCTGATTCCAGCAAGCCGGGTCTGTGCCTGCAAGCCACCCATTTTATGACAGGCAGGCCACAGCCAGGCGGGCCCTGACAAAAAGAGGCATTACAAGTTGCATTACTGCCGCCATCAGCAAAGTGGGATTTATATTCTGTCTACCTCTGCTCTTTGTATTAAAGACGAATTATGGAAAATGAAACATCTCAAAATCATGTTTAATGAGATTACTGCTTAGTGTATTCTGTTTAGTCCAAGTTAGAGGCAAAAACATTTATGGGGGTGTGCTGGGCATATTATATTAACCCCCCCATCAATTCACTCTGTTTACTGCTATTCCCACCACACACTTGAGAAAATTGAGACTTAGGTCGACTAAGTTGTGCTCAAGCTTCCACAGCTGCGGGAGCTCAAGGAGGGCTTTGTGTCCAGCTCCTGACATCCAGCACGCATATTACCTGGAATACTCAATCTCTGTTTATTCTAGGACCTTAAGTTGTTCTCCGAACTCAAGTGAGTGTCAATAAGTAGGTTTCTCCATCCTCCTGCTGGGGGAGGCCTCGTGCCCTTGTGCACCAGCCCAGCTCTGTTGCTCAGTTTAGAAACATGATCCCCACCAAACATCCCAAAGTCTGGTTTTCTAGCTTCTCCCATTCCCAGTTGGCACTGCCAGGGTGTCACTGGCACTCTGGCAGTGGCACTACCGGAATTTCCTTGTGCCATGCTTCCAGCACTTTCCCCTTTCCTAGTATGGACTGCTCCAGTTATTTGGAGAGCTTCCATTCTGATTTGCCTATAATTTTCCATTTTAGAAAGCTATGAGTGGGTAGAGCAGATGGCTCATCAGTCTCGGCTGTGCTTCCTTTTCTGGGTGTCACAGGTGACCAAACTGGCTAGGTTGAGGCACCATAGCTGTAGCATCACCGAAATTTGTGTAAAACTTCCAACTTTGACTGCATTTAGAGAACCCAGTCATGAAGGGCTGTGTCTTGTCTGGAGGGGGCTTCTGAGGAAGGCTTATGAGTGGGCAATTCTGTGGCAGACCATGTGTGAGGCCAAGGAGGGGGTGGACGATGTTGTGGCCCCAGGCTATGGGTCTGTGACACAGAGAAGTAAGATTTCAAGACTCTGTGCCTGAAACCAGTGGTTCAGGTGAGGGGAGGCTAAATCCTGTTTGTCCGAAGCACAGGTGCCTTTGGGGACAGGGCTTTGCAGGGGTAGATGGAGTCCCAGGTCTGGGATGGGAAGGAGTCTCACACTTGCAATGTGGAGCACCGTGTGGGCCAGAATGTTGCATCAGAACCAAGGAGTCACTGGCCCTGCAAGGGAAGCGTGGAACCAGGATCCCCACCCCCATCCTTCCAAGGTGACCCTGGAGTCCTGTTCTGGGAACCCTGATCTTGAAGCCCCCTACATCTTACAGATCAGATTCTTTTTTCATTCCCAGCGCCCGTATGCCCAGACCAGTGTCCGTCCTCAGAGCTATCTTCTAACTGGCCCTCTGCTACCCAGGGAAGTTGCCTCAACATGGGACCTGTCCTAACCCAAAGACCCCATGGCTCCCATGAAGAGGGTTCAGCCAGGCTCCAGAGGGACTCCACTTGGCAGAAAAGCAGCCATAAGGTGATCTGGGGAAGAGGCTGGGAACATAAATAGGCTCTGGGTTCAAACCTGGGCCCTTCTTAACTCCTTTCATGCCCATCTAGTCATGAGTATAACAGGAAGACTAGTAGCACCTGGTGAGTCCTGAGAGCCCACATGCTTCCCGGGGATGGCACTTCCAGAGTGCCCACCAGGGCCAGCGTTGTAATGCATGTGCCCAGGCCCACAGAGAGGGCACCTGCACGTCAAGACTGACAGCTGTCCTTCCCTCTCCTCCCCTTCCTATACAGTTCAGGAAAGCACTTAGAATCAGTGTCACACATGCACCAATTGGAGTTCACGTCCGTCATCACTGAGTGTGTCTTGTGATTTCATGGAACTCAAGCAGCTCAGCAATGCAGGAGGCTGACCTGCTTCCCCAGGCCTCTTGTAAGGCTCTGCACTCAAGGCCTTCATAGCTCCTGAAGTTGGCCCTGACTCTTGTGGGATCCACACCACCATGCCAGGCAGTGTGACACCTCTCTTTCTTGGTCACTTTCAGAAAGTGTCCTCTGATTGCTTCAGCTTTAATAAGATCTGAAGCTGCATTCAGAGGAGTGGAGGAGTAGCAGGTCTCTTCAAGGACATAGAGTTTGCCCCTCCTTGGGGGCAGATCCTATCCCTAGGTGAGTCACAGAAACTAGATTCTTTCTCTGTCTCCAAGACTCAGTCCCCTGTACATGGGGGTGGGTGGGCAGTTATTAGTTCAGCCTTATGTACGGAAAGAAGCCTTTACTCAGCCAGTACTAAGTGAAGGAAAGGGCTGATGTGATTCCATCTGAAACCCACACCCCTGCAGCTCTACCTGGGTGGGTCTCAGCTTTCCTAGGACACTGACTATCACCAGGTCCTGGCTGACTCAGGGCCTTGTAGGAAGCTGCTGAGGAGTCCAGTGGGCTCCTCTGTGAATAGGTCAACTCCAAGAGGAGGCTGTGTGGCCAGCCCATCAGCCATTCTTTGTGGGTGACAGGACAGAAGGATGGCCTGGACCCTGCACTCACACCCATAGTCCCCAGAACTCACCTGTGCCAGTGCCCGTGTACAGAGGGGTCTCGTGGAATGCAGTGAGCCAGCACTCTGCTTGGTGCCTGGGCTCTCTGAAAGTGCACCAAGCCTCTAGACACTGCAAAAAATAGAAAGTGGTTCGGTGTGATTATGGGCAAATGATGTGCAGGATGTGGCTTTAACACATGGGGCTTACAAAAGCAAGAATCCTGTCCAGCGAGCACCTGGCCTGTGGTGCTCAGTACCCAGGAGTCCACATCACCTCGGGTGCTATTCTGCTTTCTGCGTTAGAATGAAGCCCTCTCTGATGACAGAGAGAAGTATAATGCTTGCAATCTTGATTGCATGAGAAATGGAGCAGAGCAGGCGGCCAAGGGCACGTGGAGCCCCTTAGGGCCATCTCTTTGTTTCATGGAGTCACAGGGAGGAAGAAAGACTCAGACAGGAGAATTTAAACCTGTTATTCATTTTTTTAATGTTATTCATTTTTAAAAAGAACAAAGTACTGAAGCCTATCAATACTTAAGAATAAGGGCCTGAGCTAAACCATGATCACTCATGAAGTCACACTGTCATAACCGATAAGGCATAAAAGTGACAAAAAAAAAAATGGAAGAGAAGACCCAGTATTCAGAGTGTAAGGTGGACACCAGGAGAGCCAATGAGAGGCACAGGACTGGGAGGTGCGGAGGTTGTAACTGCAAATAATATGTGAAAGAAATGCATGCTCATGTTTCTAACAGTGAGTAAAGCAGGCAGCTTATACTGAAAGTGTACGATATATTGCAATATTTTGATAACTTTGAAAATCAAATAAGAATAAACAGCAGGATGAATCAAAAGCCCGTGGCAGAGCCACACGGCGGGATTCTGCCCAGTGTTGAGAATGAGCAACTGAGCCCAAGAAGCCAGCGTGGAAAAGACCACACTGCACGGCTCCACTCCTGTTAAATATAAGGGCCGCTGAGCCACTCTGCTGCTGGGAGTCAGGAGAGGGTCACCTTTGGGGGCAGGTTGTCGGGAGAGGGAGTTGGTGGGTGGGTTGTTTCCTCACCCGTGTGGTGCTTATTTTCATATGTAAGCTTTAGTCAATGAATAATTAATAAATATCTTCGATAAGTGAACAAATAATTTAATAACGATCATCTTAACCACAGCCAACACGTGTGCGCTATCCGCTACGGACAGGTGCTAAGTGGTTTTGTGCCCATCAGTTCCCATTGGTCTTCCTGGACATGCCTGTGGTCGCAGCTGTTGGCTGTCCCTGGAACCTTCTGTCCTCGTCCTGGTGGCTGTTTTCTCCTTGCCTTTAGCTCTCAGCTCACCCGGCACCACAGTCTCTGTTTTAATTAATTTCTGCTCATCCCCTGTGGCGACCTAAACGAGTTGCATGTCAGCTGTTTTTTTATTGATTTCTTGCCCGTGTGCTGCTGGCACGGCTCCTCTGAAGTGCGCGGACCTCACTGGCTTCTTCTCATGCCTTCTCCAGAGCTAGGGCAGTGCCTGAATCCTAGTTGGTGTCATCCAAGCCCATCCCTATGGCTTCCTTCCATCAGGCCTCTACTTGCTTCCCAGGCCCCGTCTTCCTGCATCTCCCCTCCGCAGGCAGCACTGGGCTGTGTTGCAGGTGGCTCGTGGCACAGGCCAGCTAGGTTCTCTCTCTATTGGGGGTTCTCATCTGAGGTCTTGCTCTTGCCTAATGGAGTCCTTCTAGCTGGACTGTCTCAGCACAGGCAGTACAGCTTTTGAGGTTGTCTTTGGCCCCAGCAGGGTAGGCAGCCCCCCAGTGTGCCTGTGGCATCCTGGAGTGCCCTGCATGATGCTAGGGGACCAGGGCAGATGTACGGCCCCTCTTCCAGCACAGCTGGTGCAGGGTCTGCTCTCCACACCACCAGCCAGCCCCAGTTGCCCTCCTGCTTCACAGGGGCAGGGAGCAGCTTTGCCAGAGGGTAGGAGGAGCCTAGAGAGAGCCAAATGGGGGTCTTGAGGGCTCTGAGGTCCCATCACCAGGGATCTTGGTGGTGCTCGTTGGGCCTTCCGCCTCACCTTAGCCTGCTTTCAGCCATTAGCGCCCTGCTTTTACAGCAGGTGTTTGCTGGCCTTTCCACTCATCTGGACTATTTTGAGGCTCAGGCCTGTTTTATTAACTGTTCCGTCCCCAGCACCTGAGAAGGCTGTCCATGCACGGAGCCTTTGAATAAGCCTTTGAGAGGATCCAGAGCCTCTAAGATGCGGTGGCAAGAGGGACTGTGGGCCGCCTCACCCACCAGTCCCCATGTTTACTGTCTGTTTACTGTTTGTTTACTCTAAAGGAATACCTAGTGGTCTGAAACCTCCTGAAGGGCCCAGTGAAAAAAGTTGAGAGCTGGCATTACTCTGGCGTGCCGTCTCGCTGGAGAATCACGTCCCTTTCATTCTCCAATTTGCATGGTTGCCTGCGCCCTTGTGTGTGTACATGTGTGTGCCTATCACTCCCTGCTGGCTTGGCTCCTGATCATAGACCGGGGTAAAACACTTGCACTGGAACTTGGATTGAAATTGGTCAGGGAGGCTTACTAAGCTCAGTACAGCCTTGGAAGGTGTGAAGATAACACATAACGTTGGCAGGCGTAATGCACCAAAACCTCCCTTATGAATGAGTTTAAAACATTACTTGACGTCTGAGTTTGAGGGCACATGCTGCTGCCTCCGTTGATGTTTGCTGGGTGAGTGACAGAGCCAGGATGACAGGTGGACTACTTACTTGAACTTAGCAGAAGCAAGTTCTGAATGCTTTCTTCCTTATCGCAGAAGCTTCGCCAGGTGGGCGTAGGGGCTTACACCTGTGATTCTAGCACTCTGGGAGGCCGAGGCCCATGGATTACTTGAGCTCAGGAGTTCGAGACCAGCTTGAACAAGAGCGAGACCCTGTCTCTACTGAAAAAGAAAAATTAGCCAGGCGTTGTGGTGGGTGTCTGTAGTCCCAGCTACTCAGGAAGCTGAGGCAAAAGGATCGCTTGAGCCCAGGAGATTGCTGTGAGCTATGACAGCATGGCACTCGATCCAGGGTGATAGAGTGAGACTCTGTCTCAAACAAACAAACAAACACCCCCAAAGCTTCGTCCGTCCTACATGCCAGCTTCCTGGTGGAGCAGGGCAGGACAGCGCCTAGAGTAACACAGGAAAGGGCTACCCCCACCTTCCAGGGGCTCCTCTCCACCTTACTGTAAACCTAAGTCTCTCTCGAATTTGTTAGCAGATAATTCAAGGAGAGCTTCTGGGGAAGATGGAGCACTGATCGATAGTAACTAGCGACCCTGACCCCTGGCCATGAGGAGAGGGCAGCTGCCAGAGAAGGGCCAGGGGCTGTCTGAGAGAAAGGTCCCATCTGCCAGTTGGCTGGTGGGATCCAGCCTGCGTCTTCTAGATTCAGGACTTTAGGGGGGTGTTCTCAGTCAGGAAGGAACAAATAAGGGAGACTTTAAATTATGTTCAGCAGGAAGACATAGTAAGTCAGAAACAATGACTTAAACTTCAATTGCATTTTGTAAAAATAAAAAACACAAAAAATATCCCTATGTAATTGCTTCATGAACTCACTAGCTTTTGAACTTAAAACTCAAAGTGTTTTGGAAATGAACTTCATTGTTCCTAAATCTCAGATGAGGCTGTTCTCCTCACTTAGAGAGCATCTGTCTTCCCCAGTCAGATGGGCTTCTGTCACGAACGGCTGGTTCCCACAATGTGAGACTCAATTCTAACTCATCGGAACCGCCTTATGTCCGTGAAATATTTTATCAGGGAAGGGTGTGTGTTACTCACTACAAAAGTATGGAGGAGACTGAGCTGTGAAATAATGAGTCCTGTGGACATGAAGGAACCCTCATCAGATGGCGCTGAGTCAAAGAACTGTTCCTGGTAATTTATTAAATGCCTGGATGTTTAATACAAAGACATAGGCAGGGGTCCCCATGGAGGGGACCTGACTGCTCACTGCCACTCCACCATGGCCAGGGGTGGAGCTGGGTTCAGCCAGGAAGCTTCTCTCAGTCCCAGATACCTGAAGGAAGAGGTGACCAGGTGTGACTTACCTAACCGCACTGTTAGAGATCGGTTGTGCTTGATCCAGGTCTTTGTGAAAAAGTATTCTGCAGGAGATTCGAGTAGCCCAGGAATTCCTTACTCTCTGCATGGAAGTTTGACTGCGCATCTTCTTCCCATCAAACCCTGGTTGGGGATTAGGGAATCTGCAAAGAGAAATGACTGACGTGTTAGTCTCACCACGAAGAAACCCTGACGAGCATCCTTGTTCTTCACCTTCTGTGCAGAGCTGTTCTAGGATGTTCTAGGCTTCCTTCCACAGTTTGGCCATAAGACATAGGAGAGACCGAGCAAGACATTTGTCCTGGAATAGGTCTGCTTGTGGTTTTTATTTTCAAACATTTGAGCTTCAGAGGCAAAAGCCACTTTGCCTAAGCAGGCAAGAAGCTGGGTAGCTAGTCCTGTCGAATCCCTTGGGACTTTTCTAGTTCATGTCTTTGACTTACCAGTGTGGGATTGGAACCTGAGAGATTTGACATACACATTTACTGAATCAGGATGGGGAAACAAGAAACTGATGTTGTGAGAGTGGATCACTTAAATATCACTGCTTTTGGAAAATTCAAGAGTTAGTTTATTTACCCTCAAAGTAGTTCGTGTATTGTGAAAACGCACATTTACAAACACTGTGAAATTAAGTAGAAACGTCTATGGCAGGATTATTTTCCTCGGAACCTAATCGAGGCTTATGTTCCTGCCCTGGTAAGACATCTCTCCCCACTCAGGAAGGGGTGGACCTGGGCCTGTGCTCTGGGTTCCCTTCTTGGGGAGCAACTAACAGCTTATTGTGTGTTAGGGCTGAACAGAAAGGGAGGTTTTCAGAAATCTGGGAAAGAGCCCCAAGCACAATTTGTCTGGGGGAGTTCTGGGAGGCTGGCCAGCTCTGGCTTGCAGGCAGCTTGTGGGGTCCAGGCTGTGCTCCTGCAAGATGGGAAAGGAAGTGTGACTTTGTCCTCGTTTTCCTGGACAGTGTGACTATCTAGCAACCCAAGGGATAGGGCAGGAGCCATGAGACGTGGCTGAAGCTGGTCTTCCCACTTGGGGTTTGGGGGCTTAGAGCCAGATCTGATTCAATTTGGAAAAGATAAAGTATTGCTTTAGTGTTAATAGGCTCAGTGACTTACTCGGATTTTTCATCTAATAAATGCATTAAATAAATTTATCCTACAGCCAAGCTTTGGAGTTCACTGACAAATTCTCTCAATCCCCTAGATGAAGGGCAGGAGAGGGGAGAGCTGCTGCCCTGTATGGAGACTTCCCTCCTCTGGGACACAGCTGGTGTTCTTCCCTGTGGCCTCATGCCCATTTAAGGGCCACCTGGGCCCAGTGAAAAAGGCAGCTCCTTCTCCCCTTCCTTCCTTCTTCCTGGCGGGGAGCAGGTCTGCACCCCCACTGCAGTAGCACCCTTGCAACATGAATGAGGAAAATGCCTGGCTTCAGGAGGGTGGAGCAGGGGGGCCATCTGGGCCCCGGTCCTCAGGGAGGTGCCACTGTGGTTCTCCGTGAGATGGAAACACACCTCTGCCCTGAGACTGCTGAACACCAAGCTTGGATGGTATTGGAATGACCCAGTACGATGTGACTACAAATAGATCTGGGTCAAAGTGAAATCAATACTCCCTTGCCTGGCTCACAGAGGGGCAACTGATCACAAGACTCGCTGCCTCTCTCCCTCTCTGCACAGCAGCCAGGGGACCGCTGAGAGGCCCAGGCAGTGCTTGGGTTTGGAAAGTGCGCGGTGCTGAAAAACCCAGTGTTCCTCGGTATTCTCAAGACACCCATCCCCGGTTCCCATTTCCCATTTTAAACTGTGCGCAGACACAGCACAAAGGGACGTGGTTATTTCCCTATGCGTTGTCAGCAGTTTCTCTGAGCCAAGCCTGCCTTCCTGGAGGACAGCAGGGAGCCCATTAAGACTTGTGATTTATAGGGCCTTGCTTCCTATTCCCAAAGGACAATACTGTGCTTTCTGCCTTTGCCTGTCCCTTCTCCTCCCCTCACTGTCTTCTTCACACCCTTCCTCTAATCTTCCCACAGTCCCTCTGGGTTGCGGTAACACTGTACAGCAACCTTGGCCCCAGAGCCCTTGCCCTTGGGCCTCTCTTGGCTGCCTTCCAAGTGCACAGAGATCGGTGGTGATTGGCACAGGCCCGGTCTCCTCCCCCTAGCTCCTTGGCCATGTGTGCAATGCATCAGTGGGTATCATTCATCTTGAAATTGAAACCCCCCTCGGTTAAATTTATAGCCTCTGTGTCTCCCTGAGCAGGGCATTCTTTCAGATCCTTTGAAAGAACAGGTGAGTCTCCTTGATCTGTGTGTCTTGTATCATTCCAAAACGTCTTTGATCCTCAAAGCTGCTTTCAGGCTCACCAGCTGGGAGCTGACGGGCAGATGCTGGGGCCCTGACACCTTCCCAGGATGACTTCAAGGCTGGGCCTCTAAGGGAAAAAGGCCACGTTCAAGTTGTAGATTCATGGTGCTGATAGTACATGGCTGCAATAATCACAGAAGCCACCAGTACCTCAGGGGATTATCCACAGTGCAGTCCTCACTGTGGCTCCAGGCCCTCCAAGGTGTCCCTGAGAGGAACACAAACCCACAAAGCTTTATATGAGATGCTTTGCTGGTGGGAAGGCTGTTCTTCCTCCTCCTCTTGGGAGGGTCTCGAGATAAGTAACAGAGGTGGTATTACTCCCTGAAGGTTGGCGGGGGAAACAGCCAGCATTCTCAGCTTATCTACTTTGCAGCTGTTACCTTCAGTGGGGCCTTCAGGGTGAAGAGAGGGTGGTGGGAGCAGGATGCAAAGTAGTAGTGAGAGGAGGCTGGAGGGAGGAGGGACACCCAAGTGCCCACGGAGGACAATTTTACACTGATGACTGGTGGGAGGGGATAGGCCAGGTTGGTCTCACTGCTCTACTCTGTGAGTGGTGCTTGCTCTCGGAGGAGTCATGTTCCTGGTAGCAAACCTACCTTCAGCCTTTCCAAGTGCTATTTCAGAAGGATGGGGGTGGTACAGATTTTTACTAAAAATTTTTGAAGGGGGAGGAAAAGAGTTTATGTCTCTCCTCAACAACAATACCTGGTAAAGATTGTGGTTAAACACTTCTGTTTCTTAATGTAGAATTCTCTCTTTTTGCTAGTAGAATCCTACCTCCCCTTTTTCTTCGCAGGAGCTATTTCTCAAGATTTCCCCTATTATCCAGCAAATGTCCAACTGCTATCTTCAGCTTGGCACTCCACTTAGCCAGACAAAGACAAGGGGCCAGACAGAAGGTCACAGTACATCAGAAGAAGTGTCCTGGAAGACAGGTCCCTCCTAATTAAATGAGGTTATCCTCCTGGATCTGACTCATTATCTCACTGAAATAGACATTTTATCGGAACAGACCATGTGCTGGATCTCACACAACTGTTGCAATAGCCCAGCAGGTTGGTACAGATGGACAACTAGAGCTCAGAGATGCTCACTGGGGTGTCTTCTGTCGCACAACAGAGACATGGCAGAGCCGACTCGGAACTCAGGTCTGCTCCAGCAAACTTGTTCCCTAATTCACCTCTCCAGGGGCACCAGGGCTTCACTCTGCTAACCGTGAGCAGTGGTTTTTGCACTTAGAAGCTCATGGCTATGAGTGTTCTTGGGCCCTAACCAAAATGATAACAACTGAAATTAAAAATTATTCATGCTGTATATAGGACACGAATCAATACAGCGCTATATACCAACTTAAGGCTATAGATGGATTAGGAACTTTTGCTGGAAAATTATCTGATTTTAAAATTGCCAAAAATACAATTGAAAATTATTTGCTTGGATGCAAATGTGCTTGAGAAGCCCAACAGTGCTGTGGTCACAATACTCCCCATACCCTGTTGTTTAGCACTTTAAAGCTCGCTTAAGCAGGGCTTCCGTCCGCACCACTTCAAGTTGGTTTTGTGTCAGGGGAAAGTTTGGCACGGACACTATCTATTTTGCAGCTGAGACTTGCATATGTTAAGGAAGTTGCCTAATGTTCTAACAAACTAAGAAACATAAGCCAGATCCCAATTTTCCCTTTGCACATTCCAGTTGTAGCGTGTTCATACATTTGTTCTTCTTTTTCTCGTTTACCATGCAGTAAGTGATGGAACATGTGAAGAGAAAGTCATCAAGTGTATAAAAGAACTGAATGCCATCAATCAACTTGCCTACTTGACTACTATCAAACACTCTCCCCAATGGCAGCTGAATACATATTTTTCAAGCTCCCAAGGATCTTTCATCAAGGTAGATTGATATTCTGTATTGTAAACTAAATGCATTGAAATGACACAGACTATGTTCTCTAATTTAACTGGAGCTCAGTAAGTGAAAGACACCAAGAAAATCCCTGAGTGTGTGGAGACAAAAAAAAAATGCCCTTCTAAATAGCTCATGAGTCAAAGAAGAAGTTTCAAGGGAAATTAGAAAATATTTTGAACTTAATGCAAATGAAAACACAACATAACAAGATTGGTGGTGCAGCTAATGTAGCGCTTAGTGGAAAATTTATAGCACGAAGAGCAGATAGTAGATAGCCAAAGAATGACCTCCCCCAAATATCTACATCTTAACGCTCAGAACCCATGAATATGTTACGTTATAAGGCAAAGGAGAATTCAGGTAGCAGATGGAATTCAGTTTGCTAATTGGTTGACTTTAAAGTTTTTTTTTTTGTATGAGACAATCTCATTCTAGAATTCAGTGGCGTCATCATAGCTCACTGCAGCCTCAGACTTCTGGGCTCAAGCAATTTTCCTGGCTCAGTCTCCTGAGTAGCTAGGATGATAGGGAAGCACCAGCACACCAGGCTAATTTTTAAATTTTCGATGACTCCTTGGAGTTTACCCGGCCCTAGGGTGGGGGTCTTGTTTCTGGTACCCCACGACCCCTGTGTGCTGCTTTTGTGAGCCTTGGATGGCTGAATTCTGTGAGACCAGGGTCTTTCTTCATGAGGACAGCCCCTTCAGGTGTCTGGACAGACCACAGACTCTCTTTTGCAAATACAAGGTGTGAGCAAAATAATTCCTTTTCACATGGTTCCGCCAAAGACTGAAGTTTCTGTAGAGATCCTCAGAGGCCTCCAAAATCCAAGGCAACTGGGATGGGTCCCTGGGCCAGTGCAGGGCTGCAGTGCTGACTCCTTAAGGCTCAAACCTCTGGTTTGCTTTCTAACATGAGGTGCCCATGAGAATGGTTCTTGAGGAGGAACCCGACTTCTAGACCTTCTATTTTAACAGGGTTAACAGAGATACTGAGATCAGACTTTAAGTGACTGGTTCAAGGTCTCAGATTCGGGGTTGGGGGCAGGGTTTGGTCAAAGTCACCATAGTGCTTCCTGACCTGTGCTCAGGCATTTTGACTATGTGCCTTGACACCCTGCTTGTGCAGGTACTGTGTGACTTCTGTCCGTGTGTGTGCCTGTGTACCTCTGTGTACATGTGTGGTGTGTGAGCCTCTGTGTGTGAGTGGTGTGTGTGTGCCTATGTAGGTGCTTTGTGTGCCACAGTGTACATGTGTGGTGTGTGTATCCCTGTGTGTGTATATGTATGCATATGTACCTCTGTGTACAGGTGTGGTATGTGTATGCCTGTTTGGGGGTTTGCATGTGCCTGTGTGTACTTGTGCTTGTCTTTGCCCTCACAAAGTGAGCTGGGCCACAGTCCCCTGCATGCTGTTTCTGCAGAACCATCAAGGAGCAGGTGTGGGAGAAAGAGCCAACTTATACCCAGTTGACGAGGAAAGTGAGTTTGAAGGCCTTGTCCCCAGGCTTTGGCTTCCCTGGAAGTCCAGGTGATTTCCCAGGTGATAAAGGGTAGGGCCTGGCAGGCTAAGGAGGGTGAGCCCACCACTCTGTGATCTGTGGAACTTCTGTGCTAATGATAGGTCATGCTTGTGTCCCTTGTGATTGTACTCTCTTGAGAATTATGTGCTTTGAAGCAGCCAGATCTCCCCGGGGTCAGGGGCGGAAAACCTGGAAAGGTGAACAACCGAGACCCAACGACTTTACCCCAGACTCCCAGTAGGATCTGAACTCAGGGCCTGGCCCTCTTGGGAACACAGCCTCCTAAGGCCATTTTCTCACTGGGAGAGACATGGGTTTTCCTCTCCTGTTATTTGAAGGGCTTGAGACTCCTCTCAGGGAGTCCAGTCTGATTCTGCCTATTAGAATACTCACTTTCCTCAGCATGATATGCAGGCTTATTGGTGTGGGCGGCTTGCAGGCTACACCCACCAGGCTGGGGCCAAGCAAGCCCAAGGCACAGCCCTCCCAAATACACTAGGCTCTCTCTCCCCATGGTCACACGTGTAACTTTAAGAAGGAAAAATCTGAGAGAGGAGAACTGGGTTTCCAGGCAGCAGGAGGTCAAGGGTAAGCAGCGTGTGTAGCTTGTGGGGACCTAGCTGTGTTTGCTGTGGCCAGGGGAGCAGGGTGCCCATTCTCCAGCAGGGGAGGGGACTGTCTGAGAAGCACTGGGAGGGCTGGGGCAGTGACTCCTATCTCAGGCTCCAGTGCCCCAGCTTTCTGTCTGCTTTCTCCTAAGGGTCCTGAAAGTGGCTGAGTGGCAATGGGCTGGTGGGAAAACCCAGAACTTGCTGTGGCTGTGTTCCCTGCCACCTGGGGAAGGGTTGCCTTTGTTCTCTGGGCAGTGGAAGGTGTTCAGAGAAAGTGTGGGCCCAGCGTCAGCATCTTCAGATGGTTAGAAAGCTTCACCTGCTGGGGAAGGGAGTTGGGGGCCTGCTGAATGGAAACTCTGGGCCAGCTTGGGTTCTTAAACAAAAGAGCCCTCCAGGACCTGAACGGGAGGCAGCTATGATCACCAGGATTGACTTTGGGGATGGGGGGAGTGCAGCTTCCCTTCTCCCCCAGCCTCCCGCAGCCACACTCCAAGGCTGGTCACCCAAGTAGTAGTCACCAATAGAGCCTGCAGGGTGTGGGGCACACTCCCAAGAGGCCACTAGACCCGAAATCTCTTCATTTGGAGTTTTGTTCATGTTCCAAATGTGAGCTCATTTCCAATGCTCTGAGTCCATGACAAGGCTTATTTGTTTTAATATAAAAAAGAGCTGATTTACCCTGGAGGACATCCATTATGCTACTCTCCTGGCTCACTCCTAAGGTGATGTTGGGAGGGCAGTGCCCTTGGTCCAAACTGGTGTCATGTTCCTGGCCACCATGAGGGTCCCTTTCTGCCTCAGGGGGAGCATCAGTGCTACTGTCCTTACCACAATGCTGAGGGAGCATCTACAGTGCACAGATCCCAAAACTACCTGGCCAGAATTCCCCAGGGTATAAGAAGGACACAGGTGTACAGGGCAGGTGAAGGCATATGTCTGGGATTGCAGTAAATAGCTTGAGATTGGCAAAGGGACTTGAGGTCAGCAAAGAGGTCAACAGGCTGAGGTCTCTAGCTGACCATGCTCAGCAGTTCTCAAGGGAAAGTCCCAGCAGCATAGCTTCAGAATCTTAGAAATCAAATCCCCCAGAGTCCTTCACTCCCAGCTGAACTGGAAACTCCTGGGCGGGGCCCAAAGCCAGAGACCAGGAAACCTCTCCAGTTTGAGAACCACCAGCTGACACCAAAATCCTGATGTTTACTGAAGTGGATGTCAGCCTGCAGACCCACTGTGAAGGAGGCTGCCACAGTGCAGGGACCGAGTCCATCCCAGGGATGGCTCTGCAGGGCTCAGGGAGGACCCCTGGATCCACCCAGAGTGGCTCCTTATTGTAGTGGGGATCCCTCCCCTCCAAAGGCTCATGGTCAGGACCACCTTTCTCTCCCACAACAATCACTAGCTCCCAGAGTCCTGGCTTAGAGGGCTTGGGGAAAACCCAAACTAAGACTATGTGTAAGCTGGGAGTTTATCCATGTCTCCATAAATTCCATGACAGGCTTGTAGCATTTCTACAGTCACAAAACCGAACACTTCTACAAATTAATAGCAAAAAGTCTTTATAACCTAGGCAACTCAAATTGACCGTGCTCATCAATTGCAATGGTGGAGTCATTTGTGGGCACTTGGTGGCCAGTGACAGTAAGGCTGTGGTTCCACTGTGCACTGTGGCTGTCCCAAGCCAATGGGGCTGGACTGCAGCTTTGAACCTGGGGAAGACACGTTCACACCACTGACCAAGAGTGTCCTTTGGCCAAGGCATTGACTTTTGCTTCTGTATGTTCCTATTGGCTGTGACTCTGAGTCCTTTCTTGGGTCATGGGCAGTGTCCAGGGCTGTTCACTTGCACCACATGATCCAGAATGGGCCTCCCTTTTTCCTATCAAGTTTTTGCTTATGAAAAATATTGTGGTAAAATGCACATAACACAGAACTTGCCATTTTTACTGTTTTCAAGTGGGCAGTTCAGTGGCATTAAATATGTTCACATTGTTGTGTAACTATCCTTAGCAGAATTTTCTAATCTTCCCAAACAGAAATTAGGTCCTGGTGAGACAATGTCAATTTCCTCTCAGCCCCTGGCTACCACCACTCTAGCTTTATGAATCTGTGAGCGTGTGTAGTGAGAATAAGATAGAGTCAGTCTGACCAGGGTCTAGAGAACACGGCTGGTCTGGTCAGTTTAGGTCCTATGTGACTTTCACCATGTGTCTCTCATTCTTGTTGTTTTGTAAATTTAGCTTCAACCTGAAAACATGTGTCTTCCGTAGTTTAGAGTGATAGGGTGATTGAATTAGGAGATTAACTTTTGAACTGGAAATGTTGTAATAGGTCATGGGTTATGTAGATTATTATTTATTACTATTTAAGATAAGGATTAATGTGGTTCTTACTTTGAACTTTTATGTATCAAACTGCGGTATTGGAAATGAAAGGGCAGAACAGTCTTGGAGAGTCTACTCTCACTGTTTTGCAGAGTTGCTGGCCTTCTGGTAGTAAAGCTTGGTGGGCCTAATCCTGGTCTCTGCATTGGCCTGACAGTGACAGGTGGCCAGACCTTCTTTGTCCAGTAACAAATCTGACTGCTCTAGGTACCTTCTATGAGTGGTGTTATGCAGTGTTCGGTGTTCCTCCTGGTATGACTTGCTTATTCACTTAGTATCATGTGCTCCAGGTCCATACACATTGTAGCACGTGACAGGATTTCCTTCTCATTCAAGGCTGAACATATCCCACTGTCTGTACATACCACGTTGTGTGTATCTACCGGGCTTCAGTGGACACTGGGTGGTTTCCTATCTGGCTAATCTGAGCAGTGCTGTGGTGAACATGGGTGTGCACATATGTGTTTGGGTCCCTCCTTTCAATTCTTTTGGATATATACCCAGGAGTGGAATAGCCAAATCATGTGGTAATAGAATGTGCTTTTAATAATTTTTTGGAGCTTATAGTATTACAGGAAGACAATAAAAATTAAGTAAATACCTGATGGTCTTTGTGAATGCCTCTTCAGATCAAAGGATCCACAGGCCCAGCCTGGAGGAACATGCTTGTCCTTGTTTGGGTTTCCCAGGGAAGCAGAATAAGACTGTGACATGGGTGCAGGGAGGTTATTTGGAACATGATCCTCAAAAGGCCTGTGAGAGGTGGCGGAGTGAGGCTCCCCAGAAGAAGAGCAAGTGGCTTGACTTGGTGTGGCACCTGTGGGCCCAGCTACACTGCTGGGCCCAAGCCTGGCTCCACTCTGTGCTCGGGTGACCTTGGGCAGTAAGGGTGCTCACTGCTTTTCGAGAATCCCCAACAGAACACTCATCTCGTCTGAGGTTTGTTGTCTCCACGCATCAGCAGTTCTGAAAGATGCCAGAGATAAAATACTTCTCCTTGGCAAAACATTTGTGTTCCCAACAATGGCTCCAAGGGTTACTGCTGAATTGTAGTAATTAGATCTGTAAGAGTCAAACTGGCACCTTATTCTACTTATGCCTGAGTAAATATCACATTCTGTGTGGAAGTTAATTTGGAGAACTCCCAGTTATGTGGTAGGTTGGATGAGTGACACTTTTTTCCCAGCAGAAGCTCCAATAATAGCTCAGGGTACTTCCAGTTCACCGAGGGTGTGGTGTGTGACCCTTCACAACCCCTGGGATCATCCATGTCTCTGCATTTAAACAGTGTTTAGAGATAAACAATGATAACAATGGCTGTAAAGGCAGAGAACCCCAGCCTGAGTCACTGCAGTTCCATTCTTCTGTGGCCGCTGGACAGACACAGGTGCAAAATCTCAGGGAGTATTTCTGTGTGCTAAGTACCAATTGTAGTCTATTCACGAAATGGATTTGCTTCATTTTATGATTGCCTTTGACAATTTTATCACAGACGATAGAGCCGTAAACACATTCTGTTTCCATCTCGCCCGACCCATGTCCCCACCTGAGTGAAGGCTGATGGCTGTGTCTCTTCTCAGGGTTGGCCACCCAAGACTTCTGTCCATACAGACACTCAGAGGAGAGCCCTGGGCAGAGGAAGGCCTGGGGCTGCAGCCTTGAGGGGAGAGGAGCCAGTCCGCCTTGCTGGGCATTCTCAGTTGAGCCTGGCATCTGAATGAAGAATTCGAATGAGCCCATCTCTGGTGAGGGGCCACCTGGTGCAACGTCCCCAGAAATGTATACCATGGAAGGGTATCTTATGTAGGACTTAACCTAGATATTTTCATTTTTAGGAGAAAAAATTTATCCATTCAATAAATATTTACTGATCTTTAGGCATGAGCAAAGATAAATGTATGCCAAGCAAATTGCAAGGAAAGCAGCTTTCCATGTTCTCCACTGCCCATTTAAGCTTTCCTCAGGAGGGCAGGGGTGACTTCCCTGCTGGGCGTAAGATGTTTCCAGCCCCTCAACCCATCTGTACCCACTTAGGTTATAAACTATCCTCAGTCTTTTCGGGACACGAGAACAGTTAATCTTGATTTTCTGAGTGAAAATTAGTAGTGGGAATCTAGGTGGGGACCGCTTTTCCTCGTGGGCTCCTTCTTTGCTCTTTCCAGCCCCCAACTTTGCTGGAGAGTCCTAGGGTGGCTGCAGGGAGCATATGGATGGGAAACACAGGTCTTCCTTGAACTGGCATTGTTGGGAGGAGGCCACGTGCTCACCAGGGCTTTGGAGGTTCCCTGTGCTCCCCATCCTGGCCTTTCTGGAGTTGTGAGGACAGATGGTGCTCTATTCTGGTTAGTCTCTAACAAAGGCCTTCATGTCCCCTAAAGTTCAGTTGCCCAAGGTGATTGCAGGCCCTCCTATGTGCCAGTATGGAAGATGGCCGGTCTGTCTCTTACCCTAAATATTTCCCTGGTGGGGCATCATCAGAACCCAGGCTACCATGTCCTGGAACTGTGTAGCCCTGTCATTCTTAGCCTGGCATTGGGCAGCATCACCCTCCCCCATCGTGGCCACGCCAATGTGTTCCTGACCAGAGCTTCTCCCTGCTCAGAGTTATAGCTGTGAGCTGGCTTCTTGCTGTCTCCCCTGAATGTTCCTCATAGAGGGCTGGTGTGCCTGGAGACCTGACATTGCACACCTGGTGTATCTTCATATCTGGATTGGACACTTAGCTCTTAACTTCCCATCATTTTTGGAGAGAGACATGGCTATATGCAAATGACCGTGGTACAGAGTGGACAATGCCCAGTGGCCTGAAGAAGTATGGACAAAGAGGAGAGAGATTCTTCCACTGGGGCACAAGGCAAGGATCTCCAGCTTGGCCTTGAAGGTGGTTGCAGTGCCCTGTGCAGGGAGGGAACGGCAGGTGGCAATGCAAGGAATGCGGACTGCTGGCAAGTGCGGGCGACTGCCCACTACCACTTTTTGTTCTTTAAAATGTCCAGAATATTCTGAGCTCCTGGAAGTAAAGAGTTTACATAAACATAAAATGTTCTGTTTTTATTATATGAGTTAAATAGGATGGCCATTTTCATATGGGAACACCCTAAGGCACATTTGACCTAAGTTGGACATTTCAATAAAGTGGAAATTACGGCACAGAAACAAGAACAATAAGAAAACTTCACTCCTGCTTTCTCCTCTCTTACTTGGTATTTTTATTTACGTGTGTGTTTTAGGAAATGGCTTTGAAGTGTCTTAAAGCTTGGAGGTGAGGGGGAGTGGCATCCTCTTCGAGGGCTTCCTGTGAGTACAGTCGGATGCAGCCGTGGTAACGAAGGCAGCCAGGGTTCGCAGAGCCTTTCTTGATGTGCTGAGATGAAACACCACGTCAAGTGAGATTGGACTGAAATGTGGTAACAGGGAAGCCTGATACCTTCAGGGTCAAAGCCCTATAAAGATGAAAATCAGATTATTAACGACAGTTTGTAGTTTTTTAAAAAAAGATTTCAGATGTCTTTGCTCAGCAGGCTGTGTGCAGACGTCCCTGCTGGCAAACACGTTTAGACTGCATGCTTGCAAATGGACCAGGGTCCTGGGTTCAGTCTGCAGAGCCAGTGCTGCCTATGTAGGGCCAATGAGTGCTCTGTGTCCTCCTGGGGTGGGGGCAGGAACTTGGATGCTGAGGTCTGAGTCAGGTGTCAGTCCTGACTTGGAGGCTGCAGAAGGGGATAGACACCTAGCCTGTCTCTCCGATAGGTACGGCTGCAGGGTCCACAACTTACCACCTGGTGTCTGGGTGGGAGGCTGGGCAGAGATGCAGCAGCTGCCTGGGTGACGAGCTTATCTATAGGAGGAAAGGGAGGTTGAGGTTTGAGAGGCCCCCCTAGGAGGTTCCACTGGCTCTAGCTGGGCATGTGACTAGGGATAGGGCCCTTTGTGTTTGAGCCTCAGTTTCCTCGGCTGTAACTGGGGGGAGGGCTGACCCACTGGACAAGCGTGGTCCTCTGCTCCTCTCATCCCTGGGGCCAGTCATCAACACCTCAAGGTAAAGGGACATTTTCAAGTGCGGGGATCTGTCTGGGCCAGAGACTTTGGGGCAGCCCAGGCCAGGCAGTAGGAGGGTGCTGAGGACTTGGCTGGAAGGTGTGTGTCAGGTGTCAGGGCCAGGAGAGGTGCCGGGGGAAACGCTCAGTGTGTGTGGGGAGGAAGGGATGAAGGCTCTAGGTATTAGGCTTGTCAGAGGAAATGTGATACCTGACCTGACACCTCTGCCCTCTAGGGTGTTTCTTCCTCTGAGATGCCAGCCCTGTCTCTACCCACCTCAGACACCCACCCCCGCCAAAAAACCCACCAAGGCTCACAGAGGCCGGGTACATCCTGAATCATTGAACCCAAGCCTCTTACGCGAGTCTGTGTCTCATCACCACAGGGCATTTAATTTGTTATTTGGATTAATCCAACCTGAAGCCTACCACCGGTGGGGGCCTTTCTCATCCTCGGCCCTGTGGAGAGACAGCTCGGCCAAATGAGGAGGCTGTGGAGCTCCCCGATGATTCATGCCCTGGATGATGTGGTGCAGGCCTTGGGAGACACCTCCGGAGAGGTCAGGGCCCAGGGCACTGGCTGTACAGGGGCTCTGAGCACAGGTGTGTGGAAAGCTGGGGCGGGCGTCAGCAGATTGGACTTAAAACCAGCTCCTAGTGTTCACTGGTCTTCTGATGTCAGTGGTGGAGGCGAGGGTTCCAACCTCCCCTGGAAGTTGCTGGAGGACTGGCGTGCCAAAATGCAAGCCCCACAGCTGGTCTCTGGCACAGACACGCTCCATCTAATGTCTGCTGGCCCCTCGTCATCCACTGTCATGCTCACATGTGGGCTTCTGAAAAGCACAGAGCAGAGGTGTGGATATTGGATTACAAACTTCCTGCACCAGAGGGCTGAGCCTTGTCTCGAGTGGGTCTGATGACATTGCTCCTCCGTGGAGGCAGATGAGAAGTGGGCCTGGGAGAAGTGCTCTCCATCCCACCCCACATCCATGTGGCACAGGAGGACAGGGTTGATGGCATCTGTGTAGCTGTGGGAAGGTGAGTGGGGAGTGAAGTGCCACTTGCTAGGCAATGATGACTCATCATTTGAAGAGGAAAAGTGCCTGAGGGTCAGCGGATGTTGGGAATGTCGGCCATTTGCTTCCTCTGGGTTTAAATTTAACCTGCTGAGCATTCAGCCTGCTTGTACATTTACAGGCTGTTTTCATCTCCATGAACTCTCACTGGGTGCGGGAAGAGTAGCTGGAACTCCCTGTGCCCCTCTGGATTCTGGCTCCGTTGCTCTTCTGGAAGACACAGGCACCGGGACTTTTCAGAGCTGTCCATGGAATGCTGGCGTGAGCCTCACTTGAGAATCTCTGCTCCAGATCTTGGCATCAGTCAATTTCTGCCATCTCCTCGTGCCCCTCTGAATTCACAGCCCCTGAACATCTCAGCCCAGCTAGGAACCACAGGCCCCAGATCCCGCATGTGGCTCTTGAGCCAGCTTTCAGGACTGTTCCTCACTCTTGCTTCCCAAGAAGTTTTGCCTATTTGGGGTCCAGCAGTGAGCTCACTGATTTCTACTCAGGCAAATGACCTTCATGAATTTCACCTAAAGTTTGACTCCAACTGTGGAAACTTAAGGCTTTACTGCTACTCTCATTATGCAGAGTTGACTTGTAGGGAGAGACCTTCATTAATCCAAAAGTCCAAAGGTGTATTAGGATTGTTCCAAAACTCTGTGTGATGTTTCTTTATCTAGGAACACACACACACACACTACAAGAAAGTACAACCCTTCTGGCAGTGTGGACATCCTTGGCCAGCCCTCCATCTAGCATGCTGCTCCTGACAGATGCCTCCACGTGGCCTCCAACCTTCCCCCTCTGAGCAGAGTATGCAACCACCAGGCTAAGAGCTGATGTGTGCTGACCCTGCTGGCCTTGTTGCTCACAGTAGATCTGCAGCTGGAGCTCTTCATGTGTTAGAAAGTGTTTGCAAAATGACAGGGCCACGTCGTCATGGAGAATGCCTTCTGCAGATGTTGGGCACACAGCAGCAGAAAGGCAGGTGGGGTCACTGCCTTGTCACATCAGTGCTGGAGTCTCTCTTGGTGCCATTCACATGTCTGAAACCTGACCTCACTGCCACCCCACACCCTGTGGCCATCCCACCTTCCTCCCATATCACTGCAACCCAGCTACTTGTATTGGTTTGACTTGGGAAAAAAATAGTGCCTGTGAATTTCTTTTAGGATCTTCATCTTTAAAAATGGACATCCAAAATACTGGTCTAATTGGGGCCTTTTTAGATTTAGAAATAGTCAAAAAAATGTGTCAAGGAATGCACAAACTCTGTTGCTAGGCTGAACATAATCCTAGCCTCCTGGGAGGCCAAAGTGGGAGAATTGTTTAAGTCCAAGGAAGAGTGAGACCCCGTCTCTGCAGAAAATAGAAAAATGAGCCAAGCATTTTGGTGCAAGGGTTAGTTCCAGCTACTTGGGAGGCTGGGACAAGAAGATAGTTTGAACCCAGGAGTTGAGGGTGCTGTAAGCTATGATGAGACCACTGTACTCTATTCTGGGCAACAGAGCAAGACCTTGTCTCAAAAACAAACTCTCTAGACTTTAAATCTCCACTCATAGAACATCCCCAAACAAGAAGTTGCTTCCTAGGATCAAGTCAACTTATAGACATCTGTAGACATGGGAAAGAATGTTCTGATTTGTCTTTCTCCAGGGCAAGTTTGGTGAGTTGGGTGTACAAATAATATTGGTAACAGATTCCCCACTTGCTTTTAAACTGTGGCGGCCCACCTGCCCCTAACTACAACAGATCTAGCACAGCGTGACTTAATTACTCTTCCTCTAATTTTAGCTTCAAATCTTCTGACTTCAACATTTAGTAGTATTTGATATCAGCCGCGGAACACGCCACAAAAGACAATCTCTCAAAAATAACATCCCACATAGTTTGGAATAGTAGCATTTGCTCCGTCAACTCATGTTTCTGGCCAAATATGGAGAAAGAGAGCCCCTTTGCCAGAGCTGTGTTGGGCCTTTCAACGAGGCGGTTCTCTGCGGGATGCCTGGTGAGAACATGCTCCGCTGGTGGGCCGCGTGCCACCTTTCATGCTCGCGTAGCCCTTTCATCTCTGTGGCAGCCGGCACACTTGGCAAGGTTTCTCTCCAGTATGGTCTGGGGTGGGAAGCTCAGTCAGGGTGGGTTTCCCAGGAATGAGAGTCTGGAAACCAGCTCTTTTCTAGCCAGAGATACTGATCTGGGGAAGGAGGAAGTAAGTGGGACTAGAATTACAAACCAGGTGCCTTCACTTCCAGCCCAGCAGCTACTCTCCCTCCCTCTGGATGCCCCGAGCACATTCATAGGTAGCCTGAGTTCTGAGAATTAACGTGACACCAGGTGGAATCAAGGATTAACGTCCACGCCTGATGTGAGCACAGAGACTGTAAGTCTGGGTGGTCATTGCACGTTTCTTCTCGCTGGGCGATGCCGTGCTTGCTTTCAAAAGCTCATTAGAGATGCCGCCTTGCTTTGAAAGGCACAGAGCTGTTTCATGTGCCAGTTTCAATCGGCCCATAATGCTCCTCCAGAGGGCTGGTAACTACAAGGGGGTGTGCTTGTGCAGCCAGAGGCATCTCCCTGCCTGCGCTTCTGGGGACAGCATCTCACTGCTCGAGGATGACAGCACTGGGCAGACCCAGATGCCAGACTACTGTTTCTCATTCTCAATTTGGCTCTGCCTCTGAATGTGTGGGGCCACGGCCTCTTCCAGGAAGGTCAATGTCAGAACTTTGATGCTGCTTTACAAAAGTGGAGGAAATCAAGTGCAGACTCCTGAAATATTAGTAATGCCAGAGTTCGTGTTACATTGTTTTTAAGTTTTGGAAAAGGTTATCTGGGAAGAGGGGTCGTGAATATCCCCCTTAAGCTAGTTAATGTCTCCATTGTCCCCTGCGGTGGCTTCTCCACTAGATATCCTATCTGGTATCCCTGCTGCCCTGAGGTCGGGCCATCCTGGGAAGGAGTCTGCAGCCAGGGCTTCAAGTTAATCTGGCTCTGTGTGAATGATGGAAACTCAGCTCTGGTTCCCTGGCCCGGGCCCAGCTCCCCTTTCCCTCTCCCTGGGGCTGTGATGAAGTGCCGAGTGCATGCATGAGCAAGTTGCTTGTGTGTCTGCTTACCTTGGCATCCTAAACCCTCCTGCCCCATCTTCCCTGTGTGAAAATGCTTGCGACAAGCTTCTGCCTGTTTCCACTTTCAGTGTGTGCTCCTATCAACTCGCCTCTCTTTGGAAAGCCAGATTGCCTGTGTTGACCTTGTACAAAGACCTTTGTGCTGGCTGGGTAGCGAGGGACCTTCATGTGACTGGCAAGTGACTTGGTTTCTCATGGTTGCATCATGCTTTGGGGGCACGAGGTATGCATGGGAAGCTCCAAAGGGGTCATGTCCCTGGGAAAGGTGCACAATACCTTCTGAATCAATATTCTTTAAAGTGGGTGCCCAGTTTCCATCAGAGTAAAGCCTGTTCCCAAATAGGGGTAAGTCAGTGAACTTGTCGAATGTCACCAACCTATCTAGGAGGTCATAACCTCCAAAGGCAGTCACAGGTCTTCAGGCATAACAACCCCAGCTGAGCAGTCCCAGGTTCTTGAGCTGTAGAGTGGATGAGGCAATCCAGCATCAGGTCACAAGAGGCTGGGGACAGGTAAGACCCAGAGCCGGCTATGCAGGAGCACATGTTCCATAGTGGGTGGGTGGACACCAGGCTCTACCAACGCTAGGGCCATGGTTAAGTGATGCCACGTGCCTGTAGGGGCTTTCTTAAGTTAAAACCAGGTTTAACTGAGATAGCTACATCTCTTTCTCAGAAGAGCCAACACGTCCACAGCCCCAGCCCCTATAGCTGAGTTCTGCTGCCTAGGAGCTATATCCCCAAGAGGAGAGAGCAGCCTCACCCCCTGCTGTGAGCAGCCTCACCCCTGCTGTGAGCAGCCTCACCCCCTGCTGTGAGCTCTCAAGACCAATCCTAGGTTCCCTCTGCCTGGAGACCTGTCCATCCTTGCCCCTCCCGCCCCTGCACTTCTGACCTCACAGTCTGCTCCTTTCAATTCTCTACCCCAGTATATTTCAATGTGAGCCTCAGGGGAGTTTGGGGCCTATCAGGAACAGAGAGGCCAGCCATTCTCACTGGGACACAAGCTTTAAAGGATATTGTCTTTGTCAGCAGTTATCATTTATCTTACCCTGGGGCAAGTGATTTTATAATGACCCCCCCATCACACAGCTGCCCTTGGCAGTGGTGGGCATTCTTCTTAATGCCCCTGAATGGGTAAGGAGACAGATGGTCACGGTGCGGGCTCATCTATGGACTGCCTCACTACCAGCTCTGGGAAAACCCAAATTTTACTCCAGTGGACTTTCCACACAGCACAAGCTGGGAGTCAGAACACAAATGTAACTCTTGCATGAGGAATAGTGCTTACACGTGTGTCCTGCTCCTAAAGGCTAAGCCTGCAACTCCTTTGGTACTTTGGTTACATGGTAATTCCTCAAGGCACATCCTCTGATCCCACATGCTCTGATCTGCAGCAGGCAGGCTCGTAGGAAGTCAGCCACCAAGAACCCCATGTGAATCGGAGTGATCTGTGTTGTTCTCTTTATTTTTGGAACACAAAACAAAAAGAAAGGTAGTCAAAAGGTGTATCAGTGGTGCCCAGAGAGCAGATCAGAGTGGAGAGGTTCAGGCCAGATTTATTGAAAGGGGAGGTGACCTGCCTAGGTAGTGCAAAGGTGGTATCTGTGCCCCTCGGGAAGTTAGGGACCTCTTTTATGTAGTACTGTAGGGGTTGGGCAAATTTCACTGGTTGTTTGGAAGAGTTTGGTGAGTTAGGTCCTTTGGTGTGAACTTCTTGGGGGTGGGACTAACTGGGTCCTTTGTCTTAGGAGGAGAGGAGGAAGAGGAGGGTAAGGAGAGGAGAGGGAGGGGGAGGGGGAAGGGGAAAGGTTTATGTGTGGCTGTGTGAAGCGCCCCCTATGGTAATCCAAGAGATTTATCAAGTACAAAGAAGAACTTTGGGAATGTCCAGGGTCTCACAGCACCTGCCCCTATCCCTTCTAGTGGTGTTAGAATTAAGAGATGGGGATTTGTTATTTCAGTGAAGATTCTGGGAACTGCTGTAAGGTCTTTGGTGGCTCACAGATATGTTTACACTCAGGATGCTTCCTCAATGGCATATTCTTTTAGTTACCTTCAACAAGGGTTGAAATAGGACTTTCTGTACAGCTTGAAATTAAAAAGATGATGCATTGATTGGATTTAGCAGTGGTTGCAATTATTCAGATCAATATCGGTTCTCAGGGAATTGACTTTCGGGGAGAAAAGTGCAGGTAATCTGAGTGTCACCTTTTCTGACAAGGCATTGAGATCCTGTAGCATTCCTGTGAGCCTAGACTACAGTCTGACTGGGTGTAAGCTTGCAGGGCATGTGGGCAATCCCCAGGCTTGCTCTGAGTCAGCGACACCTGGTTCACATCAAGGACACGGCATGGTGGGCGCCCTGGTGCTGAAGCTGACTCTGATGCACTGATTTGATGGCCAATTTATAAAGCATTATCTTGTTCCAGTTGCTAGTGACTAACATCAGATATTGGGATGAAGTACATTTTAAAAAGATGTTTCTGGAGGACAAATAATTATTCAAAAAAGTAAAAGGAGCTTAAACAGCTACCAAAATGAATATTGAGAGAAATCTGGCATCCCAGTATTATACTGGGCTTTCATCCTGGTCTGGTAACAGGGTGACTGAGTGAGCTGCTTAGTGCCACAAGGAAAAAATGCTGATGGAGTTGACAGTCTTGTCTTCATTTCTGTGTGGTCAGGTTCCCTGGCTGTTTCCTCACCATTTCAGAATTCTGTCATTTACAGACATTTAACCAGGACATAAGGCAGAACCACAGGCAATTGAGAGTAGATTAATGGACCCCTCCACCACTGGAGACTTGAGGAAGACACATCACTCAAATCTTATGTTTAATCTTAGAGGCAAAACCAAGTTTTGTTTTATTTTATTTTTTGAAAATGACTTTAAATTTGATTACTTTGTGTTTTGTTTTAGGCAGAAATATTAAGAGAGTTCAAGAAACACCAAGAGTTTTGTCAGAATAATAATAATAAAAGATTGTCTACAACACAAAACCAGCTGCAAAGTCACGGAGCATCACTCCTGGGCAAACATCCGAGTGGGAGGTGCTTCCAAAGAACTGAGACTGCCCAGGTGACTGATGACAGAGCCCACTCTTGGGAGAATGGCAGTCTGCTAGCAGAAGGTTGTGTGTGGAGCTGAATGCTCTGGTATCAGTTCCAGATCTCCAAGGAAGACCTCCGAATGGGGGACCCCTGCTTCTGGGGCAGGGTGAGGAAAGGTCAAGACTTTCACCAGGAGGAGAGAAGCAGTTGAGATAGTTTTGCGAGTGTGGCTGGGACTCAGGTGACCACGGAAAAGCTTTTCCAGGAAGAAAGACTGTGGGAGGGGAGAGTGACAAATGCATGGGTGGCAGGGTCACGGCTTACCCTGGGCCCCCGTGGTGACTGAGGCAGGAGCTCTGTGAGTCAGCACTGGAAAAGGATGGTGAGGGAGTCGTCTGTCAAAAGCTTGAATTTTTTGGAAACCAAGGTTCATGAGTCCAGTGCAGCAGGCCTGGCTCTGGGAGGGGGTTGTAATAGCAGAGCAGCTCCGGCAGGTGCCATGCAGGTAGGAGGGCACCCAGAGATGACCCTATAACTGAGGTGTCCAGAGAGCCGGGGAGTCCACAGACACTGGCTCTGAGGGGAGCCTGGGAAGTATAGACTCTGCTCCTTCTTCCTGGCCACCAAAGAGTGGAGAGCATAAGGGAAGACTTTGACATTGGAGAAGCCGAGTTTGAGAAGTGGACTCTACTGTATAATAAAGCTTTTGGCTGGCCTTTGTCTCTAGTTCCTGGAGGTACTGTCTAAATCCTTGGAATTTCTAGATTAAAAAAAGTTGATAGTGACAACAAACACTAAGAGAAAACACTGTCCCAGATAGTCATCTATAAACTGTTAATGAGCCCAGCAGTCTAAGATTAGGGAGCACGTGGCCTTTGGCACAGAATTTAGTGTGGCCTTGACTGTCCCAATGGGATTTATTTTCTTCTCTGCAGAGTCCCTTCTGTACTTTGTCCCAGTGTTAGAATGTGTGTCACATTGCTACGCACACCCTTCTCTCCTGGATTGCTCTTGTGGGTGGAGGGCAGGTCTTGTTTATGCTTACACCTTAGTGAATCGCATTCATAAAGGTGTGGTTTCGTAAAGACCCCCCCCCCCCACAGCACAGTAGTATGTCCAGAGGAACAAAATCAGTCCCACGGCATTGTGCAATTTACTGGCACGATGTGCACTGAGGCTTCAATTCACTGTTTAACCCTCGCCCTACCCTCTCTGAGAGTACCAGTGGACCCAAAGAGGTGGGACCCAGACACTGACATTCTCCTCCCATGCTCTGGAGCCCTGGGTTGCCCTTGTTCTGTAACCTACACTGGTGGGTCACTCCCAGGCAGAGTAACCACCGGGCATTTTTGTCTCTCTTTGTTGGTGTTCCTTTAAGTCCTTTAAAGAGCAGTTTTTGCCCCATGTTGGACTCCTGGATTCTTGTATGCATTTCTGTTCCCAGTTGGCAGCGCATAGAAACTGTCCCTTCAGACAGAGAGACAATTAGATATAAATGTTTTCTCTGCTGCTGCCTCTGTGGGAACATTTCTGAATCTCCTCAGCCAGGTGACCTTCCTTCGCTTGCTATTTATTGTTTCCACTATCAAATGTTCCCCCAGCTGTGGCAGCTGGAGTTCAGAGCTGTCCCTTTGCAACAGAGTGTGTCCTTGGTGGGTTTGCCGCAGAGCTGATTAATGTCCAGCAGCGTGTGGGTTCCCGCGGGCAGCAGCCCTCCACAGGGTTCTTCAAGGCAGATGGGAATCTGTTGGAAAGAACTCGTAAATCCTCCCAGGTCTTGGGTCTTGCAGACTGTCCTCTGCAGAACTGGGAGAGTCAAATAACTTGAGTGTGTCTGTCACACCTCTGTGATCGCCTGTCGAGTCTCCACCCAGAGTGCACCAGGCACAACACTGAACTGCAGACGGGCTGCCTGGCTTCCAAGCTCCCCATTTCATTGCAGATTGTAAACAACCAGGATCTAATTGTCTGTGTTACCCGATCCCGCAGACTGATGAACAGTAAAGAATGCCTCCTGCATTGGAGATGGGGGACACGGTATAGCCTGTTAGAATGGAATTTTGGAATTGTGGCCAGACACAACTTACTAAGAACTGCAATTAGTGGGTAGACAGAAAAGCCTCATCACCCGGGGCCTGGTTTTCTCCAGGATTGGCTGGACCCTGCACATCAGGCAGGGAGCACCTCTGAATCATGACTGGGGGCTTAGATCATAGCGGCGGCCCACCTACCTGATACATCCCTTGCTGGGACAGAGACTGTCAGAGTGTCTGATAGGAGGGGGAGGGTGGCCGAAGGGAATGGCTTCTCTGTAGAGCAGGCTCCTGTGGGCTGTTCATCACATGACGTGGCCTCTCAGTAGGTGATGCATCTTGTTGACCTTGAGGATGGTGAAACACTATGCCAGCAATTACTCATGACGGTTCCTGCCATAAACTCGGAGGAATTCCAATTTATTGTCAGCAATCATTAGCCCAGAGATTGCTCAGTAATAATTCAGAGAAAGACTACTTTGAAGGCACTGGCTATTTTCCTTCTGTTTCTTTATTCTGGATATGTATCCCAGAGAAAGCACAAAAATGATCCCAGGAGAGAGGCTTAGGTGGAGCACTCTCAACTGAATGGAATCAGAAGGACTGTTTCTTGACATTGAACTGGACTCTGAAGGGAAATTGAGCAAGGTTGACAGGCACTGCAGCTGCATCATGTTGATTGCAGGGACTGGAGACAGTCGATTCTGCTTGTCCAACATTGTGGCAAATTGTATTTTCCAGAGATGGTAATACCTTGATAGAGCCTGTTCTCCACTGGGTAGGGGGTGCTGTATTTCTTCTTTTTTGACCTAGGCAGGCCTTTGTAACTTTCTCTAACAACAGAATATGGCAGAGGTGGTGATGTGCCTTTGTAACCAGATCATGGAAGTCGTTACAGATTCTGCTTCACCTTCTCATCTCTCCTACTTTCCAGACACTTGATCTTGAAACCCAACCAGCATCTTGTGAGGAAGCCCAGGTCACAAGGAAAGGTCATGTGTGGGTAGTCCAGCCAAAAGCTGACCATTGGCAAGGACTACAAGACTCATGAGATCATGTGCTTCAGATAGTCCCTATCTCTGCTTCAAGTCCCTCAGGGGAGGCCACAGATTCTGTGGGGCACAGACAAGCTGCTCTGCTGCTCTCTGTCTGCATTCCTGATCCACAAGGACTAGGAGAGGGGATGAAGGATTCTTGTTGTTTAAGCCACAGGAGTTGGGTAATGTGTTTTGCAGAGCAGGTAACTAATTCATTTGCCTTATCTAGTGTGTGCTGACTCACCATGTGCCCAAGCATAACTCCATCTCACACATTTTAGAAGAACAATGCATAAAACCCGGTGCAGGGCAGGATGTCAGGAAGAACTCGATGGTCACCAAGGCTGGTGGCAGGAGCTTGGTTCCTGGGCACTACTTGTGCTCTGATTATTTTAGCTCTGTGGCTATTTGCCAAAAGTGTTAAAAGCAGCAGTTGGTTCTGCCTCTGTAGAAATAACAAAGAAAAAACAAATGGCAAGGGTAGACAATCTTTAGGGGAAAACACAGATATATGAGTTCCATAGTCATTCAAAGAAACAAAGGGATCAACAACACCTTCCCCTTCTCCAGTGACTTTTTCCATCTCTCTATCTTGGCTCAACACACAGTGTATAGCAGGGGTGTCTAACTTTTTTTTTTCTCTGCTGTACATTGAAAGAATAAGAGCTATCTTGGGCCACATAGTAAATACACAAACACTAATGAAAGCTAATTAGTAAACAATAATCTGTGCATACTTTTCATAATATCTGACATCACAGCTAAGCAAAAAATGTCCTCACAAAATCAGTGTGCAGGTTGTGAGAATGTGTATTCTTAAGGCAGTCTTTTCTCTCTCTCTCTCTCTCTTTTTTTTTGTTCATGTTTGAGATTGAAAATGCATCATTTTTCCCAGGCAAGGCCTTGCTGCTGGCCTTCCATGTTTGAGATTGAAAATGCATCATTTTTCCCAGGCAGGGCCTTGCTGCTGGCCTTCCCTGTGTGTACATGGCTTCAAGCTGGCCAGGGGTTTCATAAGAATGGGTCCTGGCAGTGTGAGGGACTGTGAGGCATCTGACATGCCTGCACCTACAACGCAAAGCACATTTTTTGTGGTGTTTGTCCAGCTGTACCTTTATACAGACATCATGCAGGTTGGAGGAGATTAAGCTCTCCTCCCTGTCCAGCTGCTGGGGAAGGACGCCTGGCATATGGATGGTGGATAGAGTTACCAGCTCTGACATGTAGTCAGAAATCTGACTTTACAAAGTAACAGTCAGCAGCTCAGGTCATCAGCCATGTGCTCGGGCAGGATAACGGGGTCCTCCGGGAGGAGGGGGCTTCTCTATTCAGCCGCAGCCACCATCTCCTGCCAAGCAGGGGCCCCCGGCTCACCGGAACTGGAGACATGTATTTGAACCCTATGGGAGACCTGCTGTTTTGCTAGAGAGCAACAGAGATCCCTGAACGATGAAGTCTGGAGCCTGGGGCTGCCCTGTCCTTCATACGTTCATATGTATGTGTGGCCTTGAGCACACCACTGCCCCCCTGGCTCTGGGCCCTCATCCAAGGTGCTCAATAAGGACTGGAACTCGAGTTTGCTTTTCATCTGGATTGGCTGCCACTTAAAACATTTCAAGCAGCTCCTGTCCATCCATGTTCCAGGGTGGTAGTGGAATTTTCTGTTTTTCTAGGAGACACCTCCTGAGCTACAAGATGAAGTTGGGAGTGGAGCATGTGGGCCTGGCCTGCACGGAAGTGGCTGGTGCTCTTGGGAAGGGACTAGGGAGGGTCCTTGAGGTTGGCAGCACAAACACAGGAGAGAAGGTCTAGGCCTGGGGGGAGCCATAGCCTGCTAAGGGAAGAGGGCCTTCTTTGGGAGGGAAGCCAGTGGTTGTCACCACAGAAATTGATGACACTCTTGCCAGGGTAAGGAGCAACAGACAGCAGACAGGCGCAAGTGGCTGCAGAGAGGCTCCCGACTGCCCGTTACCGAGCATGGGCAAACCTGGTCCTGGGGTGGTCTGGGGTCCTGTAGTGTGAGCTACAGGCACAGAGTCACCTTTCTCTGTGATGCTCTGCCTTGACTGGTACAAAACCAAGTAGAGTGGGGCAGGGTGGGAGAGATGGGTCAGGGAGGAGAGGTGAGGTGCAGAAGACAGGAGGCAGGGGAGAGGAAGGGGAGGAGGCTGCAGGTGGAGCTCTGGGCAGGGTTGACAATCTCCATCTCCTTCCCGCCCTGAGGTGCTCTGACCCAGGAGACACACCCTCAGGGAACGTAGGTGCAAACCCCCCAGACCACAGGGATGGAAATACATCCGGGGACTCCATGTGCAAGAGCCCGGAACACCCACTGTGTTCTGGAAGCCCAGCTGTGGAGGGAGGCCCCCACAGCTCAGCACCAACCTTCCCCTCCCCCTCCCCCGTTCCTGTCACCTCCCCTGCCCCCCTGCACCAGACACTGTGCAGGCAGCAGGTCTGCACGCAGGGGCAGGGACAGATGCTCTCTTAAAGGATCGTGGCCTTTTTGTAGGTGAGAGGCTGCACTGCACGCAGGCAGCCTGAGGAAGTCCTTCCCTGCCTCTCTGCAGCAGTTAATACACTACAGCAAAACTTTCCACTCGGGGGAAGCTCCAGGACCTACCAGGTTATGCTCATTCCCTCTGCAGGGTAAATTCTACTTCTTGGTTGAATGGCGGTTGGAACCTCAAGTAGCCCAGGGTTCTGGGGTTCTGACCTCCTCAGTTGTCCAGCAAAATGCAGGGAGAGGATGAGGAGAAAGGGTCTGGGCCTCTAATCTGCCAAATCCCGTAAGAGGCTGGAGCACATTTACGCAGAGTGGTGGAGAGTCTCAAGCCCTTCCACACCACGGAAGCTTCCAGTCCCACCGGGCCAGGACCTGTCGGGAAGCAGCTGCTGAGCTTGTGGGGCAGCTCCTGGGCATTTGGCAGATGGTGGGTGGAGCTGACCTCTGACCTCCAAGGTGTGCTGAGCCCTGGGAGCCATGGCTGACTTGAGCCGCTGTCACCTTGGGTGGGAACACACAGGCTCATGGCCTGTCTCCATGAATGCCCTGGAGAAGCTTCTCCACCCAGGTGCACCAGGGTGAGATGTCTGTGGTGGTCTGACACAGCCCCTGGGTGAGGTGACCCCGGTGGTCTGACACTGCACCTGGGAGAGATGACTGTGGTGGTGTGACAGCCTCCAGGAGCTGCCCCCCATCAGGGGCTTGGGCACGGAGGCTGCTTCCTGAGCAGAGTCTGCAGCACTGAGTATGTCCTGCTGCCTCTCAGATGTTCGGTGGCCGACGTGCCCACTCAAGGCATCACATGACCTCTCACGTGCTCAGTGCAGAGGGTAATTTTATGTGTCAATTGTCTGGGTCACAGGGTGCCTAGATATTTGGTTAAATATCATTCTGGGTGCATCTCTGACGGGGTTTCTGGGTGAGACTGAGCCAATGTGGCCCTCCCCAGTGTGGGTGGTCGCATTTAGCCCATGGAAGGCCTGAGTAGAACAAAAAGGGGGATTAGTGGGACCTCAAACTTAAACTGAAACACCAGCTCCTCTGGGGTAACTGCCTGCAGACAGCAGGTCTTGGGACTCATTGCCATACTGGTGTGAGCTGGTTCCTCTTTCTTTACGTGTACGCGTCCCACTGGTTGTCTTTCTGAAAACCTTCGCTAATTCATTCAGTGGTCCCCATTATTGAGATTCACGGCTCATGTGGCTGCCCCTCCTCCCTGAGGACTTGGGATGAAAAGACAGCACTGTCCCTCTGCTGACTGTGTCAGATAGTGATGCTGGATCAGGGCTGGTGCTCACTGCCTGCTTCCACATCTCCCTGTCACAGGTACTCTGCCCGGGCAGCTGCTGCAAGCCCAGCGAGGTGAGAGGGTCCACATGGAAGGAACTCTGCTGGTTTAAGGGCTTGCAAAGCATTTCACATCCTACATTCACACTCTTTGATGATGACATGATTAATTCAGATTTATTGGGAGAAGCCTAAAATATAATTGTGTAATAAAGATGTTCAGATGTATTTTGGATGAAAGCTGGGAGTCCTTTCACCCTTGTTTCCTGGGGCCCTGAGGAAAGGAAGGGAATGATTGGAGTGGACTAAGATTTTTATTTTAAAGGGGTGCTCATGCATCATGTGAATATGAGACAAAAAGACCTCTCTAAACACACAAATAAAACAATAAGAATACCGTATTTTAAACCTGAAAGTTTGGGGTGGAAGTGGCCGACACAGTGGCATTAATATTTGGAAAGGCTACATGGGCATCCTTTCGAAAGGAGCCATGTAAGAGGTGCACACACACAGAGAGAACCTCTTTCTATGACTTATATGTTGATGTTAAATTCCTAAAAATGGCTGAGCACAGTGGCTCATGCTTGCAATCCCAGTATTCTGGGAGACAGAGAAGAGGATCACTTGTGCTCAGGAGTTTGAGACCAGCCTGAGAAACATAATGAGACCCCATCTCTACAAAAATTATTTGTAAATTAGCGAGACACTTATAGCATCAGCTACTTGGGGGCTGAGAAGGGAGGATCCCTTGAGCCCAGGAGCTTGAAGCTAAAGTGAGCTGTGATCATGACACTGTACTTCAGCCTGGGCAACAGAGCAAGACCTTGTCTCTTAAAAAAAGTTCCTAAAAACCTTTCAAATTTGCAGGCTCATAATGCTGCAATCCTAGAGCTTCAAGTGATCTCCTCGTGAGATGTTGGGTAACAGATTTTTGGGTGGTGTTGTTAGAACTCTGCATAAGACAGGGTTCTGGAAGCCTTGTCAGGGTGCGGATGATACCACAGTCAGGCTATAGTGAGCAGAGAACCACACACAAACAGGATTTGCAGTGGGAGGGTGGAGAGCCGGCTCTTGGCTGGGCCTGAGGGAGGCAGCTGTGTGTTCCCTCCTCTGTACTCAGCTCCTCTTCCCGTCCCTCATCTTGAGGCACTTAGCTCACTTGGCTGACTCGACTAAAATGCCTCCTTTCTCTGAAGTATAATAACAGGGAAATGTGACTTTGGCCTTGGTTATTCCCTTCCATCCGCTTCCCCTAACCAATGACAAAGCTCCCATTTCTTGTGGCTAATGGTTGCTGATGTGAGCTGAGTCCCACTAAATAGTTCATGAGAAAAGGCTATTTTTATGCGAGCAGAAAAGCTTAGTTCCTGGAAAGCTGGGGCACCCCTTCTTGTCTGGGCTGTGAGATCACAGTCCCAGGAAGCCACTGCTCTGCTGGGCCTTATTCATGATGTGTCTTCCTAGGCTCACTCAGTCAGCTGTGAGAGACATGGCACAGGAAGTTCTGTGCTGGGAAGAGCTTGGACTGCTTTCCCTGTCCTGATGTTGAAGGAGGAAATCCTGAACTTGAGAGGAGGACGGAGAGATGTGGCTTTAATGGGGTGGGGTAAACTTGTTCTTAAAGTGGGGTCCCTGGGCCAGCAGCAGCTGGGAGCATCCCCAGGAACTGTGAGAAATGCTCATTCTGGGGCCCTGCCTGCTGTGTTGGAAACTCCCGGGTGGGGCCAGCAATCTGTGTTGAACAAGCTCCCCACGTGATTCTGGTGTGTGAGGACCAATGGGTTCCTCGGAGTGGCTGACACAGCAGGACTCTGGGCTGAGACATTGCTGGCCACCACTGTCCCTGGGCCCAGAGTTCTTTCTCTCACCTTCACACACCAACTGTTTTCCTGAAGACACCGCATCTGTCACACCAACTGTTTTCCTGAGGACACCGCATCTGACTGCCTAATTAGTTCCTCTGTGTTGTATTTATTCTTGGCTAGAATTTGTCACAATGTGCCTGCATTTGATGTGCTAACTTCATCACCATTTCTCTCTGTAAGCTTACAGGGCCCAGGTCTGAGTCCCTCGGTCACCCATGTTCCCCAGCACCTCACAGCCTACCAGGCGTAGGTTTGGGGCTCACTGAATACTCTTTGACTGCAAAGGCATGAACTTCCTTTCTTCATTTCTCAGAACTGAATCTTCTCACCCACAATTTGGAGACAGAAATGACTCCAGAGAGTAAGTCCCCCCCTTTTTCTCTTCCCTTTTTGCTGGGCACTGAGACAGGCCCCAGTGGGCAGCATGTGTATTCGTCCCCCTGCATTCCTCTTCTTCCCTCAAAGGTAAGGTCACGGGCAGCGGGCTGTGCAGGCTTGGAGTCTGGCCCTGCTCCTCGTTAACCCTGGGCCCCTGCTGTGCCTCAGTTTCCCCTTTGGCAGAATATACATCAAATCTTATCTGTCTGTCCAGCATCATTGCAGGGGGCCCAAGGGTGGCATGCACTGAACACCAAGGTGAAAGTGTCAGCTGTCTTATGATACGATGTCAGAATTACAAGAGGATAAATGGCAGTGCTTGTCCCTTCTCGGGGAGGTCACAGTCCCGAACACTTATGGGTCCATGGAGACCTATGTGAGCAGCACACGTTGCCTTCAGAGAGGCGACTGTTGAGAAGGTGCTCAGCTGAACTCAGACATGCACCCCCAGGGGACCCCACTTGGGCCTTCGCATGGGAGTGCTAAAAGCTTCCCAACACAAATGGGTCTGTTGCAGTTGTAACCTCCAGTACATTAGAATCTGACTTTATTTAGAAAAGGGTCTTTATAGAGGTAATTAAGTTAAAATGAGCCCTTTAGAGTGGGCAATAATCCAGTCTGCCTGGCATCCTCATAAGAAGGGGGGATTTGGGGCGGTGCCTGTGGCTCAAGGAGGAGGACACTGGCCCCATATACCAGGGGTGGCAGGTTCAAGCCTGACCTCGGCCAAAACTGCAAAAATAAAAAAAAAAGGGAGGATTTAGACATAGACAGGTACAGAGGGAGACACTGTGAGGACGCAGGAGTGAGGTGGCTGTCTGCAGACACCAGGTCAGCCAGCAGCCTGACTGTGGACTTTCAGCCTCCAGTGCTGGGAGAAATCATCGCTGTCGACACTGCCCAGCACAAGGTGACTTGGACGGCAGCTGAGCAAACTGAGCCAGACTCTGAACTTCTCCTGCCTTTACTGACTTCCCTCTAACTTCTCTGCTCTGCGCTAGTGACCTCAGCTTTGATGGTCATGACCATGTGATGAACCACCCCACAATGTAGTAGCTTAAAACAACACTAATCAGTTATTTTGCTCAGGAATCTGAAAACTGGGTAGGACTCGGCTTCAACCACTGGTGTCTGCCCCCTACACGCCTGCTTTGTTCGCTAGACAAGGTAGGCAGTCCCACTGTCAGGGGGCTCATTCATGGGGCTGGCAAGTTGCTGCTCCCCCTGTGGGGGAACTGGCAGTGGAGACACGTGGCTTCCCCTAGTCAGGGGGCAAAGAGATAGGACATAAAAGCTGCTCTTTTCTAAGGTTTGGGACTGCCCAGAAATCTCCATGGTGTCCCCTTCCTGTCATATTCTATCAACAAGTCCCAGCCCAGATGCAAGGGCAGGGGAGGGAGACTGCATCCCTCCCTGGGGGAGAGTCAGAGAATGTGGGGGTGCATGTAGAGCCCCCACACATCACCGCCCAGGGGTTCAGGTGGGCGTTCCTGAGGATGTTGTCTTTTCTCTGCCTCATTTTCAGCTCAAATAATAAGCCAATCAACAGGCACATGGTACCTGCTTCGTGCTCTGGGCAGTGCTTTTTCGCACTTTGAGATTCGGAGGAGGGGCACAAGGTCCTGTCCCCCATGTCATCAAGTACCAGGGCCCATCACCATCATATTTTAAGCTTGTCACTGTTCAAATAACATCTTCCAAGAAAGCCAACAGCTTATTTGCACAGGAGGCGTGTCATTGAGAGAGAAGTGGGCCACTGTCTTCACTCCTAGCTTGGGGAATTGGCTTAGAAATTTTGTAAGGAGAGGGAGATGAGCAATAGCAAGTGCAAGCTCTGAAGCTAGCTTCCCTGAAGGAACTGACTTTGTATAGAAGAGTGTTAAAAAATTCAAACTTAAGGGTACCCTAGAAAACAGTGGAGATTTTAGTGATCAGCAATTACAAGGGGCTAGAAGGTCCAAGAATTAAAAAGCCGAATCATAGTCCGGTTAGTTTACAAGAAAAAGAGATAGCTAAGAGGCCCTCTTTCATTCAGAGGAAACCTCAGAGATGAGCTTAGGAAGGGACCTAAATGTAATTGGATCAGATTGTGAAACAGTTTATGGCAGCAAAGCATTGTCAGGAACAATAGAACAATCAGCTGACAGTTAATGGAGTCTAAGGCCTGCATGTGATGCCAACAGGAATTTAACCCTTAACACAGAGCTCAGGGAAAGAGACATTCTGAGAAAACCCTGCTGAAACCACTGTCACTCCATGGTGACTGTGCACATGCCCACGGTTGTCATATGTCTGTGTGACTGAACCTTTGGGGAGTGAGATCAGAGGCTTCAGATGACATGAAAAGGGAACTAACAAAGTCAGTTAAGCTTCTAAGTAAACAAGCAACATATATACAGCCATGAGTGTGGGTGTAATGTGTCAGTGTGATGGTGCTAAGTATCAGTATAAGAAATTCATTAGAGGGTCCCAAGATTAGATTATAACTGGCAAAAATACCAAATACCAAACTTCAAGTCAGATTGGCAGAGACTATTCGAAGAGCATAGAGAAAAAGGAATGATTAAAAATAAACGTGGTTCAGAGAAATGTGGATCACCATTAAATACATTAATAGACACACCATGGAGTACCAGAAGGAGAGAGACACAGGGTAGAAAGACTATTAGAATCAACAGTGACTGAAAACTCCCCAAATTCGATGAAAAACGTTAGTCTACATATTAAAGAAGCTCAACACACTACAGGTAGGATCGATTCAGAGATTCACATCAAGACACATCATAGTAAAAATATTGAAAGCCAAAGACAAGACAAAATCTTTAAAACAGAAAAAAAAGTGGCTTGTCATATACAAAGAGCCCTCTCACATGCTCTTAACAGAAGATTTTACAGCAGAAACAATGAAGCTAGCAGACAATGGATGGGATACTCAGAGGGTTGAAAAGGGGGAGAAAAAATAGCAACTAACAATCTTATGTCAGGAAAACGATCTCTCAAAAATGAAGACAAAATAAAGACATGATTAGGTAAGTAAAATGGAGAAAATTCTGAGAAGAAAGCCTTATAAAAAGGCCAACAGAAGTTCTTCAGGCTCCTAGAGATGACCCCAGATGGACATGCAAATCTTCACATAAAAAATCAAACAGCACTGGTAAAGGTCTTACCACATTGTGAAAAAAACAGTACAAATGTTTATTTATCTTCCTTTATGCTCTTAAATGTTTCAGAGTGCAACTGTATAAACCAGCATGCATTTAATGTGTTTTGGGGCCTATAACACAAAGAAATATGTTTAGCAGTCAGAGGACAAAGGAGGTGGCAGGCGCAAAGCCTTACTGAAGTAAAGAAATGTCACCCAGTCGTAATGCATATCCACAGAAACAGATAAAGCCAACCAAAGATGGTAAGTAAGAAGATTAAAACAATAAATTCCACCCAACGTGGACTTATTCACCATTCTTCTTAGTTTTTTAAAAAGACATGAGACAACTCAATTGAAAAATGAGCAAAAGATCTTACTAAAAATTTCTGCTGTTAAGATATAAGAATGGCCAATAAACACATGAAAAGTTCTACACCATTATCCCACAGGAAAATGCACATGCAAGACGAGACCCCAGTTCCTGCTAACTGCAGTGTCTATAATAGAAAAGACAGATAATAACAAATGTTGGTGGAGATGTGGACACACTGGAATCCTCATACCCTGCTGGTGGGAGTGTGATATGAGGCAGCTGTTTTGGAAAACAGTCTGGCAGTTTCTCAAAAGGTTAAACACAGAGTTAATGTGTGACTAGTTAATTTCACTACTGTTATAATAGATTACATCCAAGAGAAATGAAAACACGTCTTTACACAAAACCATATGCACACATGTTTATCGCGGCATTACTCACGATAGCCAAAAAGCAGAAATGACCCACATTTCCATCAACTGGTGAATATCTAAATAAATATCATGTACCTATAGAAAGAAAAATTATTCAGCAGTAAAAATTAGTGAAGCCCTGACATGTACTTCATGGATGAAGCATGAAAATATTATTCTAAGTAAAAGAAGTCAGTCAATAAAGACCACATCTTGGATAATTCAATTTATAGGAAAAAGCTAGGTTGGGGAAAATCTTAAGAGACAGAAATAGAGTTATAGATGTCCAGCCCTGGAATGGGGGAATTTGGGAGCAAAATGGGGAGTGACTGCTGATTTACTTCTGGGGTGACGAAAATGTTCTAAAATTGGTTGTGATTATGTTTGCACAAATCTGTGAATATACTAAAAGCCAGTGAACTGTTCACTTATGATGTGTGACTTATATGGCATGTGAATTATATTGCTACACATATATAAAAAAGCTAACAATAAGTTGATGTATATTAGCTTATTTTCTATTTATTTATCAATCTTACAACAACACTGGTCTCATGACAAACTGCTGAAATTAGAACTTTTTCATACACATATTCCTTTAGTGCTTGAATTATATTTATATATGTTAGCCAATTTTTCTCCTCTTTCTCTCTCTCTCTCTTTTTTTTTAACTTAGTGTTTGTTATTGGTGATTCTAGTTCTAATTTAGCCCTGACGTGATTACAGAAGTCCAATCTTGGATTTTTAGAGAACTTGTGAGATGTGGGCACTACTCAGAGATAGACATAGTGGCTGACGGGACTTGGGTGTTCCCCACTGGGGGCAAGGTGTTTTTCCTTTTATTTGAGGAGTGTAGGAGAGTTATTTTCTATTTGGAAGAGCTGATTGCTGCTGCTCTTGTTTGGAGGTGTGATTGCTGGGGGAATGGGATATAAGGATTTGGAGAAGCTAAAGGGTAGCTCAGATGTATATAAACACTCGGAGCTTTGCACACACTCACCCTCCCGTGCGTCAGAGATAGAGCACGAAACATGCCTCTGAGACTGCTTTCCAGGTGGGCTTCTGCATTTGACTTAGGTTTGGAAGTCAGATCCTTGGTCTGAGACTCAGAGTGCTGCGAAGTCTGCCTTCCTGCTGCCTCTGCTGTCCTTGCTGACAGGCAAGATGGTAGCAGAGCAGTGTTCAGTCTCTGGATACCCAATACTGACAGGCAGGATGCAGAGCCTGGTCAAAGAAGGGGATGTGACCTTGGGGCTGGAGCACAGTGTCTTTCTTGTCTGTTTCCTGGTCCTCGGGGCTTTCTGGTGGAGGCAGCTTCTGGGTGGTGTGTCCCCATCTTGGCAGGGGCAGCGCAATGCTGGAGCCAGAGGCTATCCAGCTACAGAGGGGCAGGGGCACTCTTGCTGGCCTGGTTCAGAGAGGCTGCTCTGAGAGCTGTTTCCAGAAGCTCATCCTGGTGTCTATTTCTCCAGTCGTGCCGCTGCTTCTGTGAGCCACTCAGCACCCTGTCACTGACCCCATTGTTCCCCAGGCCTGCCAGGGAGGGTTCTGTTATTTTGTATCTGAACCTTGACGGTTACAATGAATTACATAAGTAGATTTCTTAACACCAAACCATTTTTGCATTTCTGGAGTGAACTCAGCTTGGCCATAGCGTATTCTATTTCTTGTACACTACTGAATTGTATTTGCTAATACTTTATTAAGATCTTAACATTGCTTTCTTACATAAACCCGGTCTGATTTCTGTTTCATATTATTTACGTTTTAGTCTCATTGTTTTCCTGGCCTTGAAAAAAAAGAATCTGGAAGCTTTCTTTATTGTGCTCTAGGGAAATTTATACGTTGGAATTATTCCTTCTTTGAAAATTTTCAAGATTTTTTTTTTACATAAAACTATCTGAATAAGGCATTTTTTAGGTCAGGGTACCTTTCTAATCGTGTCTTTAATTTTGTTCGTGGTTATTGATTAATTAGACTTTCAATTTCTTTTGAAGTCAATATTTCAAACATATATTTACTTAAATAATAGTTTGTTCTACAGCACAATGATTGGTCCATCTCATAAACATGATTAATTTTTGCTTAGTAATATAAATGTGAATAATATATAATGGATGAATATATTATGAGTTTTTATTTGAACTTCTTCATATGTTTCTTTTTATTTTTTATTTTTTTTCTGAGATAGAGCCTCAAGCTGTGGCATCACAGCTCATAGCAACCTCCAACTCCTGGGCTTAAGCAAGTCTCCTGCCTCCGCCTTCCAAGTAGCTGGGACCACAGGTGCCTGCCACAACACCTGGCTATTTTTTGGTTGCAGCCATCTTTGTTGTTTGGCAGGCCTGGCTGGATTTGAACCCACCACCTTAGGTGTATGTGGCTGTCGCCTTAGCCACTTGAGCCACAGGCACCTAGCCCATGTGTTTCTTTTTAAAACATGAAGTTTAGATTCTTTTTTAATTTCAGATTGATATGAAGGTACAGATGATTAGGTTACAGTGTTTGCATTTGTTAGGCAAAGTCCAAGTTGTATTTGCGCCCTTCTCCGAGAAGGTGTGCTGTACACCATTCCACTGAGCACATTAGGTGAGAGCTCACCAATCACCCAAGTTTTATTTATCAAATCTGAGCTTCTTTTTATTTTAAGCAACTGAGTTTACCTCACATTTATTGACTTATCTGATAAATTTGTTCTTTTCTCTTATATTATTTAAAATGTTTGTTTTTAGCAATTTCCTTTGCTTTCTGTCTTTTGTTAGGCAGTCTTTTAAAATTTTTATTTTTGTTTACTCTTGATGATTTAGAGACATTTTTCTTACTCTGTCTTTATATGCTTAAATAATGTCTAAATGTTTAAACTTTGAATTATCATTGCTGACAAGGTTAATAACAACAGTGCGTACGGATCTGTCGCCAGGCGGGATGAGCAAGTTAGTTTACCTTTGCTCCCTCTCATCTTTCTTCCTCCATTTCCATGCACTGAATTTTGTGCCTGGCCAGGATGGGTGTGTATAAGGTACATTTTGAAAACATGGATTTTTTTATTCCTATTATTAATTATGCTCTCCTGCTGACTTTACACATTAATATTAAGTTGTAAATCTTACTTACTAGAGAAGAAGAGGATAGTGTCATGCAAGGTCACTGAGGAGACAGGGAGACCATGACACAGAGAATATTCCATTTGTCAGAAGAATCAGGCAGACCTGATTCCAGGAAAACAGCTTGAGGAAGAAAGAAGGTGGCCAAGTTCTCAGGTGTGTGTTTCTCAATTCTGTTCTTCCTGCATAAAAATGCTGCAGTTGGTGGTGGGGGAAGCTCCCAGAGAGTGGACCCAGATTCTTTTTGTGTTTTTGGGAAGGGACTGCCCAAGGGGTGCTTACATAAAGTTGGGGAGACTTCAGTGAAGGGCAAATGTCTGTGTGGCATGTTTATGCCTGGAGAGGCAGCATAGGCTGCACCCCTTTCCCCAGCTGAATCTTCGGTCATAGCTTCACATGTGAGCAGTGGATGTTTCTCCATGCTTCTGCTTGGGGATAGAGAAGGTAGCTTAGATCTGGAAGACCAGGGGCAAGGTGATAGAGATGTCTTTATAGAGTTTACACACAGTACTCATAACCCAAAGTTACTTAGGTCAGTACATTTTCCTTTCGCCCATCAATGAGGTTATTTTATTCATTTTTGATAGATTGTTTTGGCACATTTTGAAGTCCATCCTGAGATTTCCAACTTTCTACAACTTTAAAAATATTTGCCCACGTTAATGTTTACTCATTATGCTATAAAGTTCTATGCGTTTTCACAAATGCATAATGCCATTTATCCACATATTATATCATACAGAATAGTTTCAGCGTGCTAAGAGTCCCTTGTCCTCACTCAGTCGGTACTCCTCCCTTCTTTCTAAGCCCTAGCAACCACTGATCTTTTAATTGTCACAATACTTTTGCCTTTTTCTAGAAGGTCATTAATTAGAGTTATATAATATTTTTAGACTGCCTTCTTTCATTTAACAACATATATTTAAATAGACACTTCCCTTCCTTTTCTTGGCTATGTGAATAAGTTTTCTGAAACAGAATTTGGGGGAATGAGACTTTATTCTGGTGAACAGTTTGCAAACCAAGGGGGCAGGCCTCCTTCAGGGTAAGATGAAGGTGCAGTTCAGAGGTCAAAAGGAGGCTTTGGGTTGTTAAAGCAAAAGTTTCTGCCCAGATTCCCAGTCAAGGCCATTTATGTAAGTGAAGGATTGAAACTTGCTTCATTCCAATTGGCTACTGTGCTGAGTTCTAATTGGTGCATACAGTTGAGCCTTGATTGGTTGGTTCAGGTAAGCTCTGAAAGCCTCAAAGTTAAATAGAGGTAGGGGTGGTTGTTCAGGAACTCTGCGCATGTGTGACCTCTAGCCAGTGAATGGGCACTTGGTTCTATTTTAAATGTAGGCTCAGTTAACCACTCAGAATCCATCTTGAAGGATTGGCTCTGTCAGGTTCACATTTGTTCACAGCTTGATAGCTTATTTTTTTTTTGTCCCTAAATAGTCTTCTGTTGTATAAGTTTGTTTATCCACTCAGCTGTTGAAAGACATCTTGGTTCTTTCCAATTTTGGTGATTATGAATGAAGCAGTTATGAATATTCAAGTGCAGGGTTTTTGTATTTATCTAAGTAAAATACCTAGATGTGTGACTATTGGATTATGTGATAAGACTATTGTTATAGATTGAGTTGTTTTCTCCCTAAATTTATATGTTAAAGCCTTAATCTAATGTGAGCATAGAGATAGGACCTTTAAGGAGGCATATCCTAATCTGATAAGAAGAGGATCAGACATCACAGATCTCACTCTCTCTTCTTGCACACATAGAGGGAGAGCCTTGTGGCACAGTTGTCTACAAGCCAGGAAGAGAGGCCTTACCAGAAACCGGCCTTGATTCCTGATTCTTAGGCTTTCAACCTCCAGCACTGTGAGAAAACAAATTTCTGTTGCTTAAGACACCAAGTCAGTGGTATTTTGTTATGGCATCCTGAATAGACCAATAAAAGTATGCTTGCCTTTTTAAGAGATTGTCGGAGTGTCTTCCCAAGTGGTTGTGCCATTTTGCATTCCCGGTAACAGTGAATGAGAGTTCCTGTTGCTCCACATCTTCATCAGCATGTGGTATCGTCAGATTTTTGTTTGTTTGTTTGTTTTAATTTTAGCTATTCTAATAGGTATGTAGTAGTATGTAATTGTTGTTTTAATTTGCAATTTCCTAACGACAAGCTATGCTTATCATTTTTCCATATGCTTTTTTGCCATTTGTATATCTTCTTCGGTGAAATGTCTCTTCATATTTTTTTACTCATTTTTAATTAGGAAGTTTGTTTCCTTATCGCAGAATTTTGAAAGCTTTTCTTGTGTATTTTAGAGATGAGCCCTTTATGAAATATATGTGTTATAAATATTTTCTTCCAGCTCCTGGCTTGTCTGTTATTTTGTTAACAGTATCTTTTGCAGAGGGGAAATTTTAAATTTTAATAAAATCTATCATTTTTTTCCTTTTGTGGATTGTACTTTTAGTATATCTAAAACTCGTTGCTAAACCCAAAGTCACCTAGCAGCACTCTTATGTTTTTCTTGTAGAAATTTCATCATCTTAACATTTGGGTCTGTGATCTGTTCTGTGCTAATTTTTGTGAAAAGCGTAAGGTCTGCATTAGGTTCATCTTTTTGTGTTATCTTTCACTTATAAATACCCAATTGTTCCAGCATCATTTGTTATAAAGGGTATCATTTCTCTTATATCGTATTATAATATCTCTCATTGAATCACCTCTGTTTCTTTATCAAAGATCAGCTGACTACAGGTGTTTGTGTTGATTTGTTTCTGGCTCTCTATTCTGTTCCACTGACCTGTTTATCCTTTTGTCAGTACCGTGCTATATCAAGTGCTATAGCTTTATATTAATAGTAAGGCTTAAACCCAGGTAACGTGGAGTCCTCTGACTTTGTTGTTATTCTTGTCCTCCTCTTACCCCTCTTCCTCCTCCTTCTCTTCCTCCACCTCCTCTTTTCTCCCTTTCTTTTCTATGGTATTGTGTTGACTATTTAAGGTCTTCACATATCTCTCTATATATGTGAGAATCAAAGAATACATTTTTCTGAGATTTTATGGGGATTTCATTGAATCTATAGATCAAGTTGGGAAGAATTAATGTCTTAACAAAGTTGATTCTTTCAGCCATTATCTTTGATTTCTTCCCTAATGGTTTGTAGTTTTCTGCATATAAATTCTATACATTTTAAAATTAGATTTATACCAACATGTTTTGTTTTTTGATGCTATTATGTTTTTCACTTTGAATTTCAATTGTTCATTGCTGCTCTATAGGAAAGCAGTCAGCTTTGGTATATTAACCCTGTATCCTGCAACTTCGCTATATTTGAATGTTATTTCTATGAGGATTTTTTTTGTTGTTGATTCTTTGAGATTCTCAACATGGACAATCATGTCATCTATGAACAGTTTTACTTCTTCCCTCCCAATCTGTATACTTTATACTTGTCTTAACCTGTTGCACTAGGTAGGACAATCTAATATTAAATAAAAGTGGTGAGAGGAGACATCTTTGTCTTCTCCCCAAATTTATGGGGAAAGGATCCAGCTTCACACCATTAAGGATGATATTAGATTCATTTTTTGACATTCTTATCAAGTTCAGAAAACTTCCCTTTATTCCTACTTTGCTAAGAGTTTTTTTGTCATGATGTTTAGATTTAGGGGTTTAAAATTTTTTGTTCTAGGCAGTGCCTGTGGCTCAAAGGAGTAGGACGCTGGCCCCATATGCTGGAGGTGGTGGGTTCAAACCCAGCCCTGGCCAAAAACTGAAAAAAAAAATTTTTTTTCTATATCAATTAATATTATTATATATATTTTTCTTTAGTCTGTTGATATGATAGACTCCATTAATTAATTATCACACATTGAGCCAGTCATGCATACTTTGGAAATCCCACTTGGTTGTGGTACATAATTTTTTTTTTATCAATTGTTTGAATGACTATTCCAATACGGTCCTTACCTTAGGAAAATATGCTATATATTATAACTTCCTTTTAATCAATATCTTCCTTCTTTACCTCTCTTTCTCCTGCTTTCTCAAATCAAGTCATATACCTTATAGAATTCCCAATAGTCTAGATTTTCCTAATTTCCTCCCCATATTTTTATTTAAGTTGTTCTGTTCTTTGTGTTTCCTACAAATTAGTAATTAGATTAAAAAACTTATTCACATTTAGATTTTACTGACTGACTGATTTGTTTGGGGCATAGATATTGTTGTGAACTTCCGTGGGGTGGTACATGGTTCCTCATAGTATCTCTCTTTGCAAGATGCAACACCATGGACGCTCCCTGCCTCATACACGAACTTATTAAAGGTGGCACAATTGTGATGCCTACTTCTAGTATTCCATCATCATTTATCCGATGGAATGCCTTCTTTCTTTGAGAGGGGTTCTCTCTGTTTATTGCCCAGGCTGGAGGGCAGTGACATGATCATAGCTCACTGCAATGTCAACTCTTGGACCCAAGCAATCCTCCTGCCTCAGCCTCCCAAGTAACTGGGACTGCAGGCTTATGCCACTGCACCTGGCTGCAATATTTCTACGAAGAGGAAACTTTCCCTCATTAGCTATTAGGCACCCAGTGGAAGCGTTTCCATAGGAAAAACAGCACAGTGAAAGCTTATGATTTTATGATGCCTCAGCATCCATTTTAAATGTAAGTTGGACTTTGTCATACTGAAAGTGGGGCTCAGTCACTCTGATATGGTTTCCAGTTCTAGATCATCATGTTCTTGACTGTATCAATGGACTCAGTTGTCTGCCTTACTCAGTTGTTGCCTAGTAACCATTCCTGTGGGACAGCTGGATGCAGCACATGCAGCATGTGATTGGTCCACTGACCTGTGTGTCCCACATGAACTGTGCCGATATCCCACAGTGGCCACCTTAGTCACTATGTGGCTTTCTTGAACCCCTTCCTGATTCATTTAAACCTACAAATTAAAACTCCCTGTGGGAAATCCATTTGGATGATGCCCTTTCCCAGTAGAGGCATCAGCCATGGGCTCCTTTCTCCCCTTCTATGGCTTTCTGACTTCCCTGTGTGCTGTGCACACCCCCAAGGACTTGTAAGTAACCAAGTATTTATTTCCATCGGTGTCTTTCCCAGTTCTTGAAAAGATGATCTCTATCTTAAAGATCCTAAATTAAAAGAGTAGGATAAGTATTTGATTTCTTATTTACCAATTTTTGAAATAATGAGTTAATTCCTTTAGTAAGTTTTTAATATTAAGTACCATCATGTACTCAGGTGTAAACATCTTGTTGTTTTCCCTCCATCTCCCTGGCTGCTGCTCTTATTGTCCCTGCTGTGGTTGCTGACTCTTTTGACATGATCCTAATTGTTATTATTATGACCCTAATATTTCACAGCTAATAGGTATAGTTGTTGTCCAGCTTCACATGAGAGAGATTGCCCCAGTCACCTAACGTACTTACTGCCCCAGACCTGGAGTCAGCTCCTTCCGAGGGGCACTGGTTCCCTTCGGTGGGAAATGTCCAGGTTGAAATCTGCATGCACAGCAGGAAATGGATGTGGCTTGTGGAAGACCAAGGCTGAGTTGTCCTCAAGGCCCCAGGTTGTGAAAATGTTCCCACAGAAAGTGGCTTTGTTTGTCTTTTGCTGGGGGCCCTGAGGGTTCACCCATTCAAGATAAGTTTTTGAATTCATTTCTTGGCTCAAGATTCCCTGAACCACCTTAATCGTGCAAATTTGGAGCCCTCACATGCAGGTGGTATGGCTTGAGGTTCTGATTTCTCATGGGAAACCTTTTTCTTCCCATTCAGAGCCCCAGGCAGATGACAATAATTCTTGACACATCCCTGGCCTGGCAGCTGGAATTTCTCTAGTCTCCCTTTTCACAAGGCGGATGGTTATCTACGGCTAGTCCTTCTACCCTCCCAGCTAGATGCTGGGTTTCAGTGTTCTGGGTGGGTCCAGAGTCACATCTCTGGCCCAAATGGCAGCATCTCTCAGCCATGTCTGGGTGGTGTGGCATAGAAGAGTGTGGTTTTGCTGCTATTTGAGTCTCTGCTTCATTTCTGGCACCTGAGGCCCTTCCTTTCTGTCTTCTGAGCGTGGCTAGAGGTTTTTAAAATATAGTCATATCAGCATTTTTAGATCTGTCTCCTTGTTCACCTTCTAATCAAATAGACAATTATCTACATGTGTTCTGGGAGCCTTTTTTTGTCTTTGGTGGGGACACTTTCTGTCCATGATGGGTGGCAGGTGTGGGTTACCTTTCTCCTGGGTGGCTTCCTCCCCAGCCTGACCCCCTCCACATTGGGTATAGGGGATGACATTCATGACATTTTAACATATTAGGCGCTTGGGGTTTCCCCTGCCTCTGAGGAAGGCTGGGTGCTTGTGTCCCTTAGCTGTCTGACTGAATGGCCACAGGCTTGTGTTGGGCTGGGCCACTTCCTGGTCATTCCTCTGGCCTCCTGTTATCTCCTGTATGGGACCAGATCACTTTTTTCTGAAAGACATTTTAGGAAATTGACCCTCAAATACCTCATCCTTTCTTATCAGCAAACTCTGTTTTCCTGAGAAGGGAAGGCAGATAGGCACAGTCTTCAGAAATGCCAGTGCCAGGCGGTGCCGGGGGGGATTTGGGATAAGAACGTTTGGCCCACTGGTGAGCCCGGGTGGATGAAGCAATGACGCTTGCCTGGAATCTTCCCAAGACTGTGATCACAAAGGCCTGTGTCTTCTCTCTCCCATGTGTGTTTTTTCTTCTGACACTTCCTATTGCTGATTGAGGGCTGCTGGTTCAAAGTTGCTTTATGTAAATGTTACAAATTTTGGGTTTTGTTCCCCACCCACCCACCCCTGCCAGAAAACCTAACAAGTAGCCATAGAGGACTCCCTCAAAATCTTGGATCCATATCGTTCCTTCCTCCTGGGAGCAACGCTTGCTTCAGTGGGACTCTGGAGCATCTCATGGCCCCCTTGGTTTTAGTAATAAAAAGAATTTCTCCTAAGTAGGTATAAAGTAACAGTGAAATAGACGTGTCCTGTAGAGGCGGCGTTGCCTGCAGCCAACATGTGTGTGGTTTCTGAGGAGTCAGCTCATGGCGGACTGGTCACGGCATCTGCAAATGGCACTTTTGCAAGAAAAAGTGAGCCATTTTCTATTTCTAGTGACTGTTCACAGAACCTAGAATTCAGAAAGGGACATTGGTGACATGGAACAAACACCAGAGCCAAAGACAGAAGATGTAGGTGAAAGGGTCAGTTGGCCTCTGGTCAGTTACTTTAATGTCTGGTGAACTTGTATGGTTATTGGGCCACATAGGAAGAGAAGTGCTGCCTACTTCATGGATCAGGTGGTGTCACAGGAGGGGAGCATGGCCATGGGACAGCGGCAGCAGACCGCACTCCAGATCCTCTGCAGGGAGCACTTGGCAGGGCCACGTCCTCAGATGGCTTGAAGCAGATCTTTTTTCTCAAACACAGACAGCACCTAGTCATGAGGGTCCATGGATGTGTGCTCAGTTGTCCCCTCCCCTGGGTCCCAAGACCCTGGTACGGTGACTGTAGTTCATCTCTGTTTTCTCATTGCCTGGCATCCTGTGAGGCACCTGGTAGGTTCTTACTCAAAGCTTGTTCTCGGGTGGGCAGAGGCTCTGATGCATATATGACTGTGAGCTGCCCAACTTACTTTTCAATATCAAACTCATGCTGCCTTGATGCTGAGGACCTATTAGTCAGTGAAGGTGAATGACTGGACATCTCTCTGGATGGAACTCTCCCCCACCCCGCCCCCAGCCCTCCCCTCAGCAAGTGCACGCATGCCTTTCATTTAACACAGAGAGAGATGTTTCCCACAGGGAAACTGCCCCAGCAAGTTCTGCCCTCAGGGTCATAGAGTGAGGATTGGGCCGGAGTCCTTGGGTGTGTAATCTAGTGACTGAGCAGAGTAAAGGCAGAGACTAAGATGCCTTATAGCCTTGGCCCTCAAGGACATAGAGTGAGACTGGTTTTGGAACACTGGGTAAGTAGACAGCCACTTCAGGTCTGATCCTAGTGACAAGTGCTTTCTTGGGAAAGCTTCTGCTTAGCCAAGTTTAACAGTTTAAAGTGCCTTTTAAGTGGGCTGAGGAGAGATTTGGGCTCTCTACCCTGTGGGGTTTGAGAAATCAGTAGAGGCCCCCAGTCTCCATCTTGTATAGCTGTATCAGCATTGTGATGAAAATCTCATACCCCAGAAGATCACCTGTTGCCCAGACAATATTTAGCAAGATATATATACTGCTTTGTTTTTGTTTTTAATTTCAACATTTTCCTTCTAGATTTTTCTTTCTTTTCTTTCTTCATTTTTCTAGTTTAAATATAATTTTCTAATGTTGCCTTCTTTAACAATTAGAATGTCATTTTTGCTAGTGTTTCTACCCCTCTTATTTGGTTTTTCTCCCAATTTTATCCCATAAAGTTTTCTGTTTGCTTGCTTTGGTTTGATTTATAGAATGTTTGTCTTTCCTCTGTATTTGGTGGAGGTGGGGTACTGTGTCTGAACAGGCTGGAAAAGAGCTGCTGACCTGAAGGGAACCAGCCAACCTGGCACCCCTAGATGTTGGGGGTTTGAAATGTTGGGTCAAAGTACCCTACTGTAGAGCTATATTGCTCCTGTCTCCCTCTTTCTGTGCCTCTCTTCTTTTTGTCAATATTCCCTTCTACTAACCCCCCCTCCTTTCTCTCTCTTTATTTTAAACCTTTTTTTCCTTCTTGCTCTTCAATCTTCTCATCCTTCTGGTCCTGTGCCAAAAGGACTCACTGAAACTCTAGGCCAGAGGCACAGTAACTTAAAGAGCAAGAGGAAGTGAAAGGAAAATTAGGGCAAGGAAACAGATAAAAGGAAACTCTCATGAGGAAGAATCAGCAGAAAAATTCTGGCAACATGAAAAATCAGTTCAGAGCAAACCCTCTCAAGGGACCATGAGGTAGTTACTACAGAGGATTCCACCTATAAAGAAATGTTAGAAATGACACAAGGGGAATTTAGAATACAAATGATAAAAACAATGAAGGAAATGATGAAAGAAACTGCTGATAAAGTGGAAAATAACCAAAAGGAAATCCAAAATCAGAATCAAATAAGAGATGAACAATATAAAGAATATAGAAAGGCTATAGCAGAGCTGAAGAAACTGAAGCAGTCAATTAAGGAACTTAAGGATGCAATAGAAAGTATCAACAACAGATTAGACCATACAGAAGAGAGAATCTCAGAGGTAGAGGACAAAGCTCATGAGAAAACTCAGATAGTTAAAGAGGCAGAAAAGAAGAGAGAGAAAGCAGAACATTCACTGGCAGAATTATGGGACTTTATGAAGTGTTCAAACATATGAGTTATAGGTATCCTAGAATGGGAAGAATACCCCAGGGGGATGGAAGCCATACTAGAAAATATTATAAATGAAAAATTTCCCAAATATCACAAAAGATTCTGACACACTCCTTTCAGAGGGATATTGAATGCCAGATCACCTCAACTCTAACAGAGTTTCTCCAAGACACATTGTGATGAGCCTGTCCAAAGTCAAGACAAAAGAAAAGATTCTGCAAGCTGCCAAGAGTAAGCGCCAGTTGATCTACAGGGGCAAATCCATCAGGGTGACTCCAGACTTCTCTAATGAATCTTATCAAGCAAGCAGACAATGGTCATCTACCTTTAATCTACTTAGACAGAACAGTTTCCAGCCTGGAATTCTATATCCTGCTAAGCTAAACTTTAAAATTGACAGAGAAATCAAATCATTTACTGATATGCAAACATTGAGGAAATTCGCACAACGAGACCAGCTCTACAGGAAATACTTCAACCTGTTCTACACACTGACCATCACAATGGATCCATAGTAAAGTAAGAACTCCGAACTTAAAGGACAGAACCTAACTTCCACAATGATGTGAGAGATAAAACTAAGCAATGGACTTGCACAAAATAAGATGAATAGAAAACTACCACACTTATCAATTATCTCAATAAATGTTAATGGCTTGAATTCCCCACTGAAGAGGCATAGATTGGCTGATTGGATTAAAAACACAAGCCATCCAACTGCTGTCAGCAGGAAACACACCTAGCTTCAAAAGACAAATTAAAACTCTGAGTTAAGAGTTGGAAGACAATTTTTCAGGCAAATGGAATTCAGAAGAAAAGAGGAGTTGCGAGCTTATTTTCAGATACGTGTGGATTTAAAGCAATTAAAGTCAAAAAAGACAAAAATGCAACAAGAAGACATTTCAATTCTAAATATTTATGCACCCAACTTAAATGCTCCCAGATTCTTGAAACAGACCTCACTCAGTCTGAGCAATCTGATATCCTATAACACCATAATAACAGGGGACTTTAACACTTCTCTTACAGAGCTGGACAGATTCTCTAAACCGAAATTAAACAAAGATATAAGACACTTAAATGAGACCCTAGAACAACAACAACTGTGCTTGATAGATGCATATAGACCACTCTATTCCCAAGATAAAGAATATACATTCCTCTTACCGCCCCATGGAGCATTCTCCAAAATTGATCATATCTTAGGACACAAAACAAACCTCAACAAAATCAAAAGAATTGAATTTTTTTCCTTGTATCTTCTCAGACCACAAGGTACTAAAGGTGGAACTCAACCCCACACAAAGGCAGTGAAATTAAACAGCTTGTTGAGTGACAATTGGGTGCAGGAAGAAATAAAAGAGGAAATCATTAACTTCTTTGAACATAACAACAATGAAGACACAAGCTCCCAAAACCTGTGGTAAAACTGTTCTGAGAGGAAAATTTATCGCTTTAGATGCCTACATTTAAAAAATAGAAAGAGAGTGCATAAACAAATGCACAAGCCATATTATGGAATTGGAAAAAGAAGAACAATCTAAGCCTAAACCCAGCAGAATAAAATCGGAGATCAATGAAATTGAAAACAAAAGAATATTCAGAAACAAGGAGTTGAGTTTTTGAAAAAATAAATAAAATAGATAAACCTTTGGCCAGACTAACTAGAAATAGAAAAGTAAAACCTCTAGTAACCTCAATCAGAAATGATAAAGGGGAAATAACAACTGATACCACAGAGATACAAGAAATCATCTGTGAATACTACTAGAAACTAACTCTATGCACAGAAATTTGACAATGTGAAGGAAATGAATCAATATTTGGAATCACACCCTCTCCCTAGACTTAGCCAGGAAGAAATAGAGCTCCTGAACAGACCAATTTAAAGCACTGAGATCAAAGAAACAATAAAAAATCTGCCAACAAAAAAATGCCCTGGTCCGGATGGCTTCACACCAGAATTCTATCAAAGCTTCGATGAAGAGCTTATTCCCGTACTACAGAAATTATTCCAAGAAATTTTCCCCAACATGTTCTACAAAGCAAACATCATCCTGACACCAAAACCAGGAAAAGACCCAACTAAAAAGGAGAATTTCAGACCAATTTCACTAAAGAATATAGATGCAAAAATTCTCAACAAAATCCTAGCCAATAGATTACAGCTTATCATCAATCATCAAAAAAGTCATACATCAAGATCAAGTAGGTTTCATCCCAGGGATGCAAGGCTGGTTTAACATATGCAAGTCCATAAACTTTATTCACCATATCAACAGAAGCAAAAGCAAAGACCATATGATCCTCTCAATACATGCAGAAAAAGCATCCTTTTCTAATTAGAACACTGAAGAGTATAGGCATATGTGGCACATTTCTGAAACTGCTGAAAGCTATCTATGACATACCCACAGCTAATATTTTACTGAGTGGAGTAAAACTGAAAGCTTTTCCTCTTAGAACTGGAACCAGACAAGGAAGTCCTCTGTCACCATTATTATTTAACATAGTGCTGGAGGTTCTAGCCAATACACTTAGGCAAGACAAGAAAATAAAGGGCATCCAAATGGGAGCAGAGGAGGTGAAACTCTCCCTCTTTGCTGATGATATGATCTTATACCTAGAGAACCCAAAGACTCAACCACAAGACTCCTGGAAGTCATCAAAAAATACAGTAATGTCTCAGGATATAAAATCAATGCCCACAAGTCAGTATCCTTTGTATACACCAATAATAGCCAAGATGAGAGGCTAATAAAGGACCCAACTCCTTTCACCATAGTTTCAAAGAAAATGAAATACCTAGGAATATATCTAACAAAAGAGATGAAGGACTGCTATAAAGAAAATTATGAAACACTAAGAAAGGAAATAGCAGAGGATATTAACAAATGGAAGAACATACCATGCTCACCATCCCTATTAAAATACCACCATTGTACTTTCAAGACTTGGAAAAAATGATTCTGCATTGTGTATGGAATCAGAAAAAACCTCGAATAGCTAAGGCAGTTCTTAGAATAAAAACAAAGATGGGGGCATCACCATACCAGATTTTAGGCCATACTACAAAACCATGGTGGTCAGGACAGCATCGTACTGGCACAAAAATAGAGACACAGACATTTGAAATTGAATAGAAAACCAGGAAATGAAACTAACATCTTACAATCATCTAATCTTTGATAAACCAAACAAGAACATACCATGAGGGAAAGACTCCCTATTCAATAAATGGTGCTGGGAGAACTGGATATCCGCATGTACAAGACTGAAACTGGACCTACACCTTTCTCCACTCACAAAAATTGATTCAAGATGGATAAAGGACTTAAATTTATGGCGTGAAACAATAAAAATCCTCAAAGAAAGCACAGGAAAAACACTGGAAGATATCAGCCTGGGGAAAGACTTCATGAAGAAGACTGCTGTGGCAATTGCAACAACAAAAATAAACAAATGGGACTTAATTAAACTGAAAAGCTTCTGTCCAGCTAAGGAGACAACAACCAAAGCAAATGGACAACCTACACAATGGGAAAGGATATCTGCATATTTTGAATCAGACAAAAGCCGGAAAACTAGGATCTATAGATAACTCAAATTAATCCACATGAAAAAAGCCAACAATCCCATATATCAATGGGCAAGAGACATGAATAGAACCTTCTCTAAAGAAGACAGATGAATGGCTTGTAAACCTATGAAAAAATGCTCATCATCCCTAATTATTAGAGAAATGCAAATCAAAACCACCTGGAGATACTATCTAACCCCAGTGAGAATGGTCCACATCACAAAATCTCAAAACTGCAGATGCTGGCATGGCTGTGGAGAGAAAGGAACACTTGTATACTGCTGTGGGACTGCAAACTAATACAACCTTTGTGAAAGGAAGTATAGAGAACCCTCAAAGAACTCAAGCTAGACCTCCCAGACCTCCCATTTGATCCTGCAGTCACATACTGGGCATCTCTCCAGAAGGAAAAAATCCTTTCATCATAAGGACACTTGCACTAGCCTGTTTATTGCAAGTTAATTTACAATAGCCAAATGTGCAAACAGCCTAAATGCCCACCAACCCAGGATTGGATTAACCAGCTGTGGTATATGTACACCATGGAATACTATTCAGCCATTAAAAAATGGAGACTTTACAGCCTTTCTATTAACCTGGATTGAAGTGGAACACATTATTCTTAGTAAAGCATCACAAGAATGGAGAAGCATGAATCCTATTTTGATATGAGGTCAATTAATGATATGGTGGGGGTGGGGGAAGGGAAGAGAGAGAGAAAGGAGGAGGGAGAGGGAGGGTGCAAGGAAGAGCAGAGAGAGGGAAGGAGGGAGGGGTATGGGGTCTTGGTATGTGACACACCTTTTGGGGACAAGACACAATTGTAAGAGGGACTTTACCTAACAAATGCAATCAGTGAAACCTGGTTTCTTGTGTCCTCAATGAATCGCCAACAATTGAAAAGAAAAAAAAAAAAGACATTTGCACTAGAGTGTTTATTGTGGCTCAATTCATAATTGCCAAGTTGTGGAAGCAACTCAAGTGCCCATCAACCCATGAATGGATCAACAAATTGTGATATATGTATACCATGGAATACTGTTGAGCCATGAACAGATGGAGACTTTACATCTTTTATGTTTACCTAGATGGAGTTGAAACACATTCTTCTTCATAAAGTATGGCAAGAATGGAAAAACAAATACCCAATGTACTCCATATTAATATGAAACCAATATATAAATAATTACATGTTCATATGAACACTAAAACACAAATAGAGTCTAATATGGGAGTGGGGGGCGGGGAGAGGGGAAGGGAAAGGGCAGATGATTGACAGAAGAAGGGAGGGCATGTGGCAGGATCTCACCTAATGGGCACAATGCCAGGGTGTATACCATACCTCCTGGGTGACTGGTTCTTTCACAACTGGAACTTTACCATGGAAGTAAGAACAATGTAATCTAAAAATTTGTACCCTTGTATTAATTTGAAATAAAAAAAATTTAAAAGAATAAAAAGTACAAAACCAAAAAAAAAAAAAAAAAAGATTAGTCCTTCAAATCCAGAAAAAGTTAAATTACAAAGGCAAAGCCACAGCACTTTATGTCAGAAGGTTGACGGTTTGTATGCAAATGACATGAACTTGCTGGTTAGTGGCTTGGTCTATTTCTCTGTCCCTCCTGCTCCACATTTCAGTCGGCTCCTTACCAGGACCTGTTCCTCCCCAAGAGCCCAGGCTGCCTCTGTGTTCCTGTCAGGTGCTGCTGCTTCTCAGCACTGTGTGTTTGGTGTATGGAACTGCAGCATTGGCCTGGAGCTTTTCCTAGCAAAGGGAGTAAGGCCAGTGTGTCAACTGCCTGCAAATGAGAGGACCTGGAGCCTTGTGCTACCTTTGGAAATGCATCACTCCCAGGCTGCCTGTGGAGCTGCTGTGTTTACAGCTCTATCGCCTTCACTGGGTCCTCAGAAGCCAGTAGGGCCACTCTAGCATGTACCAGACAGGCCCACGAGGATGACTGCTTTGTAAAGCACGGTCTGTCTGCTTTAGAGCCTGGTTACCCGCATGAGCTTATTGCCCCATATGTCAATCTGCATCATCAGTTGCCTCTTTGCCTACTTGCCCCGTTCGCTGTCTACGGCCAATGTATCTTGCTCTGTAAGCCTACATATATCTTGCTCTTACTTCGTAAATATACCTTTTCTTCCTCAATGAACTTTGTGTCATGCTTGCCTTAAAAATATATTGATCCCGGCTCAGCGCCTATAGTTAAACCGGCTAAGGCGCCAGCCACGTACACCTAAGGTGGCAGGTTCGAATCCCCAGCCCAGACCCACCAAAACAACAATGACGGCTGCAACCAAAAAATAGCCGGGCGTTGTGGCGGGTGCCTGTGGTCCCAGCTACTTGGGAGGTGGAGGCAGGAGACTTGCTTGAGCCCAGGAGTTGGAGGTTGCTGTGAGCTGTAATGCCACAGCACTCTACCCAGGGGGACAGCTTGAGGCTGTGTCTCAAAAAAAAAATATATATATATATTGATCCTCATCTCCTTTCAATTTCTTTGATTGCTGGAAGGGGCTTTCTAGCTCCCTGGACAGGGGTCTTACCCACTCTGGGCACCTATGACCCAACCTGCGGGTTGCCAACATCCCCTCCTCCCTTCCTTCTTACCAGCACCTTCAGAAGAGCACAGTGTTAGCTGGGCCCACTAATGCAACCGTGGAAAGGTCACCCGTTCCCAACTTTCTTTGCAACTCAGCGTGGCCTTGTGAGTGCATGCTCCTCCTCGGGATGTGAAGTGGAACATGGTGAGGACACTGGGGGAGTCCTCAGGCTCCCTATGACAGGGCCCAGACAAGGCTAAGCACTAAGGCTTTATCAGGAAGGGAAAGCCCAAGGCAGCAGAGCGAGAAAAATGAACTACGTGGAAGGAAAAACAGAGCACAGGCATCTTACAGAGCTGTCCGTGGCGGGGCAGGGGTGCATGGCAGGGTGCCTAGTTACACGAGACTTCTTCCAGATAGGAACAGTCCTCCTGGGGTTGGGAGAGAGAGCAGTTCATGTGCCAGTGTCCTGTATCAAGCCCATATTAGACAAGGTTTGACCCACGGGATGTCAGATCCACCTCCCCTTCCTGGTTGTATCACTCGACAAAAATAGCCAGGTGTTGTGGTGGGTGCCTGTCGTCCCAGCTACTTAGGAAGCTGAGGCAAGAGAATTGCTTAAGTCCCAGAGTTTGAGGTTGCTGTAAGCTGAGATGCCATGGCACTCTACTGAGGGTGACATAGTAAGACTCTGTCTCAAAAAATTAGCCTTAGGGAAGGTCAGTTCAGACGGCCCTGGTGCAGGCTTTGTTGGAGTCCACAAGCATAGAAGAGTGTCAGAGTCTGTCTGGACACCACGAATAGCTACTAGTGAGAGCAATAGAGGCTAATAGATGATGAAGTCTGCCCTCACCTCAGAGACAACTGAGACAGCCAGTGTGTTATGAGAAGAGGTGACAGAGCAGTGGCTGAGAGTCTCCACTGAGCATGCAGCTAAACCCTAGCAAATCTGGGGAAGTGCAAAAACTGGGTTTGGTACATCTTAAAAGAAGACTTGTGCCCTGGCCTCAAATGCAGATGTGATGGCTGGAGCTCTGGAAGCTATTTTGAAGCCCAAGGGAGTGGACAAAAGACTTACAGTGTGGAAGAGAATCTGGAAGACAGTGTTACTGATGGCACATTGAAGTTGTCATACTAGTTAATTAAAATGCTAACCTTTAGACTTCTTTTAGTTGTGTTGATGTCTTTAAAATAAAAGAGAAACAAACTTCTGTTTTGCTTAGGCATGTTATATTTCTTTGTATATAAAGCCAAAACTACTATTCTTTTAACCACTGCAACACATAATACTTATTTTTTGGATGGGTGGATAAATCCACCACTACAATCCATTGCTACAATTTGTTGCAGATCCAAACCCATTTAAGGAGACACACTTAACACTGAGATCTGTCCTGGGACTGGCGTGAATCCAACCTATTCCACGGAGACTGGGGAGATTCCTGCCCCGTGTGTGACAGCCGCTGCACACACTGACCTCACTGGGCCCCGCATGGTGGCACTGTGTCATTTCTTCCTGTTTCCCTGTTTTTCCACTTGTTCTTCTTTTACATCTGATGCTCTCCCCTAAACTTGCCTCCCTTTAGCAAGTTCCTCCTCTTCTATTAGGGTCCCCTTTAAATGGCACCTCCTCTGGGAAGCCCTCATGCACCCTTCCGGGCAAAAAAGCCCCTGCCTCATCTGTGTTCCAGTAGCACCTTGCGCTCAGCACACTGTGCTGTAGCTGAAGTCTCTGTTTTCCGGGATGGGCCCCATTCCATGTTGCCTCTGTCTCTGCAGGCTCCAGCACACCAGAACACAGTCGCCCTGGACATACAAGGCTGCCTTAACCCCCTCCACCCTCCTGTCTCACACTCTGAGCTTGTATAGACCCTTCTCTCTCCTCAAACCTTCTGCTTCTCTTTGCCCGCTCCTCACCCTCTACTGAAGCCTTGGAATATTGTCCATGGAGAAAATATAAGCATCCAAATGGGGACCTGCATAGACTCCCACACCATAACCACCAGTCTCTGGCCTATAGCCATGACACGGCCCTCTCTCCTGGGGTGGGTTCTCATCTTCCCGTGGGGGAGGACAGGCTTCAGCCTCAGGGACCAGCCAGTGGTGTTCCCGAAAGGTCAGAGGCTCTACCATTTTCCATAGTATTTGAGCATTCCAGAATTTCGCTGTAGCAATTCCCCTTTCTTTCGCCATGGATGTTTTCATCTCTACTGAGCCATTCCCATCAGCATATAAGCATGCTGTAAGAATTCTAGTTTAAAGGCAAGAGCCTTCTTTGCACCCTCTCCAGTGACTGCCTCATTTCTCATTTGCCCCTTGACAGAAAGACTCCTTGAATGATCCCCTGTCTGTATGTTTCCTCCCATTCTCCCTTGGATTCAGGTTCAGCCATTAGATTGATGCGGCTAACTGCAGTAGCCAAGCTTCAGCCCTGGCAACCTTTCCCCCTCCCAAATTACCAAAATGGTCTGTTACGTAACACAACTTTATGGGTTAGCTGGGCTCAGCTAGACAGTTCTAGATTGGTTTTTTTGTGTGGCATCAGTCAATGGCATCTGGCCTGAAGTCATCTGGAGGCTCCACTGGGCTATGTGTCTAAGGCGGCACACCTGTGGCTCACTTGGCTGTGAGCTCAACAGGACCGTTGCCCAGAGAACCCACATAGGGCTTCTTCATGGGGCTCGGGCCTCTCAGAGCATAGTATTTGGGTTCCATGAGGGAGTATTTCAGGAGTGACGTTCCAAGAGATGGGGAGTGAAGCTGCCAGGCCACTCTGAGCCTCTGCCAAGAGCAGGTGTAGGCTCACTCTGTATATGCTGTTGGTCAAAGGAGTCCTTGGACCCATCCAGGATCAAGGGGTAGGGACAGGTGGGAGGGAAATAAAGTCTAGGTCTTTATAGGGCAAGGCCACACCATGGGAAGAGTGGCTGGCACCTGGCTTACTCCCTCCTTTTGAAACACCTTCTGCACCTCCCTGGTTGGCAGTTCTGTCCTTGCTCATCCTCAGCGCACCTGCTGGACCCTCATCTTTCCAGCTCTGCGCTCCAGCTCCCCAGCTCTTTCTGTCCTTTCTGCAGCTTCTCCCCAGAGCACCTGGTACAGCCCATGGCTGCGATGGCCTGTGGCTGCTCAGGCCTGGGGTGGGTCAGACGAAGGTGAAAGTACCACGAGACCCTGCCAGGCTGACACATCTCGAGGTAACTATTCTGGGGTTCAGAAAAGAGCCTCTTTCTCCAGAAGGGGTCAGGGGGCTGCACCCAGGGTGGTTCTCTAAAGTGAAAGAGCAGTGGACTGACCTGTGACCCAGATAATTACTGTTCACCAGCATGACCCCCATGCTGGTCTTGCCTGAGAGCATGGTACTTCCTGGACCTTGGAATTGACCATGGCTAAGAGACTTGCTTTGGCCAGGGGAATGTAAGTGGAAGTGACATGTCATTTTTGGACCTGTTAGTATTTAATTACTGTTGCTCACCTCTTCCTTCCCTCCCCTGCGTCCCTGATAAGAATGTGTGTATTGTTTGGAAATACCATGGGGGCAGAGAATGCCGATGCCACCTATGGAAAATGCCAGGCTGGGGGAGCTTGGGATGTGCGAAACACAAACTCTGGCTATGCTAAGTCACTGAGCTCTGGGGTTGATTGTTACCATACTGTGACCATCTGCCAGGCCCAATGTAACACTTAACAGGGCTTTTCAGAAAAATAGGGCAAGTTATTTTATTCATGTGTAGGAAGAGAGAAATCCTTCCTGCCCACACATGCGAAAGCATGGAGAAACAAAGATGGAAAACAAAGATTCTGCATTCCTGAACGTTCTGGATGTAGCTGCCAAAGCACTGGAGAGTGACCAACATTTGCTATTTGTTTATGTATGTTGGCGTGTATGCATCACATCTCTCTCCTCGGGGCTGATTCCAGGGGTGTGAGGCAGAGTCCAGCGCCGCCTCTAGCTGAGGAAGAGTGGCCCCCAATGCAGGGATGTGCAGTTAGGGAAGAGCTGCACCTAGTCAAGCCTGGCACGTGCTGAACGCTTTCCCACAGGCTGACAGCTGGAATATCAGTGAGACAGAGTCTGTTTTCTGGGATTCATGGTACAGAGCATGATGTATTCATTTACTCATTCAACCAGCATTCCCTGAGTGCCTGCAGGCACCCTCCTAGGCTCCTGGGACACAGCAGGGGACAGAGGTCATGAATAAAGTCCATATCCTGTAGTTTCTTATTTCTGGGCAGGAAGGAGTAATGAGCACCATGCAACCCTCAGTTGGCATTTCAAGGCAGAGGGGAAGAGAATCTCAGTATGACCTGGGCAGCCTGGTCTTGGATGGGTCAACCTCTCAAAGAGGGAATTACTTGGGTGGAGACTGCAAGGACAGGGAGTGAGGCAGCCACATCAGTTTCCAGGGAAAAAGCCTTCTAAGCAGCAACAATAGTGGTGACAAAGGCTGTGAGGTAGGGCCTCACTTGGAATGCTGGAGAAACAGCATTTCTCAGGGGCTCTGGAGTGTGTGGTCAGTGGAGTGGAAGGAGTCTGGTGGCCCTTGCACAAAAATTGGGTAACAGTCTGGTATGCCGACACAGCAATTCACATGAGGCCATGAGTATCATAATTTGCTGTCTTAGCCTAGGAACTGAGAAGCCTGCCGGGTGTTCCGGTGGAAAGAAAATTTCATAGCACTAGCCCATATCACAAAGTCCCAAAGCTGCAGATGCTGGCATGGATTTGGAGAGAAGGGAACACCTTTACACTGCTGGTGGGATTGCAAACTAATACAGCCTCTTTGGAAAGAAGTATGGAGAATCCTCAAAGGGCTCAAAATAGATCTTCCATTTGATCCTGCAATCCTATTGCTAGGTATCTACTCAGAGGAATAAAAATTATTTTGTTGTAAGGATATTTGCACTAGATTGTTTATCACAGCGCAATTTATAATTGCCAAGATGTGGAAACAACCTGAATGCCCACCAACCTAGGCATGGATTAACAGACTGTGATACATGTATACCATGGAACACTATGCAGCCATAAAAATAATGGAGACTTTATACTTTTGTATTAACCTAGACAGAGTAGGAACACATTCTTTTTAGTAGAATATCACAAAAATAGAAAACCAAGTATCCAAGGCCCTGAGTACTAATACCAAGCCAGTAGATGATCTATTACATGCCCACATAAGAGAAAAACTCAATCCAACTCAACTTGGGGGGAGGGAGAATGCAGGGGTAGAGATGAGGAGGAATGGGTATTGGGTGTGCTCTCACTTAATGGGCACCATGTGGGGGCATATGGTACACCTCCTGGGGGTGGGACCCTCCTCCAGGAACTCTACCTAACAAATGCAAACATTGTAACCTAATTCTTTGTGCCCTCAAATTAACCTGGAATTAAAAAACATATATTTGTAACATAAACATCTGTAGATTCCTGGTTAAAAACCGAGGAAAGGCCTTATCTCAATGTAGGTGTCTCAAAGTCACGAAGCATTATTTCATATCTTCAAATATTTAAACAGAGTTTCAGAGACTTAAATGCATTTTCATTCTTCCAGGAGCATCCAGGATCTGCTAGTTCCTGCTCTGCACAGGTGGAGCTGTTCCGGTGAAATGTTTTTTTCTTCTCTCACTTCCTGGAATGGATTGGCTCTGGGAAATTGATTTAGAGAGAGAGAGAGATGTTTAACCCCGGCACTTTTGTGAGAATGCTAATTAGGGAGGCAGCCGCACCTATTGGCACGCACGCTGCAGTGTTATCCTGACCCTGGGCCCAGGCCTATTCTGTGACATTGGGACTTTGGGAAGGCTTCCTCATCTGCTTGGTGGGGACAGACATTGTGGGGTATGCTCAGCCACACGGATCACAAGTATGGGTTTCATAGCCCTGAAAAAGATCAATTCACCAGAGATCCATTCCCAATTCCTAATCCCATGACCGTTTGTTGCTCTCCATTTTAAATTGGATTTTTCTCTGAGGATGTGGTATTTAAGAGCAAATTGTCATCCATCTCATTTTCTATGGAAGCTTCCTGGATCATCACAGTGAAATTAGACCACACAAAGAAATGAAGGAAGGAGCAGATGGGCCCATTTTTCAATTTGGGTTCAAGTGGGTCTCAAGGAAAAGTCTAAGAATAGTTAAAAAAAAAAAAGAGCAAAAAGGAAAAAAAATCCATAAATGTCATGTCTGGAGTCTGTGCTGATTGGTTTCTGTGGAAAGTGCTCTCTCTCCTGTTGTCACATGCCAGAGGTGAGATGGAGCCCTTAGTGGCCTTGCTTCCCTGGCTTGGGTTGAGGGAAGGTTGCCAGGCCATCTCTCATGGTGATCTGGACTGAACTGTGCTCCCCAAAGTTTTGTGCTGAAACCCACGTCCTGCATATGTGGTCAGGATGTTGCCATTGCAAGTGATTAGCCCTAGTCACTCCTGGGGCAAGAGTCCACAGCACTAGACACTCAGGGGTATGGACACTCCATGTGACACTGTCCCCACCACACTGTATAGGGGGCAGGGAAGACCCCAGCTCTCAGCAGATTCTATTCACTATTCTCCTCCCCCCCAGAAAGTCCCCTACCCCCAGGTGAGGGGCAAGGAGAGGCAAGAAGTGGCCAGGAGTGTTAGCCCAGAGGACCTGGAAGGAGACTTCCTGTGGAAGGAAGCAGCACCCCCACTCCCATGTAGTCTGATTCAGGAAAGAGACTGAACCAGCACAGGAGCAAACCAACAGCGCAGGTTGTGCAGCGTGTGACAGTGGCCTGCAGGAGCCACGTTGTTGGTGCAGCAGGTGGTGGAGTCGGGATCCTTGCCTCCCACAGGACAAGGAGGCTCTGAGGGACCACATCGAGGCAAGGACAGGCCCTCCAAGTGTGAGTGCAGGCAGCGGGCAGTGTGGGTCAGGAGACAGAGAGGAAAGGGGGCGTGGTGGCTACCCTGGAGAGCAGGAGGGATGAGGGGCTTGGAGGAGAAGCTGGCGGGTTTGCTCCTTAGTTTTGCACATGGAAGAGGTAAGAGTAAAGAGGGAGCCTGGCATTGGAGGGTCAAAAACTTAGGTGCTGGAGCCCTGGGGACTCGGTCTCCAAGTTAGCTGGGAAGTCATTTAACTCAGGTGAACAAGGACTTCCTTTGACATTCAGGGAGTCTGAAACCTGGAGACTCAGCGTACTGGGTGCAGGCTGGGAGTAGGAGGGGAGGCAGATGGAAAGCCCCAGAACAGCAGTTCCTGTTGCTGCTTCGGCTTTCTGCTGCCTCTTCTTGCTGCTCTGTGGGGCTTAGCTGTGAGTCCATCAGAAAATGTTAATAGTTCCATTTTACTTTCCTGGAAATGTCTATTTTAAGCAAGACACAAGAAGCCTCCAAGTCCAGGAAAATTTAGTCATTTCTTAATCCCCTGGGCAGGTACAACTGAAATAGCTGCTGAGAGAAAGAGAAAACGTTTCCATGGAGCGTCGGGCCAGCAGCTCAGCCGTAACCCAGGTGATGAGCTCGGCAGAGCCACTCTGAGATTTTCCCCATCCCTCCTTTTTCTCACTCCTGTGTGGAACATAAACTTGCCAGGGGATTAAAATGTTTACATTTAACTCCATCAGGAGTCTCTCGGAGGATTTTCAGGAAAACAATTTGATCTCTATCAAATGCACAAATTAATCCAACCCACTTTCCTTGTGTTTGGTATTTACCTAGTGACGTCCCCAGAATAAATCTCCCAAACCTCAAAAATCTCTACCTTCCGATTCTGTGGATATGTGACCTCACGTAGCAAAGGATTCTTTGCAGGTGGAGCTAATAACATAAAGGTCTAGAGATGGAGGGACCCCCAGGATTATCTGAGTGTGCCATGTGTCCCCAGGGTCCTCCTAAGAGGGAGGCTGTCGAGTTAGAAATGGAGTTGAGAGGGAAAGATGCAGGCACGGGTTCAGAGTCTGAATGGTGATGCACTTTGAAGATGAAGGAAGGAGCCATGAGCCAAGGAATGTGGGCAGCCTCAAGAAGCTGGAAAGGGCTTCTTCCCCTGGAGCTTCCAGAGGGCACATGGGCCTGCCGATACCTCAATTTTATCCTGGAGAAAGTGATTTAGGGCTTCTGACCTCCAGAGCTATCAGATAGTAAATTCATGTTGCTTAAACCAATAAGTTGGTAGTAATTTGTTACCACAGCCATAGGAACCTAAGATGTCCAGCATGTCAGATCTGCAATGCTTTCATCACGTAAGACCAACATTGAACTATGCACTCCCATTGAACTTTTTGTCCTAAATTCTATTAATCTGTCCCTCTCTTTAATTTACCCAGGTTGATTTTGACACTTGGTTGGATCATTACATACTGATGTCCTTCTCCCCAGCAAAACAAGGGATCCTAGATGATTTCTGTTGTTTGGGACGGGCCTAGAATTAGCATCTAGTTTCCTTTTTAACTGGCTAGCTACAGGGTGATCATAAAGTCCAGGAATAATAATGTAATGGAACAGAGTCAGATACTGAATCTACCTCTATTCTCAGAGTAGGTGACAACCTTGTAGAATATTCTGTTGCTGTTGCCTGAGGGATTGCTGAACTGTAGCACCTGAGGACTGCTGATGGGGTTTCATCACTTTGATGAGCCAGTAAAATTATATTTATTAGTCCTAGGGTATTGATTAGACTTTGGTGGCTTCCATCACTTTTGTTAAATGATTTGATAAACTTACATGAAATTCATCTATTTCTCCCACAATTATCCACTGAATGCCCATTACATGCCAAGGATGGTAGGTTAGGACCTGGGAAATCAAGGACGAGCAAAATAGACACAGCCCACACAGGGTCTACTCCAGTGGTCGTCAACCTGTGGGTCGTGACCCCTTTGGGGGTCAAACGACCCTTTCACAAGGGTCGCCTAAATACATCCTGCATATCAGATATTTACATTACGATTCATAACAATAGCAATATTACAGTTATGAAGTAGCAACGAAAATAATTTTATGGTTGGGAGTCACTACAACATGAGGAACTGTATTAAAGGATCGAGGCATTAGGAAGGTTGAGAAGCATGTCTAGTCTGATGGAGAGTGAGAGTCACATACACACAGCAGCAGAAGGGTAGTATATGGCAGAGGGGACATGAAAATGGGGCCTGAAGATCCTCAAGGAAGTCGGAGTTGAGCTGTGTTCTGAGGCATGAGGAGTTAACTAGTAGAGGCAAGGGCCATGCTGCGGCTGAGGGCTGACTACAGCCTGTGGGGGGAGGGGACGAGGCCAGTCCTGGCAGTGACAGCAGTGGGGCTAAGGCAATGAACTCTGGTCAACACAGGAGCAAAAAGGCAAAAAGCAGGTCTTAGGCTGCATACCCAGGAACAGAGCCCTGTTTGGGGTTCTGCAGAATGTGCCTCACTAAGGGAGAGCTCTGGAGGGAGCAGTGCATGGTTGCCGCCTCAGCCTGACCCCCCCATGATGAGGTGAGCTGGAGTTACTAACAAAGGAAGGCTGTCTCCCTCCTGCTTTAGGGCTCTCTGCCAAGGCCGTCACTGCCTGGGGCATTGTGCCTGAGGGTGTGTGAAGGAGTGTGTGTGAGGATGTGTATGTGTATGTGTATGTGTGTGTGACTCTGTGTGAACCAGTGTGAGTGTGTGAAAGCATGTAGACTTGTAGATGTTATTAGTGAGTGTGTGTGTATGACTGTGTGAGTGAGCCTGTGACTGCATGTGTGGGCAGTGTGCAAATGTGTGTACACGTGTGAGTACATGAGACTGCTTGTGAACATGTGGACATGTGTGTGTGTGAGTGTGTTGAGTTGTGCACCCATGTGTGTGCATGTCAGTGTACTTTTTTTCTTTGGAGACAGAGTCTTATTTTGTCACCAAAGGTAGAGTGCCACGGTGTCATAGTTCACAGCCAAACTCAAATTCCTGGGCTCACACGATTCTCTTGCCTCAGCCTCCCAAATAGCTGGGACTACAGGTGACCACCACAATGCCTGGCTATTTTTAGAGATGGTGGTCTTGCTCTTGCTCAGGCTGGTCTTGACCTCCTGACCTCAAGCAATCCACTTCCTTCAGCCTCCCAGCGTGGTGGGATTACAGGCGTGACCTCCACGCCCGGCTGCATGTAGGTCTACTTAAACAGGTTTGCTCACCGCCTTCCATACATCTGGGACTTGTGTCTCCTGGCCACTGCTGGTCCTCAGCACAGACTCCCACTTCCTCAGGCCTGACACTGGAATAAGGGAGTTGTGGGCAGGACAGCCCTGCTCAGTGTGAACACTTTGTTTTCTCTGTTGTCTGTTTTGTTCTGACATCTTCTCACTCGTCAATGGAAGCTACAGGAGAAGGAGGTCTTACTTTTCATCCAGCATATCTGCGGCCCCTGCTGGGGGCCTGGGACAGTCGCCGCTGGGCTATGCACATGTTGACCACCACCACTTCCCTCTGGGTCTCCCGAAAGCCTCACCTTCAGGAGGTCATTAATGCTGGTCCTGGGCTCCATACCTGTCCTGAGCATTTTCATGGCAAAGGGCCCTTGGCCTCTGGGAGGACGGGCCACTGAGCTGCAATGTCATCATGATTCATCCCCAAGCAGCTGCGCTTTCCCACCAGACCACACACTTCTCCGGGCTGGAGACAACGTGTCCTTTATTTATCGTGTTAGCCCCAAGTGTAGCCTCCTGTCTGGATATCCACTCTATCGCCTCGACCAATAAATACTTAGGAAATGAATATAACATCATAGGTGCCGAGAAATATGACTTTTTCCTTTTTTAATTGACAAATAGAAAATATATATAATGGCATATAATGCGACGTTTTGATATGTGTATGCATTGCAGTGGCTAAATCAAGCTAATTAATGTATGTTTACTCACTTCTAATTATTTTTTGTGATAAGAACACTTAAAATCTACTTTTTAATAATTTTCAAGTACACAATGTATTGCTGTCAACCATAGTCACCACGATGTACAATAGAACTCTTGAACTTATTCCTGCTAGATGAAATTTTGTATCCTTTGTATCCTTGAAATTTTGTATCCTTTGACCAACATCTCCCTCAGCCCCCCGCCCTTCAAACCCTGATGACCAGCACACTACTCTCTACATCTATGAATTTGACCTTCCAAAATGCTGCATATGAGATCGGGACAATTAAATTCGGAAACTCAGCCTAGAAAAACTGCTACATCCCTCATTGCTGAATATCACTATGATCGCCTTTGAAGTCCTCCCTTGGGATGCTGTGCACGGATGCCAGCGTCCAGTCCACCCTTTAGAGCATTTTTACCAGGATGAGTTCCCAAACTTAATTGTCACACCTCATATGACTGAAAAAGAGTTCCAGAAGTGCTTTGAAGGCTGGACTAGACACTGGCGTCGGTGCATAGCTTCCTAAGGGGAGGACTTCAGAGGTGACTGTAGTGACATTCAGCAATGAGGGATGTGGCACTTTTTCTAGAATGAGTTCCCAGACTTAATTGTCTGGCCTCGTGTAAGTGGTGAGATCATGCGGTATTTGTCTTTGTGTGCCTGGTTTATTGCACTTAGCATAATGTTCTTCTGTTTCATCCGTGTTGTTGCAATATGACTATTTTCTATATACAAAGTTTTTCAAATAGAGGGCCCATCCGTAGAGGATCAGGGGAGACAGACGGATAGATAGAAAGACAATGGATGGATAATAGAGAATAGAGATAGATACTAGAGATAGAGACGGATAACAGGGAGCTAGATACTAGATAGATGACAGGGAGATATTAGATAATGGAGAGATAGGTAGTAGATGAGAGGGAGACAGATAATAGATAACAAATGATAGATCTTAGTTAGACATTAGTTATAAGGTTAGTAATAGATACATAGGCAAGCAAACAGATGGACATAAAGACAGGTGACCAGACAGATAATACAGGGTGTGGACAGACACACAGAAGTAGATAGACAGCGAACATACAGACGGACGATGGGCAGACGACCCAGGACAATAGAGGTCTCGCCCACAGCCTCTGTGGCATTGGGCCTGAATAGTCAGGATGTGGCCAACAACTGGCAGCTTCCTATTTTATATTCCTGCTTGCAACTCAGCACAAAGTAGAGAAAGTCAAATGTGCATCCCTGCTCAATCCTATAGGATGCCCCCTTTGAAGGAGCTGCCTGGCCAACAGCCTCCCTCAGGCCCACCTGGGCCTTCTCTTTTTCCCACAATGAAGCTCCCTTCTCCTCAGCCTGCCGCGAGTCTCTGCATAGGCAAGCAGTGGCTGGCTCCCTCACTGTAGCGCTCTGAAAAAATAGTCTCTGTTCACATGAGGGTAGATGTCACTTATTTCCACTGTATTTGTCCATTTGCCTCTGCCATCATCTCGGGCTTTTGTTTCCATAACCATTTTCAAGGATGAACACAAGCATATCAGGGATGATCTGGGTGACAGCCATGCTGTGTTTGCATGGTTTTTATGGCACTGTTCCCACTAAATGAAACGCAAGTGAACAAGTGGTTCCTAGGAATTGGAGCAAAGATAGAGTTGAGGTGCTTGGTGGTGCAGGTGCACCCACATCAGAGGCCTGCCCGAGGGTGGACGCTGTGCCTGCTTGCCCTCTCTCTGGTACTGTCAGAAGCCATGTGGTGAAGGAGGAGGGTCCCCAAGGCTGCAGGGGCTGGGTTCCTGAGCCTCTCCTCAGAGGAGATCCATCTGCCAACCAGAAGCAGTCATTTTGAATTGTACATAAGTGCAAAGTAAACTTGAATGATACCTCATCTGTCGCAGCAGCTCCCATCGCCTAGACTAACACCCCAAAGAGAAATGAAGACAGAAGGAGCAAATCATGCCATAGGGCGTGGGCTGGCACAGAGTGACTGCTGTTCGGGGTGGCCACAGCTTCTTTGAGGCAGTGGCATGAAGCTGACCCTAAGGAGCAGAGGGAAGATGAGAAGAGCAAGGTTCTGGGCAGAGAGATGCATTAACTCAAAGCCCCTGAGTGCTTGGGGCCGGAGCCACTGGGGAATCAAAGAAGTCCATCAGGGCAGCGCCTGGACATGGCAGTGGAGTGGGCAGTGGGCAGCTCACAGGTGACTTGGCAGGACAAGGGGGAATGTGGTGGGAACCCAAGAGAAGGTGCAGCACTGGAAGATATGGTTGGATCTAGTTAGTCTAGGACCTCCGAGGTGTAGTGTGGACAGTGGACCCCACCCCTGAGAGTGTGAAGTGGAAATCAGGAGGTGACACAGAGACCTGGAGAAGGAGCTGTCCTCTTGTTCCTGAGTTGAAGGAGGAATGGAGAGGGACCCAGGCTACCCCCAGGGTGTGGACTGATGACCTGACAGAGGACTATTTCTAAAGAAGATGACCTTGCATTGGAGGGCTAGATTGTCCTCAGCCAGCAAAGTCATCAAATTATGAATGTCCTTAAAACAGCGGAGTTAGGGGACAGGCATTCTCTGTATTTGTTTTACTGAATTTTAAATCCAGAAATGTTATCTATAAAACTAGCCCCGAGGCCAGAAACTTCCTGCTTTAAACCCAATATGGGCCCATTATCAGTAGATACTGCAAATGACATCACCTGTCACGTGAAATTAATGTGGCTTATTGGGATTTTATTGTGTTTTCAGTTTTATAATATTTAATTTAAAAATCATTCTTCTGTTATAGCTATAGAAAATCTATAAAAGGTGAAAAATTTATGCCTAATTTTATGATGATACTGATTTAAGCCACATTGCAATGAAAATAATTAGATCAACACAGGAGCTCCATGACGAATTTTTTTCCTTTTTAAGGGAAGCATAATCTGTTCAGGTTTAATAAAACTGCTTTAATAATTTAATGCCCTGATGAAAAATGCTGCTGTGGGTACACAAAGACGGCCCCGTTAGTCTGTGTGTGTGGAGGGACAGGGTTCTGCAGAGGATGGGTGCCCCTGTCCCTGTCCCATCCCCATGGGATCAGCTGCACACATTTGGGAGATGGTGGCTGTTGTGGGAAGGAGCAGTTGTTCCTGGCATTAAACTGCAGGTGGACATCCGCTGGGCAGCTTAGAGATTCAGATCTCATTGGTCTGGGTGAGACCTAGGCATTGGAAGTTTACAAGGCTACACAGGCCGAGGTGTGGAGAATAGAGCAGAACCAGCCAGCCCTGTGCCCAGCCGCCAGCAGACCCGCTGCAGAGAGCTGGCCCTGCTTGGAGGGAAGCCACACACCCCCTGGAAGTGACCAGGTGGATGGAAGAGTGGGGCTCCTTCACCTCTCGGACAGGAAATAGGAAACTTACCTTCCTGGCTTTAAAAATGTATTTTTAAAATTAAATCCCAAAGTCTAAAACAAATTCTGTTTCTGAGATGATAATAAAGCAAGCAGGCAGGGACCTTCTTGTCAGGCTGGGAGACGTGGGTTGGGGCTGTGCTGGGCGCGCTCAGTGTCTTTGAGCTGGCTTCTGCTGGCCAGGGTTCTCTCACATCACCTCTCTATGGAAGCAGATGATAACTCCCCACTCTCTGCACCTTAATGCCGTGCTCTTCCATTCTTAATTCCCTGGAGGCTGGGGGTCCCCTCAGAGCATCGTACCCAGCTGTGGACCCTTCATTCTTGGTCCACTGGTTATGTATAGTAGGTACCCAGCAAACATCTGTGAGTAGTACACCAAGCCGATCCAGGTCTCGTGTTTCTTTCTTTTTTTCTTTTTCTGGGCAATGGAGAGCCCTCTCCTGTGGGATGGGAGAGGGAGTTTCTCTGCTTCCCCATTGTCCATCAGCCCCCTGCACTTCTGAGCTGTGCTTGCAGAAGCCTGGTGGGCCACCTGCCTCAGAGAGCCCTGGGGGCAGGAAGCTAACAGGTGCACAGAACTTGAGCTAGGCCACCCTGCACAAGGAGGCTCTGAGCTTTCCCGAATGGCCACAGCAGCTGTGACTGAAGTCGGAGGTGGACCAGGGAAGGTGAGTCAGGGGGGTGAGCCACAGAGATTTGGGGAAGGCTCTTAACATCTCATGTTCTCCTTTTCAGCATCGTTCACACGGGAGCTGGGAACAGACCATCCTAGGAGTGGGGGTTCTCACGGAGGGGTGTCAGGGCAGTGGAAATCTCAGTTTTAAAAGCTCTTTGGGGGATTTTGATAAATACTAAAGCTAGAGAAACACCGACCTGGAATTTTTTCCATTTTGTCTTTCTGTTCTCTACATGTAATCCCTCAGCACGTATTTATGGAACATGCTCCATAAAAGCTGCTCTCTGCCAGGCTGCAGAGATATAGGGGCAGGAGACATAGTCTTCGGCCCCACGGTCCAGGGAGGGCGGGGAGCACACAGACTATCTCTGAGTCAGGGGCAGGGCTGTGAGTGGCAGCACTCAGGCCACGGAGCCAGGCGAAGGTGGCTGGCCCGTCTCTGAGCCTCCACCACACAAATGCATACCTGAGGGGGTACACAGCCAGTCCCCCCTTCAGCTCCCTACTATCTCTGCAAAGCAGCCCCGAATCCCATCCCACAGTTCCTCACTGTGATGTAAGAGCCACAGAGTCATCTCTGGATAGGGGGTCATGAGCATGAACAGAGCTCCCTGTGGAAAACAGCATGGAAAATGAGCACATGATCCAGCAATTTCCCTCCTGGGTACATATCCAAAAGAATTAAAAGCAGAGTATCAAAGAGGTATTTGTACGGCCAGGTTCAGAGCAGCATCATTTATAATAGCTAAAATGTAGAAGCCACTCAAGGGCCTAGTGACACGTGAATGGACAAACAACATGTGATATAGGCATGTGATGAAATACTCAGCTTTATTTATTTACTTTTTTGGCTGGGGTTGGGTTTGAACCTGCCACCTCTGGCATATGGGGCCGGCACCCTATTCCTTTGTGCCATAGGTGCCGCCGGTAATACTCAGCTTTAGAGAGGAGATTCTGACACAGGCATGGTGAGCCTTATCCTGAGTGAAATAAGCCCATTACAAAAGGAGAAATGCCGTGAGCGCCTGCTTATGTGAAGTCCCTACTCACATTCACAGGGACAGACAATAGGGCTGGAGTTGTTGGGTCTGGGGGAGAGGCGGGTATGGAATTAGTGTTATCATGGGGACAGAATTGCAGGGTTTATGGATATGAAGTGTTCTGGAGGTGGACGGTGGTGATGGTTGCACAGTGACGTGAATGCACTTAATTCCACTGTGCTGTACACTGAAAATGGGTAACAGTTAATTTTATGTTAAGTTTATTCTACCACAATTCAAAGAAAAGTGAAGGGCCATGTGAACGGTCAATACTGCATGTGTAAAAGCACGGCTGGAGGTCAGTGGCTCTCAGACAATCCGTGCACCGCATCTCAGGGGTTTGTTAGATGCAGGCGTCAGCCTCCCTCAGTGACTTGGATTCTGTGGATCCAGGGAGCCCTCCTTGGGAACCAGTAGTCCAGGAAAGTAGACCTCTTTGGGGGTGATCAAGAGGTGCTAGAAGCTAAGAGCGCAGCCAGCCCAAGGTCAGCAGATCAGACCCCTGACTGCTCCCAGGGAGCTGGACACCTGGTCTGGTCTGTTTATACCAGTGAGCTTCAAGGTTGACAAGAAGCCACATGAGGTGGATTTACTTACTTCCCACTCACGAGAGCAAGGTCAGGACATAAACAACCCCAAATGACCCATTTCCTGGACACCCCCACCCTGCCCACCCCAGGTTCATCAGAACTGCCACCACCTGGCCTCTGTGACAGGCTTCCTTGTGCGTTATCACACTCTTTTATGGGCCTGGCGGTGGTGGTTCTGAGTTCACAGGGTGCTTTCTCGCCCCCCATGTGACCCTGGATGACAGCAGTCCGCACTCTGCGGGTGCCATGCCTTTGATGCTTAGCTGAAGGCAAGTGGCTGCTTTGGCAATTCTCCCAGGCAGAAGCCGGGATTCCACCCTGGGGAGCCTGACATAGGTCGGACCATTCCGCAAAGCCTGCAGGACATCTGGCCCTCGGCAGGGTTTCCGGGACACGCAGGCAACTGCTGCTTCCTTCTTTCTATCCTAGGAAAATATTATGATCCCCACAACCTCCACAGCTGCTAGGAAGACAGCAGACTGCACTCTGGGTCTTCCTTCCACAGAACACACAGTAGATATGAGATGCTGAGGTTCTAAGGCCCACCTCACCTGGGATCTGGTGCCCAGACGGACCAGTCTCCTCTGAGCATCTGTCACGGAGGGGGGATGGGGGAAGGGTGGGCTTTTAGCTCATGACCACCTGTGTGTCACTTGTTCTCTGGGACCCTCAGCTCCCTGGAAGCTTGTGCAGATACCATCCACCCTACAGACAAGAACACTCTGCCTGTAGCTGATGGTAGGTTGGCAGGTGTCCAGACAGCAGAGCCAGGTGCCTCTGGACTCTGGCCAGCACAGGCCTGTTAATCCTTTTGGGCCCAGCGTAGATCTTCCAGGAGTCCAAGAGCCCCTCCACCCTGGGCTCCTTCTTGCTCTACCCTTTCTGTCCACTCCCTGTGGCCACTGCTCCTTGTGCCATGGCTCAGGGTACTATCCTTCCTATTCCTGATGGCCTCTTCATTGTCCACATGTCTCCACATGGTGCTCTGTTGGATGTGGGCTCCAGGGAACCCTCTGAGTTCTGGGTGTGGCAGCCAGTGAGTGGAGTCTGGCCTTGGGAGGCCTCTTGGGCGTAGATGGTGAGGACTGGAATCTTCACTTTCCTCATCTAAGCAGCTGCCCCCCAGGCGAGTAGAGGGTCTTTGCCATGCTAAGGGACAATGGTGTGGCCTATGGGGACACGTGGTGCACCTTAGATGTTGGAGACTGAAATGAGGGGAAGAAGGGGAGGGTGGCTTTGCTTCCCTGGGAGGGATTCCACAACCTGATGGCCCCTGGAAAATAGCTTTCTTATTTTTTGGCAAGAAACAACAAACTTTTAGCTTTAGGAAAGCAGCTTGGAGAGGCTGTTCCTGCTGCAGCTATTGGATTCCAAAAGAACAGGCTTTTTGGCTCATGCTGGATCAACCATGCTGAGATGTGGCCACAGAAGCTCTGCTGCTTTGTAGAAATGGAAAGTGCATGGCAAAGCCAAGGAGAGAGGACTAGGGTGCCTCCAAATCCTGGAATCTGTCCCTAAATGTGCAAATCTCCACCCACAAGGAGAAAGAAGCACTGCTGTGTGGTACCTGGCCTTAGGTATGGTGACAGCACAAGCCTGTCCCAGTGCCATTCATCCAGGTGACAGTGCAGTGGTCTCATTGCTGTACAGACCCCATGGGGGGCAGTGATAGAGCAGGGCCATCTCCAGTGGGGGGCAGTAATAGAGCAGGGCCATCTCCAGTGGGGGACAGGAAGAGAACAGGGCCATCTCCAGTGGGGGGCAGGGCCATCTCCAGTAGGGGACAGGGAGAGAACAGGGCCATCTCCAGTGGGGGGCAGGGCCATCTCCAGTGAGGGGTAGAGAGAGGGCAGGGCCATCTCCAGTGGGGGGCAGAGGGCCTGGGAGGAGTTGCCCGGATGCCTACATGAGGGCAAAGATGAGGACGCAGGTCACAGCACAGCAGGCCTCCTCGACTGTTGCCTTGGCTCTCAGAGGCTGGTGTGGGGGGCATCAGGTGTGTAGTGAGGGACATGGTTGTCAGCCTTCTGTCTGCAGTGAGGTGGTACCACCCAAATATGTACTTGGAATATAAAAAGTAAACATTTGAATCTCAGCTTCATATTTATGAAAAGCAAAGCAATTGGATAGCTGGGGACTATGTTTAAATGCATGTGTGTGTAAATATTCAATTATGTGTGAAAAGATATTTTTTCAACAAGCCTATAGCTTGGGGATTCTCAATGCATGAAATATACTTTCATCTAGGAAGAATATAATCGGTATTACAAACCAAGCCATGAAAAATTCTTCTGATGTTTTTAGGGATTAGAGCAATGTACCCTTTTTGTTTGAAATGTCAGTTTATTCTGGATCGTTTAAAGAACCACTTTGTAAATACATTCTGGAAATCTGAAATTGGCTATGTACTTATTTTGGAGGGAGTAGTAACTCAGCTTTGGAAACAGGAGGTGAGAGGTCATTTGTTTCCATCATGTGCTTCTATCTGGAGAACCTGCAATTTTTTTGCACAACACAGTCTTGTACCGTGATGTGATAGTTAGCAGGATTCCTCCCTAAGTCACGTCCCCAAGTAAGTGATTGAGTCCTATATGGGGATAACCAGATGGAGAGGAAATGGCCCCAGAGGTCAACAGGAAGAATCTAGTCTGGCTATTAAAACCTTTGTGACCAGGACGTTCTGAGACTAGTTGGAAAGGAACTGGTGGCAACGGGGCATGTGGCTCCTTCATCTACTCCAGCAAGGACAGAGTGATGGGTGTCAAGAGGGAGGGACTGGAATGCAGCACCCCCACCCCCACCCCTCTGGGGCCTTGTACTGTCCTTTAGGGAAGCAGCTTAGACGTCCTTTCTTCAGAAGTCTCCTTAGCCACCCAGATGAGGACAGGAATCCCAGTCTATACCCCCAAGTTCTCCATGTGCCCCCACAGCTGGGCTGAGCACACAGCCTCTCATGACTTCTTATTACTTCTCTGCACCTACTTGGCCATCAGCAGGGCCATGTCCTGGTCACTTATCTGTCCCTGGTCACCAAGAATCAAGGTGCATTTCTTCTGGCTCACACAAGCTGAGCAGGATGCCTTCCCGGGCCCGCATGCATTATGAGTATCAGCAGCATGAGAGTTCTTCCCTCCAGCTGGGGTTACCAGGGCTTCCCTGCTCAGGGCACTGTTTCAGATGAAGAAGAAGTATTAGGTGCAAAAGAAGACTCCAAGTTTTCACTTCCACCATGGAGAGACAAGTAAAAGCATGACTGTGGTCTGAGGGGTACAGCATTCTTGGGGTTTGTTCTCACTGCAGGAGATGCTGGGTCCCCATTGAGCCCCCAGCCAGGAGAGCAGAGATGCCACCTGAGCTGGGATCAGAGGCTGCTCCTGGGAGTGGCAGGTTGTGCCTGCAAGGCTTTTCATCTGTGTGTCTTATCTCTAGGGGAGGTCCCCCATTTCCCATGGCCCTCCACTGGCCCAGATGTCACCCCCTTCCCTTCTACCACTTTCAAATAGGATATAGTCTCCTGAGAAAGCAAACGAAGCTCCCTTCCCTCTCCCTGTCTGCCCCATGTTCCTCCCACCTCTTCCTGCTCCCTCTCTCTCTCCCTGACTGCTCCCTGACCCCCCCCC